>NW_021703770.1:1448620-1542049 GCF_005190385.1 Monodon monoceros
AAAAGAAAAACGAAACTGAGAGCGCTCCAGGCTCGCCGCTGGGCCCTTGCGCCGCGCGGGGCTGGCGGGGCCGACGGGGCTGGCGGGGCCGGGGGCCGAGGCCCGGGCCGGGCTCTAAGCGCCAGAGGGCGTTGAGGCCCGGGCCGGGGGCGCCGAGCTCGGGGCGCGGGCGGCACGGGGAGGAGCGCGGCTGCTCGGCGCAGATCGAGCCGCGGCGAGCCTGGAGCGCTCTCAGTTTCGTTTTTCTTTTTGCCAGTACTTCTGCGGCCCCTTCTCTGAAGGAAAGTCTGGAAATGCTGAATTTTGGCCAATTCGTGCTGGTAGTTAGGGCCGTAGACTGAGAGGGATAGGAAGCGGCACCCTAAAACTGCGTGCGTCTCATTTTCATTCCAGACACACCGGCTCCTTATTCAAGTACTAATTTGCCTTTTGCAGTTTACTAGAGGAAGGTAAGGAGGTGTGCTGATTTCCTTAGCATCCCTTCTTACTAGTCAGCCTCTCTTTCTTTAGAAAAGTTCTAAAAAACTTAAAGCAGTAACACGGTTTTTTTTAACTTTTTTTTTTTTTTTGATGTAGAGTAGAAGGGCGATTAACTTGCTGGGCCAAGAAAATGGTGAAGTGTTGTGAAGCTCTCTCCGTTTCCCGCCAGGCACGTGGCTCCTAAATTTCCCGCTGGCCCTGCCACTTGGACAGGGCATTTCCCGTCCCCTTTGTCCACCAGGTTCCAGCGGGCTGCAGGCCCTGCCGGCTCGGCATACTGTTGCCTTCTCCCAGGGGCCCTAAGCCCTCCCCGGCCTCCTGCTGATGGGGCCCTGGCCCGACCTGTTCCGGGCTCTCCTGATCCATTTGGGTCCCTTGACGTTCTCCCGCACTGCCGTGTCTGTTCACAAACAGTTCTCTGCCTTGTGAATACTTTTTTTTGATGTCACTTAGTTAGAAAGGTTCTCCAAGGCTGAGCCTGACCAACTTTTAAATCCTTACGGGCCCTCAGCAGTTTGATAGAAGAATGGTTTTAGGCGTAATGGTTTTAACCGTAATCTGGAAGGTGACTCAGCTCCGGTGGGGAAGGGCCGGGGGCTCTGTAGTCAGGGTCCTGGGAGCAGACTTGGCTCCGTGAAGCCCCGGATGGGCAGTGCCCACCCGTGACATGGCAGGGTCAGCCCTCACCTCCGTGAGTGAGAATCTCCCTGCTGATCCCTGTAGAGGAGCCCAGCAAGTGTTAGCCACTACACTCTACATTTTTTTCACATTTTCAGTTTAAAAGTTGAAGGCCCAGAAAAAGCGAAGAACCTTGAGGAAGGTCAAACCTTTGTGTTGTGTCTGACGTTAACTAATGCATCGGACAGCTTGCTAAGTTGGTGGTGGTCATTTTGAAGATGGACAACAGAGGCTCAGAGAGGTTAAGAGCCTTGCGAAGGTCATATGGCCAGCGAGCATTAGGACGATCTGTCTGATCCCCGCTGACTCTCCATACATTCTCCTTAAAGAAGTGGCTCTCAGTCCTTTTGACCTTGACCCCCAATAAGAAACACCTGTTACATGTAGACTGGACCCATGTCCTCGCGTGTTCGGGTGTAATTGAAACTCGAGCTTCAGGAAGCACAGCTAACCCATGCTGTGTGCTCTGCACTGGGATATTTTCTGGTCTATTTCATTTTCAAAAAAGCTTTAGTTCTCTGGATCTCTAGGCTCATTTCAGGTCCTTAACGGCTCTTGGAAAAATCATGCTCTGATGTGGGCCTCTGCGTTGTGGCCTGGTGGGGAGAGGGCCCCTTGTTCTCGGTTCACAGATAAACCTGCCCTGAAATCGGACAGCTTTGGTTGAAAAAATAAATGGATAGTTCTTAACCAATGGCAGGATGGGAATGAAACCACATTTCAGGCTATGCACGCGTGCTGTAATTATAAGGCTGTGGTGCTGTTTAATTTTATTCTACACACTAAGGTTTTTAATTTTTAAGAGGAATTTTTGGATTAGAGTCTCTTCAATGAAACTCTTTTTAATGTATTTCCTAGTTTAGAATAATAAAAAGACATTTGATCTGGATTGTAGAAAAAATTACAAATAGTTTTGCTACTTCCATTTTAATACAATTATTAAGTGACTTACTAAGTAAATTAATATAAAAAATAGAGTCCACAGTAAGCCTGCGTTATGCCCGTTACAAATGCTATTACATATGTGAATTGGTATGTGGACTCTAAAGTTAGGTATGTTACTATTTCTTAGGTTTTTTGTTTTTTTTTTTAACTATTCCAAAGAGTTAGTGGTTTAGAATGGGTGGACTCCCCAGTGACCCTGAACCTTCACAGATGATCAATCAATTTTTTTTTTTAACCACTTAAAGACCTTAAATGGAGTCTCAATGTTGCATGCTCCAAGGGGGTTGTTTCTAAATGGAGTCTCAATGTTGCATGCTCCAAGGGGGTTGTTTCTGTGGGTTTCACGTGCTCAGACTCCTGTGGGTTCCATCCCTCACAGCTTTGCTACAAAGTAACTTCAGCGACAGCTAAGAATTACAACTCTGAGAATGACCAACTTTCACAGTGGTTTCTAGTGTCAGTTAACTCCCCCTGCACCCCGCTTCTTCTCCCTCAGTTATCTCAGTGAAGATATGACCCCTCTTCCAATAACAGTGCACTCTTGCCAAACAGCAGCCGGCCCTTTGCCCGGGTGAAGCTGCGTCAGGCCGGAGGGCGTGGCTGGGTAGTCTGCTGCCCTCTTGTTTTGTGAACACTCAGAATGTATCACTTGACTTTTAAAATAGTTTCTATTGTGAATTAATTTAAAGTACACATGAGTAGACTGAGTGGTATAATACGGCTCCCATTTCTCCATCACCAGCTTCAACAACTATCAAGATTTTCCACATTTGCTTCAAATCTGCCCCTTTCTCCTTCTTCTTTGCGGAAATACTCTTGAGTGAGTTCCAGATCTGTCGTCTCACCCTGAATACTTAAGTACCATGTCTGAAGGATGGGGACATTTACAACTCAGTGCCATTGTCACACTTAACAGTCCATAATCCATTTTTCTCATCGCAGAAGTGTGTTTACTTCCCGGTTGTTTTGGATCCTGAATTTTATTAAAAGTTCACACATGGATTTGGTTTTATGCTTTTGAGGCTCTTTAATCTCGACTCTACAGCTAGCCCCCCACCCCCACCCTGTAAGACAATGAGGTCCTTAAGATCTCTTCTTCAGGGGATGCATATCTTTCCCCCCAGTTTTCTTTAATTGTTCAGGGTCCCTGTGTTTCTTTGGGGAAGGCTGATGAGATCCAGTTGCTCGTAAGTTTAATTCAGACGCACTTATCTTCAGCGATGTTTTGGGACAGGTAGCTTTGCATCTTTAACTTTCAGTGCAGTGGAATCCACTTTTTACGTGGGGCTCTGTCAGCAGAAGGACCACGGTGTGATGTGGAAATTGTGCCTGGTGCTTGTGCCTCTCGTGCAGCTTCTATCTCATCCGACTCGGTGGACCCCTCCTTCCCCAGTGTGTGGTAGGGAGACGGCTCTCAGCGCCCTTCTGCTTGCTCCCAGTCATTTCTCTCGACTTTGTGGCCTCACCCCCAGCTTAGCCGCCACTGTCGATGGCCCGCCGCCAGCGCCCTTGCCTCCCGGGCCGGGGTTTGGTGCTGGGGTTACAGGCCTGTCCTTTTTCACTCCAGGCAGTGAAAAGGTCATTAAGTATTTACTATTCTAATTTTTTGTCTGCATTTTTTTCCCTCAAAATTTAAAACCCTGAAACGTCCTCACTCTTTGTGACCAGGCAGCTGTGCCCTCCTAATTTATCTTTGGACAGAGCTGTACCCTTGGCGACGCTACAGTTTATCCTCTAAACTGGGAACCTGTGCAAGTGAAACAGGGCACTCTTAATAACTTCCCTGGGACGACAGGTGTGCACGGACGGTGGCAAATCAGGGTGGATGTCTCCCTAACAACATTCCTTGAATCTTAGCCTCGTAGACAGGCTCAGAAACAAAGGGCTTCAGCATTGCTCACTTGTCTGACGCCTCAGTGCTTCCCACTTACTACTAAAATCCTCATACAACCTGAAGGTCACAGACGCCGTCCCAGAGGGCTGCTGCTTTGTGCCGCAGGGGTGCGCTGCATCCCCCTCCTGTGGTTAACTGCAGGTGGGGGAGACGGCCCAGCCCTGCCTGCTGAGAACTTGAAACCCCACCTTTCTCGCCTTTCTCTCACTTTTCTCAAGGTCATGGCTCGAGCAGTGGACAGGCAGGGAGCCTGGTCATGGGCTCCAGCCCTGTCCCCGTCCTGGGCCTCAGGTTCCTTGTCTGGGCCCGGCTGCCTTAGGTTTCCACGTCTTCGTCCTGTGGTGCATTTGTTCCTCTGTGGACCTCTGATGCGACTGGAGCTGAGGAAGGAGCTAGTGGGCCCTGGGAACAGAGGGTGTGAAGGCCCAGCGGCCGGTGGGCAGGTGGTAGGGGAGGTGGCACGTCCCACCAGGAAAGGCGCCATCTGCTTTGGTGGCGTGCGGAGTGTCATGTGATCGCACGGGTCCTAGGAAGGTAATTCCAGCAGCCCTGCAGGTGGAAGAGGCGGCCTTGGCAGAGCAGCATGGGGGCAGGTGTGACCGAAGAGGTGGGCAGTCAGGGCCTAAGACAGTGGACCCCGTCTGGGTGGGATGGCCGTGGGTACAGGGGTGGGTACCCTGTCAGTATAAGCAGCCAGCGGCCGGCACTCTGGCCCTGGCCTAGCTTTGCATCTCGTTGTCTGCACTTACCAGGTAGACTCCACTTAGCGGCGGCAGTAGTATCTGGACTCCAAACCACGCCTCACCAGCTCCGTGACTTTGGCGGTTGTATATCTTTTCTAAGCCTCGGCTTTTGCACTTCAAAAATGGGGGGCGGGGGAGGGGACAGCACCAACCTCAGGGTTGTTGTGAGCATGAAATGAGATGTGCTGGACCTTCGTCTCGGCCGAGGGTGGGCGCGAGTCTGCACAGTGGTCTGGTCCTGCCTCCTCGTGGGGAGAATCAGGGGCCTGCCCAGAGCAAGAGCCCACGAGGGGGGAGTGGGGAGCTGGCCGCGTCCTCGCCTTCCTGACCCCACTTGTTGAATGTTTGAACAAGGAGGTGCCATCACATCTAGCTTTGTTACCGCAGAAGGACCAGCAGGCTCCAGGGAGGGGAATCGTGTGTGGCATGTGGACACGTGGAGTTTGAGGTTCTGGAAGGCTGAGGCGTGCGCTGGAGGTGGAGGACAGGGTCTTGGGCTCAGGGGGACATGGCTTCACGGGCCTGCCCACAGCCGGTGCTCAGTGAGTGGGAGCTGGGGCCCTGGGAGAATGCAGCCTGGCGCACACCCCCGCAGCTGGTCGCAGAATCACCTGAAGCCTTTTCCGCATCTCTGCCCCTGAAGACCCAGGAAATTACATTTTGCAAATGTCCCAGGTGCTTGCTTTTTAGGAGGAGCTTGAGACCCATTGGTGTTGGGAGAGAGGGCGGAGGGAGGAAGCAGAAAGGAGCCTAGTGCAGCCCCAGGAAGCAGCTTATGCCGGAAACACACCTTGGAGGGCAGCCCCCGAGAGAGTGGGGCCACCGGTGGAGGGGGAGGGGTTCTAGGTGGGAGTGTGGGTGTTCTGAAGAGGCTCTGGCGATGCACCGTAAGAAGTTAACTTTAGTTTACCTCTGGTTCCCTTCCTGAGAGAGCTCAAAGGTCTGATGGACTGAAGACCACTCCTTTTCAGTGGCTGTAGTTACGGTTCCATGTTGCTTTGAATACAACTTGTCTACAGCTTCACTTAGAATTGGGTCGGAAGGGGACTCCTGGGGACTTAAGTGAATTCTCAGTGAAAATTGTTCTGCATCCATCTTTAAGAACCCACAGCACCAAACGAACAGAGCTGTAGCCGGGCTGACGCCAGCCAGCTCATCACCTGAGTCTGTCTCGTTGCGGCTGAAGCCCATCTTGACGCTCCCTACTGCCTCCTGGGCAGTCACTCGAGGGGCACTATTTTTGTGGTTTTCCACGTTATTTCTGGGTGTCTCAGCTCTGAGCTGTAATACTTAGAGAGTTGCACATAAAAGGTCAAAATGCCGAGGTTCGTAGGTCTGAGTCATTTGAGATGTTTCGTCAGCTTTGACTCCAAGTTAAATAATACAGCCATTGAGAGTAGATTCTTAGGACGCCACATGGATGCCGGTGGAGGAGCTTGAACCCGGCGGGCCCGTTCTCGTGGCCCAGGGGTAGGTGTGTGTGCGTTGTGCCGTTCGTGTGTGAGCCTGGAGAGTGGGAGGCCCCTGCGCTGGGCACTTGCTCACCAGTTTCTCAAACCCCTGCTTTAACCGAGCTCATGCAAGACGCGACCGTGGCAGGGTGTTTGGCATGACTGGGGTGCTCTGTAGCTGGTGCTGCCTCTGAGTCTCAGAGACCGTGACCGAGGCTCCTGTCCCAGCGGCACTTGTGTTCTCAGAGTCCTTGCCGCTACTCTTGTGGAGCACGGTCCCATCCATGCGGCGGGCTGAGCAGAACGAGAGAAAACCGAGGACTTCTCCTGGCCTTAGGGGCAGCAGGAGGGGGCATCATTTGTTTTTTGTAGGAACAAAGGAACTAACAGAGAAGTACAAGTGAAAAGTGGAGAGAAGGCAAAGGAAGATGCAGAGCGATAAAAAGGATAACATTGGACAAAAACTGGGGTGTCAGAGAGTCTGGAGCTCCCGGGAGCTAGGTGTCGCCGTGACTCGCCAGCAGACCTCCTCTCACTGTGGTGCAAACCCAGACCACGGGCTCCAGGTCAGGCCGACCTCACTTGGATCCTGACTGTATGGCTGGGCATTCACTCGGCCTTTCTGAACCTCAGGCTTCTCCTTGTACAGAGAATGAACACCTGACGGCGGAGGTGCTCTGATCAGATGATAGAACGCGGGCAGATTGCTGTCGCTTCCCTCTGTGCGTGGCCCCAGGAAGTGCCTACTAGTTATCGTGTCCCTCGGTCACTTTATCCTCGCTGTTTACTCTGCGCACAGTGGCTTCTCTCCGTCAGATGAGCGCCCCCCTCCTTGACCTCCTGGCTGACCTCTGGCTCTTCACTCTGTAAGCCATGAGGGATAGAATACATTTCACAGACCACATCCCTGATAAATACCATTTACCAGGTGCTTTGTATCCACGGCTGCCCTGTACGGCTCAGTACCAGGGAAGTGAAAGGTTGGCCTTGATGCTCGGAGCTCACGTTCCTGGCAGAGTCGTTCAGAACAGACCCAGCTGTGCTGTGCAATGGGGACCCACCTTGCGTGATCACGTGGTGGGAGTGGTGCCGGGGGAGCACCAGATTCTGTCTCCAGATGATGAGCTGGCACAGCTGGGTGAACCAGAAGACAGTTTTCTACCTGCGATTCTACAGGTGCCTGGGGGCGGGGGACATCGCTGGGGACGTTTCGTTCCCGCTGTGTGCTGCTGTTTTAACAAGTGTGCGGTTTGTTCAGTGTGAACACACGTGCCTCACCACAAGAACATCATGTTAGACTTGGAGGGCGTCTCAGTGCCAGGACTGGTAATTGCAACTTAACCTTGAGCTGGAGGCATGGAAAGCTTTTGGGGGTGAACAGTCAGAGCACATGTGAGGGGAGATGGAGAATCGAAACAAGTCGTGTACAAGTCACATGGTTGTAAAGTGCGCCTGGGGCACCTGTGATGGAGAAGCCAGGGGAGCGGGATCGGGGCCCTGCCACGTGGTGGTCAGTGCAGGCGCATTGAGAAGGCACCTTGGAGCAACTTGGAACAGAAGAAGGGGAGGGATCCGGGAGGTCTTGCTGAGCTTGGAGCCTTTGGCGGGACTTTGAGCCCAGGAGGGGCTGGGCAGAGGAGGGCGTCAGCCGGCAGAGTTTTTACGTGATCTCTGTGGACGTGTGGAGGCAGGGAACCGGCCTGGAGGAGGTTAGCATGGAGGGCTGAGCCGGGGTCACAGCTGGAGGGCGTGGGCGGAGGGAAGAGCCTGTGTCCTGCCCCCGCTGGTCCCCACAGACAGCCGTGTTTCATCGGGAGCCCCAGGCACAGCCCTGCCCCCCGCGCTTGTCTTTTTTTTATGCTTGGCCTCACTGTGCAGCATGAGGAATCTTCTCCCCGACCAAGGGTCGGCCCTGCGCCCCTGCCGTGGAAGCACGGAGTCCTAACTGCTGGACCGCCAGGGCAGTCCCTGCAGCTTGTCTTTTTTTTTTTTAATATTGACTTACTTATTTTGGCTGCGTCAGGCCTTAGTCGAGGCACATGGGACCTTCGGCACGCGGGATCTTTAGTTGTGACGTGAGAACTCTTAGTTGCGGCGTTCATGCGGGATCTAGTTCCCTGACCAGGGATCGAACCTGGGCCCCCTGCGTTGGGAGCTTGGGGTCTTACCCACTGGACCACCAGGGAAGTCCCCCCTGCTCCTTGTCTTGATGCAGACCCCAGTCATCTCATTTAATTTACAGTATGTCTGAAGATACCTCTGTGAGATAAGGATGTCTCTTTTCCTCCCCCTCCCCCCTCACATAACCCCTAGTTACCAGTGTCCTGGACCACACAGTCAGTCCAGATCTGCTCAGTTTCTCACATGTCATGGATTGTTAACAGCTCATTGAATCGGGATCCAGGTAAGGCCCACGTTGTGATTGGCTGATGTTGAGTCTTCAGTATCGTCTTAAAATAAGAGCTTTATTGAGATGTAACTCACGTACCACACAATTCACCATTTAAAGTGTAAAACTCCGCATGCTTTAGTACCTTCACAGACTTGTGCAACCATCCCCACAACCTAATTTTGGACATTTTTGTCCCCTCCCCCCAAAGAAAGGCTGTACCCCTTAGCTGTGACTCTTCATCCCTGCCCCCCCCCCCACCAGACCTAAACAACCACTCTTTTTTTTTTCTAGCATCTTTATTGGAGTATAATTGCTTTACAATGGTGTGTTAGTTTCCGCTTCATAACAAAGTGAATCAGCTATACATATACATATGTCGCCATCTCTCCTCCCTCTTGCGTCTCCCTCCCACCCTCCCTATCCCACCCCTCTAGGTGGTCACAGAGCACTGGGCTGGTCTCCCCTAAACAACCACTCTCTTAATCTCTAGGTTTCACCATCTTCTTTCCCGCTGCTCACTGTTGGTGGGTTGGAGAAGCTGGCTTGTGTGTGCTGTCTCGTTTCCCCACCAGCTAGATTTCGCTGATTGCATCTTCTTGGTGTAATTCAGCGTGTTTGTCTGTCCTCTGTGGATTTCCTGCAAATTAGTGGTCAGACCCAGAGGCTTGATCTGATGCAGGTTCTACTTTTTTGGGCTTTGTTGCTTTTTTTTTGGTGTGAATACTAGTTGCTGTCAATTGGTAATCATTAGGTTCCACTAATTCATTAGGGTTTGTACAACGCTGATGCTCTGTATCCACAAGAAAAGCTTCCCCTGGGCAGCTGTTTGGGTCTGGATCTGTCGTGAAGGCAGAGGAATGTCGGTGAACAGCATGAAGGCAGGACAGCCTGTTGAGAAGAAAGGCTGGTCCGGGTAGGCGGGCACTGAGCCTGATGTCGGGGGTTTGGAGGTGATGCTGTGGGCACCCGGAAGGTGAGATGAGGGTGGGGCTTTTTTCTCTTCTGCAGGTAACGGGGACCCTCTGAGTATTTGGCAGGTGTGTGACAGGCCGGGGTGGTCTGGCCGGTGACAGGAGTCTTCACCTATGTTTGGTGGGGATGTGGTAGGGTTCCCTGTTGGTGGCAGGTCAGTGCTGAGGGGAGGAGAGTGGAGAGAGCAGGGAGGCCTGTGTCTGGGGCGGGAGGTGAAAACCACTCCCCCAAGCTGACCTGACGGCGGCGTCAGCGAGGCGGACCCCGGGTAGGGAAGGAGCTGCAGGGGTAAGCTTTCTTTTGTAGATATGCTAAATTTCAGGCGATCCTAAGAAATCCGGGGGGAAAAAATCCATGGCATTCACTTTGCATCTTTATAGCGCCCAGTGCATTTTGCCTGGTGGGGGCCTGTTTCCTTCATTCTGTTGTAAACCCCATTTGCTCGCCGCCCAGGACCATCTTGGTTATCTTTTGTCTTTCCAGTGTCTACCGTAGTGTTTTCTTTTTACTCGATAAATCCTTATTACGTTCAATTCTTTATTGTTTAAAAGCTAAATCAATTGAGTTGAAACTTGTGTGCACGTCTGGAAAGCCCTGCCCCCAGCCCGGCGTGGCGCCTCTTCTCGCTTGGCCCTCCCTTACCCCTGGCGCCCTGTGGTTCTCTCCAGCTCCGCCTGGAGTCCAGGGTGCTGACTGTCGGGCAGTGTGGAGGGAAGTGGACCACGAGGCCACTTGCCAACTGACCTACTTAGATAGGTAGTGGATGTCCGTGGGAAGGTAAACGCGTGACCTCTCAAAGGGCCTGCAGTGAAGTCTTCCGCAGCACCCTGCAACCTCTCCACCGCCCTCCTGTGAGTGATTGGCCCTCAGTGTTGGTAGTTTCAGCGCGGGCAACCCTGAGCCGCACTGCTGCTCTGGCCGTTAGGGGCCAATTGCCTCCCTCTTGGCTTCCTTAGATCTTGTCCAAAGCTGTGCCCTCAGGAGACAGGCCTGGAAGGAAGCACCCAGCTAGAAGCTGCCTGGGCACGTGGAGTGGGGAGCCCGAGAGAGCACCTGCGCCTGTTTGTAGCCAGTGTCTTCACCTGTAAAGTGGGGATAAGTGCCTCCCTTCCTGTGAGGATAAAGCACATTAATGCATGCAAGTGCACAGGGCAGGGCTGGGCAGGTGTGGTGCTGGCATGGGACTCGGGACCGAGCTGAGAGTTGTGGTCTCACCAGGTGCTGGGGTCCTGTGATAAAGGGCTGGCGAGTCACTTTCTCTCAATGATGGCATTCTAGGGGTGAGTTAAGGGGGAAATGCATGTCTTCGGTGAAAATTCTCTGAAAAATAAATGCTGTGGGCTTCCCTGGTGGTGCAGTGGTTAGACTCTGCCTGCCAATGCAGGGGACATGGGGTCGATCCCTGGTCTGAGAAGATCCCACATGCCGTGTGGCAGCTAAGCCCGTGCGCCACAACTACTGAGCCCTCATGCCACAACTACCGAAGCCCGCGCGCCTAGAGCCCGTGCTCCATAACGAGAGAAGCCACCGCAATGAGAAGCCCGTGCACCGCAACAAAGAGTAGACCCGGCTCACCGCGACTAGAGAAAGCCTGGGCGCAGCAACAAAGACCCAACGCAGCCAAAAATAAATACATTTAAATAAATAAATAAATAAATAAATGCTGTGACGTAAATAGAAAAGATGGTGAGAAATTTGGTTATAAAACTGTAGGAACTCTGGGTGGTAATTTTTTTTTCTTTTGTCTTTAGAAGAGAAACAAAGAACTAGGTTGACTTTTTGAGGGATTTGAATCTCATTCCACCAGGGAAACATCTCACCAGAGATGGTGGGCGTCCTGGGTGCCTGGAACATCGTGTTGAGAAAGAGGCTGGGCCCCAGTCTGGGCTTATCGGAGGAGGAGGAGGGCGCCCAGATGGGTTTATCAGCGTCTGCCACGGGGGCAGCGGGCGAGGGTGGTGCCCTTCTGTCTGGCCGGCGAGTTGCCATCCCAGCATGACGTGCTTTAAGGATGAGACACACCCTACTAAGCTATCCTATGGTACCTGGTGTCGTTCCCACAAACATTTATTTGAAGAGCGGTTTATATTTTATTTTTGCATGTTTTTATCAAAATAGGTGTTTTTAAGTCCGTGTTGTAGAATGATGGTTGTTAAAGAATCTTGCAGAGTCATCTTTCAGGTAGGGCATGCTCAGGCTGCTGCTGTGAGGTGGGGTTTTATTCCCCTGGTTCAGGTCCCTGGCCTCCTTTGAGGCAAACCTACAGCGCTTTCCCCTGCTTCTGTTACTTGTGTGGTCTATTCCAAGTGTGTCTGCACGTCAACAAAGGGAGAGAAAAAAGATCGGTGTTTCAGAGAGGCGGTGTTTTCAAAACGTCACAGCCTCTTTTTTTTTTTTTAATTGAGACGAAATTCACATAACATAAACCATTTTAAAGTGAACAATTCAGTACATTCAGCATCAGGCGACCATCTCCTCTGTCTAGTGCCAAAACATCTTCATCACCCCAAAAGAAAATCCTGTACCCATTAAGGAGTCACGCCCCGCTCCCCACTCCCTTCCTCCCTGGCAGCCACCAGTCTGCATTGTGTCTGTGGACTGGCTTCATCTGGATATTTCATGTAAATAGAATCATAAAATATATGACCTTTTACGTCTGGCTTTTTTCACTGAGCATAATGTTTTCAAGATTTGTGTCCTAGTGTGTGTCAGCGCTTCATTTTTCTTTATGGTTGAATAACCCATTATGTGGCTATATCGCAGTTTGTTTATCCATTCTTTCTGTTGTTGATGGGCATTTGAGTGGTTTCTACCTTTTGGCTGTTGTGAATAGCGCTGCTGTGAACATTCGTATACACCATGTTCGTATATGGTGTGTGGCATAAGTCTTCATTTCTCTTGGGCGCATACCTAGGAGTGGAATTGCTGGGTTTTACTCTGTCACTTTGTGAAGAGCTGCTGAACTGTTTCCATGGTGGCTGCACCACTTTACGTTTCTACCAGCAGCGGCTTGTCTCTCCACGCCCTCACCCACACTGATTATTGTCATCACAGCCTTTTAGAAAGTGAAGTTCTTAATGTAATATATCATATCTGGCATATTCTGTTACCAAAGTGGAAAAAGATATTAGATTTAAGCCTGTTTTGCCAAGATCTACCTAATAGCTATAAGGCGTATCCATTTCTTTGTGCTAGAGTTTAGAGTATGTTTGGAACCTGGACAATTAGATAAACACAGTAAAGCTAAACAGACTTTAACAGGGTGGGAAAGAATATGAGAGTCCAATACCCAGATCAGGCCTGTGTGTCTAGTGTCAAAAATGCTCACTCTGGGGCTTCCCTGGTGGCGCAGTGATTGAGAGTCTGCCTGCCGATGCAGGAGACACGGGTTCGTGTCCCGGCCCGGGAAGATCCCACGTGGCGCGGAGCGGCTGGGCCCGTGAGCCATGGCCGCTGAGCCTGCGCGTCCGGAGCCTGTGCTCCGCAACGGGAGAGGCCGCAGCAGTGAGAGGCCCGCGTACCGCAAAAAAAAAAAAAAAAAAAAAAAAAAGCTCAGTCTGAGTAAATACTGAGTGCCCACTATGTGCTAGGTGTCTTGCTCAGTGCTCGGGGAACGATGATGGGTGCAAACCCAGGTCGCTCCTGTCCCCTGAGCTCACTGACCGAGTCGTGAACACAGACGTGCAATGCATGGTCACCACAAATCCATGCGAGATGGCGGGTGTTTTAGTGCAGGCGGGAGGGGGCAAATTCCAGAGCGAATGTGGAATGTGGCGGTGGGGACCCTGTCCTGTTGGGGGCCTGGGATCGGGCTGCACCTGGGATGGGGCTGCATGGGCCCGGGGGCAGAGGCCTCCCTGAGCACAGCAGTTTTAATCCAGTACCCTGGGGAGCAGGTGTGAGAGTTGCACACATGCCTCGTATGTTTCTGAGGAGCTCCTGGCTGCCGGGTGGAGAAGAGATGGGAAGTGGCTTGGAAATGTGCAGAAGTGTCACGCTGGAGAGGTCCTGCAGGCGGAGGATGGGGCAGGTGTGGTCTAGGGAGAGCAGAAGGGTCTGGAAGGTGTCTGATTTATTTGGGGCTTGGATGGGTGGTGATGCAGCATACTAGTAGAAGTGGGCAGATTTAAGTTGAGTTTTGCAGACTTTGAAAAAAATTTTAAGGAACTTTTTAGTGAAGAAAATCTCAAATGCACATGAAAGCAGAGGGAGCAGTACAGGGAGCCCACGTGCGGCCGTCACTCCGCCCGGCCGTTCGGGCGCCTCGCTCACCTGTCTCTCCTGCTCCCCCACCCTCCGGTACTTGAAGTATCGTGTCATTGCACTCATAAGGATTCATTTATTTTGAAATAATTTTAGACTTACAGGAAAGTAGCCAAAAGAGTACTACAATAGAGTTCCCGTACCAGCTCCCCCCAGTGTTATCATCTTATATAATTAGAGGACGGTTACGAAAACCAGGAGATTGACATTGGCGTAGTACTATTACATCACCAAAGATCTTACTCAGATTTGGCTGTTAGTCTGACTAATGTCCGTTTCCCTGACACCCCCTGTCCAGTTCTGGGCCTCTGTCCAGCCTCGGGGGCCTACCTTGCACGTCCCCTCACTTTCTCCAATCTGTGACAATTCCTCGTTCTTTCTTCGTCTTTTGTGACCTTGATGTGGAGCTCTTTCAGGTTGGTGCCTCCATCTTTTCAACACACCCCACCGTTTTCTAATTATTTCCCTTCTGGACCTACAGGATACTGCAGTCTCTTCTTGTATTTTTCCTGCCCCAATTCATTTCGTCGAGGAGCCCTGGTTCTTTTTCTTGGAGAAATGGTGTGAGAAGCTGAGACCTGCTTGCTGAGTGTGCTCCTAGCCCCCTGGGGTGCCCTCGCTTCCGGTTCTCTCAGTGTACACAAGATATACATGTATTTGTACTCACGTGCGTGTACATACACATCTGTATTTATCTCTCTGTGTATGTATTAGAAGCCATGAGTTCACACTTGCGTTTCTGATTCCAGTCCAATACCACATGGTTTATTCTTGCTTCTTTCCTTATTTATAACTTCCTCAGCAGGTAGTGAGACGTCTGGGTCTCATTATCCACAATGTATTTGCTCATTTGTCCAGACCTAGCATACACAGAAAGTAGTTTTAGAACGACTGCCCGGCCCCTGGGAGAAACAAGCCTGCTCACTGGAGAACTGATCTGTGCATGGCCCCCAGCATTTGGCCGTGGAGTACTCAGTCAGGATGTTAGCTTCCGAAGTTCCTCCCTCGCTTCTCGCCCACCCCCTTGGGTGGGGTTAGCACGCAGTCTTAGGGCGCCTGCTCTGCTCTGTCCTCCCTTCTCTAACAGTTGCTGAGAGAGCTGTGCAGCATATGCTACATTGCATTAGTGGGGTTTTTTATTTTTTATTTACTTATTTTTTTTGCGGTACGCGGGCCTCTCACTGCTGTGGCCTCTCCTGTCGCGGAGCACAGGCTCCAGACGCGCAGGCTCAGCGGCCATGGCTCACGGGCCCAGGCGCTCCGCGGCATGTGGGATCTTCCCGGACCGGGGCACGAACCCGCGTCCCCTGCATCGGCAGGCGGACTCTCAACCACTGCGCCACCAGGGAAGCCCTATGTTGTTTCTTTTCACCAATATCTTGAGCATTTCTGAGTGCTATTTCTTTGTTGGGGGGGTATGTTTACAACAGTGTCTAAAGTAAATAATGATGGCAGCACGCTTGTGTCAGGTGGTGGTCTCCCACGGGACACAGGTAATGAGCACGGGCAGCTGTGGCCTGATTCCTGGTTAGGTGCCACCCAGCTGTGTGACAGTTCTCATGCCGGTCATACCAAACGGGCATGAGACCGAGGCGCGAGACAGAGAGGACGATGACGTGCCAGTAATTCCCTCAGAGAGTCATTGTGAAGGTTCGGTGGCTTAACAGGCTCGAGCACTCCTGTAGCGGCTGGTTTCACTATCATCCTTACGTGTACTCAGAGCTCACACTCCTCCTTCGGAGCACTTTTTTACTGTCCCCAGTAAAGTGTTGAGGGATGGCTCGGCGTCCTGTCTCTCACTGACCCTAAGCTGCCAGAGGGCAGGACCACATCTCGTGACCGCATGCGCAACACTGTTGCTAGTGGAGATTAGCTTGTCCATTTGGTGGAGGGTGTGTCTGTGTGTCTGTGTCTGTGTGTGTCTGTGTATGTGTGTAGGGTGGGGGAGGAGACAGGCTGCTTACTAAAAACACACGGGCACTTAGATAGAAACGGTTAGTGCCAAGGCATGTCTGTTCCCTAGGTGTTAATTGCACACGCCCTGTGCTAGTAAGTCAACTTCATGCATAAGGTGGGCTCCGGGCGGACGCCGTATCCCAAGGCTGAGAACAGGAAAGAATGGAGCTGCTCCACCCCCGGGAGCTGGACAGGGGCTCTGCAGCTGCGTCCTGGGTTCACAGCATCACCTCACTCGCCACGTTACTGCTGGTGCCTGTAAAATGGGGGTGGTGATAGGACCAATTTTTATTAGAACTAATAACAATGTCAAATTATGTGTCAGAGGTATCAGGACGTTTGTCAGCATGATGTATTTTATATATAATATAGAGATATAATAAATGCTGGTTATACTTATTCATTGTAATTATCAATGTTCTGTGATTGTTAATTACATAATAGCTAATATAACTTGTTGTTACAATGATCATATTAACGTCATTTTATTGTGAAGGTAAAAAACGAGTTAACATGGAAAGTGCCTGCTGCTGCCTAGGGTGTGCTCAGTGCGTGTTCCTTATTATTACAGCGATGATTTTAGCGGGTGGAAGAAATGTTGTGGCTTCTTTAAGGAGTGTGCCCTTCTTAGGGGAATCTGAAAATTACACTTCGAGGGACGTTTGTGCCAGTGCTGTCTGGGGCTGGTGAGGGCTGCGTGAGGCAGGTGCGGGCTTGGGGACGTCTTGGGGAGGCTCCTCTCTGGCCTGGGCCACGGGGCAGAGAAGTTGTGCAGGGCTTGGTCACAGGGGTGCCTGTGCAAGGACGTGGACCTCCCGGTGCAAACCCTCTGTAGTGCCCCCAGTACTCCACTGAGCGTGCCCTGCGTGGCAGCACGTCTGTCAGTCCACAGGATCTTCCATTATATTCCAGAAAGGTGCGTCCACTGGGGGTGAGCTTTGGTTTAGAGATTAGAGATTACAAATTGATATAGATGAGTGATGTAGCATATGTTTCTCATAAAAAAAACCCTTCTTCAAATGGGAACAGCCTTTTCTTTTTCTTCTAAGTGACGGTTCTGGTCTTTGGTCCAAGTTGTTTGCTTGGCCATTGTCAAAGTTATTTCTAAACAAAGCCCCAGAAGAAACAAAGCAGACCCGTTAGTGCTGTAACTCAATAGTGTGTTTTAATTTGAAACAGGCAACTGCGTGGATGGGATATGTGGTGCCCGGAAGGGGAACATCTCTGCGCGTAACAAAGCTGTGTGGAGAGCTGGAAAACCGACACTTCCAAGAAGCTCGTCCAGCTTTTTAAACTAGCAAAACCCCTCTGAGCATGTTAAAATTTCATTTAACTTGTGTTTATCTCCCCAAACCATGCCACAGTCCACAGAAACTACTATTTCTGACCTGATGTGTGGCGCCCTTTTATTCTGTCCCTAAAGTATCAGCTGTTGGTCCACTAGTGGAGAGGCCCCCTCTTCATTTTGGCTCTGCCACCGCTCAGACGGCTGTTTCAGCGTGGTGAAAGCTGGGCCGTGCGCTCGGCAGACTCCCTGGGGCCAGGGCAGCAGCGAAGGGCCACCTGTGGGCCCTGGAGCCTAGGAGCAGGTGTAGGCAGCTGGTGGCGGCTGACCCCTGGCTGGCTGCTCCTGGGCCAGTAGGACCTGAGTCCTGCGTGGTGCCCTGTCTCCATCCACTTTATTACATTTTTGCTTATTTTGTTTTATTTTTAAACATTTATTTATTTATTTTGGCTGCGCTGGGTCTTTGTTGCGGCACACGGGATCTTTGTTGTGGCACGCGGACTTCTTAGTTGTGGCATGCTGCGTGATCTAACCTGGGCTGTTCCCTGACCCGGGATCGAACGCGGGCCCCCTGCATTGAGAACGCGGAGTCCTACCCACTGGACTGCCAGGGAAGTCCCATTTTTTGCTTACTTTAAAAAGTGGTTTGTTTTAAATGTTTGCATTTAGCCAATCAATACCTGTGTCCTTACAGCTAAAAGAGCTATTTACAGCATGATTACAGGACTTAGGAAGCAGTTAATTGTGGACTGTGCTGAAAGCAATGAATGAGTGAATGGCAGTGACCTGCAGGGAGTGGCCACAGGTCCGTGTGTGAGGAGGGCATTAATGAGAATCACACACGTGAAGTTTGAGACTTGGGAAGTGGCTTCAGCTGGCAGGTGTATGAAGCCTGCAGGGTGCAGGAGGTCAGTTCAGTGATGGCAGTAGCAGCTCAGTGGGCGTCCTGCTGGCTGCGTGCCCCTCGGAGGGTGCTTTTCTTTTTTTTTTTAACATCTTTATTGGAGTATAATTGCTTTACAATGTTGTGTTAGTTTCTGCTGTATAACAAAGTGAATCCGTTATACATATACATGCATCCCCATATCTCCTCCCTCTTGCGTCTCCCTCCCTCCCTCCCTATCCCACCCCTCCAGGGGGTCACAAAGCACCGAGCTGGTCTCCCTCCCTGTGCTATGCGGCTGCTTCCCACTAGCTATCTGTTTTACGTTTGGTAGTGTGTATGTGTCCATGCCACTCTCTCACTTCGTCCCAGCTTACCCTTCCCCCTCCCCGTGTCCTCAAGTCCATTCTCTACGTCTGCGTCTTTGTTCCGGTCCTGCAATGGTTCTTCATAACCATTTTTTTTTTTTTTAGATTCCATCTATACGTGTTAGCATACGGTATTTGTTTTTCTATTTCTGACTTACTTCACTCTGTATGACAGACTCTAGGTCCATCCACCTCACTACAAATAACTCAATTTCGTTTCTTTTTATGGCTGAGTAATATCCCATTGTACATATGTGCCACATCTTCTTTATCCGTTCATCCGATGATGGACACTTAGGTTGCTTCCATGTCCTGGCTGTTGTAAATAGAGCTGCAGTGAACATTGTGGTACATGACTCTTTTTGAATTATGGTTTTCTCAGGGTATATGCCCAGTAGTGGGATTGCTGGGTCTTACGGTAGTTCTATTTTTAGTTTTTTAAGGAACCTCCATACTGTTCTCCATAGTGGCTGCATCAACTTACATTCCCACCAGCAGTGCAAGAGGGTTCCCTTTTCTCCACACCCTCTCCAGCATTTATTGTCTGTGGATTTTTTGATGATGGCCATTCTGACTGGTGTGAGATGATATCTCATTGTAGTTTTCATTTGCGTTTCTCTAATGATTAATGATGTTGAGCATCTTTTCATGTGTCTGTTGGCAGTCTGTATATCTTCTTTGGAGAAATGTCTGTTTAGGTCTTCTGCCCATGTTTGGATTGGGTTTTTGTTTTTTTGATATTGAGCTGCATGAGCTGCTTGTAAATTTTGGAGATTAATCCTTTGTCAGTTTCTTCATTTGCAAATATTTTCTCCCATTCTGAGGGTTGTCTTTTCGTCTTGTTTACGTTTTCCTTTGCTGTGGAAAAGCTTTTAAGTTTTCAGAGGGTGCTTTTCGTATTCGGGCTTGACCTTAGCGGGACCTGTCACACCCGCCATTATGGAAGTGAGAAAACTGAGGCACAGGGTGCAGGGCACACAGCGGGAAGTACTGGATCCCCGATTTGGACCTGGGCAGCTACCTGCGGTCCTAGAACCTGGACCCCCAGTGCCCAGACAAGTGGGTGAAACTTGCTGGGGTTGATGAACGCATGGGAGGGTAGCTGACTGGCTTTGCCATTATTATGCAAATGTGCAGGACTTTGTAAGGGAATTCTTTGTAGTAGCACAAACTTCGTTACGAAATAAAAGGGAAAAATTGACTTAGCTTAAGTGGGTTTGGATTTTCCAGTGTTTTGATTAAACAACATTCAGTTGATTTTGGTGGGGGGAGGGCTGCTCTTTTGAATTAGTGAATACTGACTGAGTTTTACCTTTGCTTTCTTTAAAACCACGGATTTCTGAGTCTGTTTCGGGCCATGGTGCCCTCCAGTTTGCCCCAGGAGGGGATTTCCATTAAACGTCCTTTGCTGACATCCCAGGCATTTTCTTACCACTCACTGACGTCTGATCATTTTCACATGCTTTTGTGAAGGGTGATGACCAGAATGGGGTGATAGGATGAAGGGCCTTGTTAGAGCCCAACTCCTGGGTCCGTGTACCATTTTCCCCCTTTTTACATGAGAATGAAACGGGCTTCACTTGGGGAGGTGGCCCGGGGAGCCACGGCTGTGTGGGTGCTCCCCTTGGCTTGTGAGACAGCCGTCACCGTCACCCCTTAGTCTGTGTAATCGTAGCGTGTCGCCACCTTGAGAGCCGGTTCCATCGTGTGGCGTGTTAGTGCAGCAGTGGGGGAGATGGGGGAGGAGGTGTGGGTTGTTGTTGCTTTTTTTTTTTTTTTTTTTTTAAGGTAAACCTGGAAAATAGGCAAAGCAAAGCATGTTGTGGACTTGGAGAGCCCCCAGGTGATTTCCCCTCTCCTCTGCAGTTTCGTAGCCTGTGGAGGTCCCAGGGCTGGTGAGGAGTGAGTACCAGTCCGTGACCCTCCAGCATGGTGGCTGTTGATGTTGCTGTTTGCTCACTGAAAGTGACGGCGAAGAGCACCTGTTTGCTCAGGTCTTGTCCCTGGTGAAATTTTATGTATTTTGAAGTGAATGGTGTTTGCTGTCTCCGACTTGAGCACTTGACAAGTAGTTGTTTAAACTGAAGTAACTGGATGCACTTGGAGGTGAAGTGAGGATTTGCCACACCTGCACAGAAGGTGCACGGTGCACTCGTCCTTGTATTACAGGGTCCTGAGAGCTCAGTATTTACGCAGACTTTGTGTGCCCACCTTCCTCCCCATCCCTGGTTGTGGGTATCGGGAGAAAACTGTGTTAATGCAAAGACAGTTGTAAATCACTTAACCATTGAGGTCTGCTGTGGATCCTTTCAGTTCCTTTGAAACAAGTGCGGGCCACTGCCATGTTTACTAGGTGACATTTTCTGTATGTGTCCGTTTCCCGTTTTGGTGGGTAGTTTCCTAGAGAGAGTGGCTGTGGAGTGCAGTCTTTAATTGCTCACCTCTCATACCAGCAAGACACAGCACTGGTGGTGAAGCCGTCTCTGGTCGACTGGTCAGGCGAGCCGCCAGACGGTGGCAAGAGAGCACAGTCACCGGGGATGGTCAGACCACCCAGCTCCTCTTGTTGCTGTTCTTATCTGTTGGGAACCAGATCAGAAATGTCTGCAATACCTCCTTTACTAGTCAGAGTTTCCTTTGGGTCACTGGCATTTGCCACCCTTGCCCTTATTCCTGGAGAAGTGCAAGGCGGAACCACTCTGGATGGCCAGCCACACCCATAAAGTGATAAATCAGGCAGTGGTTCTGGAACCTTTTTGTGTTAGGACCTCTTTATATTCTCAAATTGCCAAGGTCCCCACAGACCCTTTGTTTATGTGGGTTACACACTGTATAAGATCTTAAAACTGAGGGGCTTAAAAAATACTTAATGTGCTGTAATGACGAATATTTAATGTACTGACAAGAAATCTGATGTCTATTAATATATCATGTTCTTATGAAAGAATTGTTTAAAACTAAAAACGAGGTAATGAGAAGAGTGGTTTCACATTTTTGTGACTCTCCTTTAGGTTTGGCTTAATAAAAGCAGCAGTTGGTTTCTGCATTCAGTCTGCTGGGATATGGTGTTTTGGTTGAAGTATACGAAGGAACTCTGGCCTACGCTGATCTGTGGCTGAAAGGGAGGAGTGTTAGAGGCCTTTGCAGGTTGTGGGTGTTCTTCTTTGCCACCACACCAGAACGCAACAAGTCGTAGTTTCTTACAAGCTAGTTTCCGTGCAGGGTCCGGAACCGCACCGGTTGCGGCGTGACTCGATCTGTAGCCAGGTGACTTTGTGACGTCCCGCGTCGTCATTGGAGGACATTGGTTTGCAGAGTTTTCAGGTCTTTCAAACACAGGGAAGAGTCACACTCGGGGACATCGCATCACTGCTGCTCTCGCCACACGTCTAAGTATTTGGAGGCTTTAAGCTCGTGGCGGCGAGTACAAGTTTTCCACAATTCTAATTGTCACGTTGAAGCTTGAATTTTATCATCGCCACAAATACTGGCAGCCGTGTTCTTGGAGCGGCAAAAGCCCACTTGGTTCAGTTTTGAGACGGTGTCTGCCCAGCTCCCAGCTCCAGTCTCCAGTTGGAAAAGGAGGTCAGCTCACAGCTCACACGGACACAGTCGCTGTTCCTCGGCATTCCATCGTACCTTGGGATACGAACATTTCCTGCTTCTCACACAGATAATGAGAAGGCCTGAGGGTCAGTGTTTCATGAACACATTCTACTGCTTTGTTAAGGACATTTCTAGGTAAACTGGGTTTTCCGCATTCTGGTGATGGGGCCGGTAAGAGCACAGATCGGCACCGCTGCCTTGCTCGGTGCTGAGGCACCTGGCGGTTTTACCTGCCGTTGAACCATCAGTGCAGTTGTCAGCACAGAAAGGGCAAATGACATCTCAGTATTAGGTGGACGTAGTTTTGACCTTGGGAATCCCCTCGAAGGGTCTTAGGACCCCTCAGGAGTTCCCAGGACCGCTCGTGGAGAACTGCTGAATCAGGAGAATCCTGAGTTCTGTTCTGTTTCAATCTACCAAACGGTCTGTGTGTGAATACTTAATGCCACCGTGTGTTAGAAAGATGTTCCACTTTAATTAAATTGTATCATGATTTACAAGCATGTTTTATTAAACTACCCAAGAAGACAGTCCGATTTGGAGTTTGAATTCTTGTTTGTGTGCCCCATCTGGGACTGCAGGAGGGGTTTGGGGCTGGAACAGACCTGGATGGCCTGTTTCTTGGAGCAGGTGTAGGTGGGAAGCCGTAGGATGGACTGTGGGACGGAAAAGGGACCCCCGTCTCTGCTGCGGAAGGAAATGGGGTCAGTGCTTTCTTTTGGGCTCTTGGTGAAGGAGTGTGGCTCTCCCTCAGGTCTCAGAGCTCTTTTTGAAAATAGGCAACTCAAGGGAGTGGTGTCTTTAGTTTGCTGAATTCTGTTTGTGCTTTTTGTGAGGTGTTGTGGAAGCTGTCCTGTGAAGAAAGCCTCTGTCTTCGCCTGCAGGTGCTGATGGGGTTTCCGATCATCTGAGCACACGCTGAGTTGGGATTTCCTTCTGAGGTTATCAGTCTGGAAGTGCTTCCATTCCTGGCTGGCGTCCAGATGGAGTTTACAACACTTCTGTGGGCCTAGAGAAAGACCCTGCCCCCTTCCCTGCCACCTGTCCTGCTTGTTCTTTATCACCACTGTATTTAAAAATAAAGTGTACCCCCCTCCCTCCCCAGGAAGCAGCCTGGGGCCCTCTTGGAGGCTTGTTGCCAGGGGTGCTTGTGTGAAGCACCATCGCTTGGCTGCATCTCCGAGTGGTTTTTAGGGGCTTTTGCTCGTAGCTTCTGACCTGCTCTAGAAAAAAATATGAGCGAATGGTGTGACCTACATAGAGGAAGGTACTCTAATTGATTCCTAACGAGCAGGCAGTCACTTCCCTGTGTGTGAAAAATTGTTGGTAAAGAGTTGTGCTGACTTCCCTGCTGTCTTGTCACAGCCCGGGCCCAGGGACAGGGACAGAAGCCCCATCTATTGTCGGGATCAGTGCCGTGTCCCCCGCTGCCCCCTGCGCTCCTGACCGCTGTCTCTGTACCTGCCTTCCTTCCGTGTGTGGAGTACTGCTCTGGTGCTGGGCCCCGTCCTAGATGCTAAAGAGAAAGTGGGCCAAAGCAGATGGTTCCTACTCTCAGGGAGCTTAGGATCTGGTTGGGGGAGATGGGCAGACAATCAGTGGGTAGAATGTATGCCGTGCTGGGTTAGGGCAGGACTCTGGACAGCGGGTTCCTGCCGGAGCAGGAGCGTGCAGCCGAGGAAGAACCTGCGCGCCGAGGCCTGAGCCCGGCACAGTCCTGCAGGGCTGCGGCCGGGGCCCTGCTGTGGCCACACTGCCTACTTGGACACAATCAAAGGTTGCCAGCTATTTATAGAACGCGTTCTAAACCCTGGAGCGGGTCAGGACCGGGTCCTCGCCCGCCCCCCTGCCCCGCACTTCTGGCCGCGTGGGTCCCGGCTCCCTTTCCTGTGGGTGGAAATTCCTTCTTCCCAGGATCTGCTCAAAACGGCTTTCCTGTGAAACCCTGCCAAATAGCTAAGTCAGAACGCCTTGGTGTTCCCCCACGGCCCACAGGCACTCGGCTTGTTCCCCAGCGTCTGTCTCCTTCCCTTCGGGTGGTCCGTGACCAGCCAGCCCATCAGGGAGCTCACGGTCCCGTCGGCCGGCACATGGTTAATAGGGTCTGGTGGGTGTCAGTCCCTGGAGGTGGTGTTGGTGGGACCCGCAGGGAGGTCCCGGTGCAGTGGGAGGTGCCGGGTGGGCAGGAGGCGCACTGGACACTGGATGGATGGACGGGCAGGTGGACGGACAGAGCTGGCAGTGGACAGGGCTCCTCTGCTGTGCTGATCCTGCATGGGGGGGACGCTCCTTGAGGCCACTGCAAAGTGCCCGTTTAGGTGTTCAGACGTCAAGAGCCCTCTGTTCTGTGACCCAGCAGGTGACCCTGGGGTCACTCTTTGGAGCGAGTGGAGAGCAAAATCCTGGCAGAGAAGCCCCTCCCTGACTGCTTCCATCTAACCCCTTCAGCATTTAGTGCTCCTGGCGTTTTTTAGGTCTGGTAGATCGCTGGCCCCAAAGCACAGAAGCTCCGCTGGTCGAGAGTGCAGGGCTTGGTGGTTTTCCTGGCACCCGTGCCCGCTTGGGTAGCTGCAAGCAGCTCTGCTCGGGTGAGGTTTCCAAATGACACGCTGTATGCCACCGGCCATGACCTTCCCTCCACCTATGCTGTGCCCGCCCGGCCTGCGGGCAACCTGCCGGACCTGAGCAACTCCCAGGATGGGGGAGAGAGACCGTCTGGTGGGGTCTCCACTGACGATTGTGCAGAGGAGGACGAAAGGGGATACGGCCAGCGTGCCCAGGAGCTGGTGGTGTAGCACTGGAGAGTGGCGGGGCCTTACCAGTGGGCACGGCTGAGTGAGAACAGAGGTGGTGTATCAGTATTGTCAAAGAAACGTGTAAAAACCCGTGTTCTGATGGGTTATCTCTGTCTTGTATGACACTAATATTCAGAAAAACACAACAGCTTTATTTTCTCAAGATACAGCTCACGAAGCCTCAAATTACCACTGTATTTTTATTTTTTAACATCTTTATTGGAGTATAATTGCTTTACCATGGTGTGTTAGTTTCTGCTGTATAACAAAGTGAATCAGCTATACGTGTACACATATCCCCATCTCTCCTCCCTCTTGCGTCTCCCTCCCACCCTCCCTGTGCCACCCCTCTAGGTGGTCACAGAGCACTGCTGGGCTGGTCCCCCTGTTTACCACAGTATTTTCATGTGTTGTTGCTGAAGATCTGAAGAATCTGCTGGTGCTGATAATTCATGCAGTGAGTGTGTTCTCCAGAGGAAGGCCCCCAGTTCCTCTCCATGGGGCTCGGGAGCTCCGTGCCGAGAAGATACATCCATGAAGTATGGCGTATATGTGTATGTATGTATATATTTGTATATATGTAGGTAGGTGCATAAGATACATACGACATCAAATTTACCATTTTAAAGTCTACTTTTCAGGGCATTAAGTACGTTCACGGTGTTTGCAAACCACTACCTCTTACCTAGTTCCAGAACTTTCCATCACCTGAAGAGAAACCCTGTACTCATGGCTGTCCCTGTCCATTCTGCACTCTCCCAGCTGCTGGCAGCCTCCCCTGCTTGCTGTCGCGGTGTGTCTGCCTGTTCTGGATGCTTCGGGTGGATGGAATTATACGCGAGGTGGGCTTTTGTATCTGGCCTCCTTCGGCTAACAGTGTTCTCAAGGTTCATCCAGGTTGTAGCGGGTGTCAGTACTGCATTCCTCTTTATGGCTGAATAATATTTCACTGTAGGGATAGACCACATTTCGTTTTATCCATTCATTTGTTGATGGAAACTTGGGGTTGTTTCCAAATATTAAAGTTTTAAATTATAAAATTCTTCATTTGCTGTGCCTTCGAGCCTTACCAGAATTGAAATGTGTGTGACTCTTTTATCAGGGGACACACAGGCCCATCTGGCTCATCTTCCACGCTGTGCTGAGAGCGTTGGCTTTTGGAGAACGTCGCCGTTGATCCCCGTTTGCCTTGTGGGAAGGGAGGGCGGCAGTTGGGAGCTACAGGTGCCTGCTTGTGTGTCTCACTGAGCCCCTTCCTTAGGGATTAGAATCTACCTGCTTCCTTCGGGCGAATTAAAATGTAGTTGATGTTCTGAAGAACGGCGTTCTTCCTCTGTGTATATTATTATGGGGAAATCTTACCTAATTTTTAGTAAACCTTTCTGAGCTGTAAGGTTTTTGTTTGCTTTTGTTCTGTTTTTTTGGCCGCACTGTGCAGCATGTGGACCAGGGATTGGACCTGTGCCCCCTGCAGTGGAAGTGCAGAGTCTTAACCACTGGACCGCCAGGGAAGTCCCAGATGTAAGGTTTTTTAAGTCAAACTCAGTGAGCATGACTGAGATATAAGCATGAAACATATTCTGCATAATTTGTTTATAATATTGGTCATATTTAGTATATTCCACAACTTGAAGGCACGGAGTATTAGACAGAGTGGGGAAGACAGTTATTTTTGACACTCTGCTTCATTTTGCAGGAGTTGATTGACATGTCCCTTTGCTGGGGACTTCCGCAAGCCTGGCGGTTTTCCCTGCACGAGGGCTCTTAACTTGCCCATCCTCACTTTGCTCCTGGGCTGACTCTGAGGCCCCTGAGCTGGCTTGTAGCTTTCCCCTCCTTTCTGGAAAAGTTCCCTTCACTTAGCTTCGTCAGCCGTGTTTGTGGTCATTCATCTCCCTGGTTGCGCCTGCGGTCAGGAGGAAGCTGCTGGAGGGCCTGTGAGCCTGGACCCGTGTGCAAGGCTGCCGTCAGCCGGTCGGCTGGCCCCGGGGTCACGGCTGACTCAGAGCCCACCGCCCTCACGCAGCGGCTCCGGCACCACCGACGAGCGCTCCTCACCCTTCCCGGGAGAACGCCCGTGTGCTCGCCCGCACCATCGCGTGCGGTTCCAGGCACGTGTGCCCTCTGGTTCGGAGCGGTGGCCTGGCCCTCGTGCGTCCCCTCCTGGGAGGGGGTCTTCCCTGCCTGGAGTGCTGCTTCTGCAGCTGGCCTCAGCCCCGCTCGCTTCTTTCCTCTGGGAATCCCATCCACTGTGATCATCCCCGCATTTGCTGTAATGTCTTTCAAACTTTAAAGGTACTTTTAACTTCCTAACATGTATAAAAGGAAAGTCTAGTGGTCCCTGTGTGTTCATCACTCAGCCTCAAGAAGTACCAACATGTGGCCCGTCTTACTGGTACATTTTGAAAGAAATCCCACATCGCATCATTTATCCACACATCATTCAGTGTGTGTCTCTGAAAGATGGGGACTCCCTCTAGAAACAGGGTCACAACACTGAATCTTGAGGAATGGCCCCTCCTTCATATCATGACGTATACAGTAAGCGCTCAGATTTCCCAAAGGCATGTTTACTGTTGGTGTGTGTGAATCTGTATTTGTGCACAGAATTAGCTGTTAATTCTACCGTACCTAAACATTTTTGCCTGTGTGATTTTCAGGTTCTTGAGAGTTAACTCCCAGCTACCTGCCCAGCAGAGGCCGAGTCTGCTTCGGACTTTTCCCACAGTGCAGGGCATGCGTTGGCCGCTCACGTGTTAGGGATATTTTCCGTTGTATCATTTGCCTAGCGCTCCCCCAAGCTCTGGCTTCAATTCAAACAGCATCTCCCCTTGGCCTGAGCCTCCAGGCCCGCTGGGTGCGCCTGGGCCACCGCAGGCTGGCTGGACAGCTTTGCCACCTTGGCTGGTCCCCTCATGGGCCTGGACCGCTGGCACCTTCAGCGCTGCTCCCCGCTGCGTCTCATTTCCCCCACCCCGGAAGGCAGGGTCCTGGAAGAGTGAGTGGCAGAAACACACAAACTCCTTTGAAAGCCCATGTCGTTGTGGCAAGTTGGTGGCGGGCCGTGCACCTGAGGTGGGAGGGACCCCAGACACTGGCCATCAGCCCCATCTGCAGAGCTCTTCGTGGAGACAAGCTGCCCCGGGGCTGAGTCCGTTTGTAAGAAATGCCCGGGGCAGGTGAGAGCACTGAGGCAGAGCAGGCCAGTGGTCCCCGGGGGCTGAGGGTGGGAGGGAGCGGGGAGGGTTTCTTCTTGGGGTGATGAAAACGTTCTGGAAACCCAGTGGCCAAGGCTGCTCAACATTGTGGATGTACTAAAAGCCACTAAATTGTACACTTGAAAATGGTTAGGATGGCAAATTTTATGTTATGTGAATTTTAATAAGGTAAAAAAACAAAAAACAAAAAACTGGGCTTTTGATCATTTCATGCGTATTCATGATCCTAGGTTTCCAAACTTGGTGTTGAGCTTGAAGGCGGCAGCATACTTCGCTCTGAGGGATGCCTTTTTGGTTGAATCATGACCCGCCAAAAATGGCATTTGTGGTTCTACCTTAAGCTCAGTGAGACCGACCAGGGTGCAGGAGACCCTGACTCTTGTCTTCACCAAGCTGCAGAGGGCACTGGGCATGCATAGAGCTCTAGCTAATGGTGGGGCCTGGCGTGGATGGGAAAATGCCACAATTATGTCATTTCAAGATAACAGTCAGCGCTCCGCATCTGGCACCATCCACAATCCAAGATGTGGGCAAGTACCATTAAATTTTTTTTCAGTCTTCTGAAAAACTCAGAAACACATTTCTATTTATTTTAAATTGTGGGCTTGTTTCTCTTATAGAAGAATTGATTGAAGAGGCCCAACAGTCCTGGGGTTTGATCTGCTTGATTTTCAAACAATGTGCTCCTAATTAATTATTCTGACTCAAAGAAAATTGTACCTCTACGGGATGCCGCTCTTCAGAAGTGACGTTTCAAATATCTGGACGTTGTTTGCCCTCCAGTTGTACAGATTTGGGGAATTTTCCGATTTCTGTCATTTGGTAAATTTGCTTTTAAGTATCCCCTCGGGGAGTTGCTTTCATTCCAAGTGTGGGGATTACAGTCAAATTAATGCTCAGTTGAATTGGATTGAGCCACGGGTATCGGCCACAGGAGCCTTGCTGAAGTGTGCAAGGAAATTTTACGTCTTAAAGCTAAAGCTTATTTTATTTAGTCTTTTCAGATGTTTGTCTTGGTATAAGGAACATTCTGGGATCTGTTTGTTTGGTAATAGCACCATGATATTTGCTATTCAATGTGTGCCTTGTTTTATTAACATTTAAAGTAACATTTCTTTTCGAAGTATCATGACTATAGTTAAAAATAAACATGGGAGTATTCTTATAACAAAATCTGAGTTGAAGCGCTTGGTTTCTAAATATATCACTGAGGAGAGGAAGTATTTTTTTCCTTTACAATGGCAGTGTGGCAGACATGACCCTGTAGATATCCAGGCTGGGAATAGTTTGATGTGTAACAAGAAACCATGTTTATCTCAAAAAAGATATCATAAAGAGAGGCTGAAGTTTTTGCTTTGTAATGTTTATTTTTAACCTCTATTTTATTCTATTAAAAATAAAAAGACTCGTGTTCATTGTAGAAAAACATAGTGACTACAGAAGGATGCGTTAGTTGGGGCACATGAAGCTCTTAAATAGATCTAAACCTAACGGCTCCTGTAGGAATCCAAACTCATGGAGGTTTATTTTTCCTCTGTCTAAATTTCCAGGGGTGTGTGGGGTTCAGGCCCTGTTCCGGGAGCATCCTGAGAGCAAGGCTGAGTGCATCTCCACCCTGAAGGCGAGGGGCCTGGAGGGGAGGTTTGTGGGGTCTCCAAGGGTCTGCCCGTAGCCTACCTCCTCAGGGGGCTGGCAGCGCGCGGCCAGGCGTGATCACCGGGCTGTGCCGTGGCTGGACATGTGGGGCAGAGCTGGCGCGCAGGGCTGAGAGGGCAGGAGGGGAAGGTGGGTGGAACTGGCCGGGGACCGAGGTGGAACAGCTGGGGAGGAGGGAAGGGAAGCTGGAGGAAGCAGAGACTTGATGCGGGAGGAGCGATGGGCTGTCGGGGCAAGCTGGCTGCCTCGGGGCACAGGCCTGACTGGGGAGAAACAGGAGGAAGGAGCAGGTGCAACCGGCTGACGGGTAGTTGGAGGGGGTGGGTGGGAGCCCGAGATTGCTTTGTTCCTCAAGTCTGTTGAGGGCTCGCTGTCTGCGAACATCTTTGTTCTCATTCTTCAGGGAAAGTTTCTGAGTGCACGTTTATAGGTTGAGAGTTGCTCTCTTTTAGCCAGTCGATATGCTTCCTCTTTTTCGGCCATACATTGTTGCTGTCGAAGTCAGCTGTCTGTGGTTGCTTTATAGCTGGCCTGTGTTTTTCTCTCCAGCGTCTTAGAAGCTCTCTCCTCTCTCTGTCTTGTTTAAGACGGGAGTCATCGCAGCGTGCGTGTGTGCTGCTGGGAGTGAGCGGGCAGAGGGGGAATCGTGGCGCAGAGAGGAGGAGGGGTTGGGGGGGCGGTGGGCCTCGGGAGCTCCCTCCTGATGGCTGTTATTCCCTCTGCGAAGAGCGGGGAGCTGGGGGCAGGGGGGCAGGAAGGAGGTGGACAGGTGTGGGCGGGAGTGGGCCGTGGGAGTGCGCGGAGGGGTCCCGGGAGGCTGGCGGTCACAGAGGGACCGTGGGCCCAATGAGAAGATTTTTTCTGTCCCCCACGGGGCTCCGGTCAGACCAGCGTTTCACAGTCCCGGATCCCAGGAGAACCCGCTTTCTCCGAGATGACCAACTTTGTGGTTTGCCCTCTGCCCTCAGAGACGTCCTTGCCCAGCTCTCAGTCATCGCAAGGCCTGCTGCCTCCAGCCCCTCCTAGTGTCGGGCTGACTGGGCTCTGGGCACCCGGAGCCCAGACTTGTGCCGTTGACCACCATCCCCGCTTCCTTGAACGGGAACATGACCGACAAAGGACCCCCCCCCCCCCCCCCCGCCCCCGGAACCTGCCTCAGCTCCACGTGTGTTTCTTTGAAGATGCTCGTGTTGCCTGTGTACCACGACAGGACTGAGGAGTGGGTGGCACTGTTCAGAAATTGGTGTTTGTGCCTGTTGCCTGTTGCTGCCCGTGGACTCGCTGGGTAGGGGTCTGGACCGGGCATGGAGGCTGCAGTGTCTCTGCCCCACGAGGCCGTGGCTGGGAGGGAGCGCGGTGGCTCCGGGCTGGAACCGTCTGGGGACGTCTCCACTCTCGTCTGGCACCTGGGCTGGGGTGACTTGAAGGCCGGCCTCAGCTGGGCTGCCCGCGGGGGCCTCTCACGTGGCCCAGGCTGGGTTCCCCGAGGAAGTGTGTCAGGAGGACGTGTCTGGAGAGCAGACGTTTCCAGAGAGGGGGTGGAAGTGCCTGGTCGTTGTGACCCAGCTCACAAGTCCCTGGTGTCATTTCCCCTTCGCACCCCACTGCTGGTCCAAGCCGTCACAAGCCTGTCCGGACTCAAGGGAAGGGGACGTGGACCCCGTCTCTCAAAATGTTGAAGGATTTGGGCAGTTTTAAAACCGCTAATGTGTTGTCCTTCCAAAAAACTTGAAACTCAAGCAGCATGGCAACAGTTGGCTGTGTTGTTGGAGGTGGCCATCAAATGCCAAGAATTCCTCAGTGACAGCGTGTGGGAACCACTGACCCCACGTGCTCAGCTACACATCAGCCCACGTAGCAGCTAGTAACTCCTCACCTTCCAGAAGCCCCCTGCCCGGTCCGCACTCAGCGGAGTCCAGGGCCCGCCTGTGCTGCTGGCTGTGTGACCTCGGGCAGGTCACCGCACCTGTCAGCCTCGGCCTCTTCTGCACAGTGGTGATAACCCCTGCCTTGCAGAGGTGTCGTGAGCGCTCCGGAAAAGTGTGAGGTGCCAGTGGTCCAGGCCCTGGAAGGTATTCCTGGGAATAACCTTGTCGTGCTCAGCAGAATTATTCGTAGAGGGTTACACAGTGCACCTGTGTTCGAACGTGAGCCAGCCACCCAGAATCTGGTTTCCTTTTCCTCTGAGTGAGCGCACGCGTCCGGGGTCTTTAAGACGGCCATGGCCTGTGCCGCAGGGCTCTGAGTGGAACGGGTACTTAACCCCGAGGCCGATGGCGGAGGCTCTTGCCGAGGGCAGTGCTGCTTCGCCGAGCTGTCTTTCAAGTCCGTTTTATACCTGCGCCTCTTTCGTACCTTACAGTTTGATGTTGTTGTTTGTAAGTGGCGTCTTTGTAACCTCACTTTCCTAATTAGTAGTCGCTCACATACGGGGATGCAATGGATATCTGGAATCTTGTTTCCAGCAAGCCTGTCGAGTTCTTTTTAGTTCTGACAGCATGTGTGGATTCCGCCTTAACTTTATGTAGGTGGTCATGTCGTCTGTGTGTGGCAGTTTCGTGTCTTCATTTCCAGTCACGTTGCATATTTTCTTTTTCTTTTGTTACCGCCCTCGCTCAGATCTGTTCAAGTGGTGATTCCAAGCCTCGCTGTTTGGTTCTGTCCTCAGAAGAAATGCTTTGCTGTGTGAGTGATGTTTTCAGGAGGTTTTTATTAGATGATCTTTATCAGGTCCAGGAAGTCCCTTATGCTAAGTTGGAAGGGGCTCTTGTCTGTTTTGTTTGTTTTTATTTTCTAAATCATGAGAGGATCTTGTTTTCAAACAAGTAAAAACAAGCCATATAAAGAACGTCTGTATACATGCCACCTAGTTTAAAGAAATAGCTTTAAAATGGCTAGAAGCTCTAGGACCTCTTTTATGTGTGTGTGAAGTGTCTCGGTTAGGGGCTGCCCAGGCCTCCAGGTCGTGGACCGTCAGAGCCCTGGGCAGACGCAGCGCCCCCAGCTGGCTGCACAGCTGAGTCCCCTTTGCTCCTGGCTGACTTTGGGGGCTGCACTGTCACTGAAGATGTGGAGCCTCAGAATCCTGCAGGCTTTTGCTTCAAAGCCCAGCACACCTACCTTCTAACTGTGGGACCCTAATCATTAATTTCAGCCCACTCTGTCTACGAAATGGAGCCAGTGATAGACCACCTTACAGAATTCTTAACACTGGTTGGGCAAGTGAATGCGGTGCACTTGTTCAGATACAGGCTTGTCAGTGGGATTACGGGCATCGTTACAGATGCTGAATTACGGTCCAGTTTCGGTGAGCGCTCACCCAGCATTGACGACCTGCCAGGCCCAACAGCGTGCTGGGGTGGTGACGTGAGTCAGCCTCAGGGTTGTGGGAAGGCAGATATCTTGGCCTGCGAACTGCCAAAGCACAAGGTAGAATGGACCCTGGGGGTGGACGCATACACAGTGCGGTAGAAACATCACAAGCGGAGAGGTCAGTTGGGGAAAGTGTTGGGTTATTATCGCATTCCTCTAGTTGAGCAAACAGCAACAGCAGAGCCGTGGGGAGACGTTCAGTAAGGCGGGCTCGTGGGTCCAGGAGGTCTGTCTGCAGGATTTCCTGTTTTCAGGGAGGAAGTGAGGAACAGCTCACAGAGAGGGTGAGGAACGCGCTCAGAGCAAGGGAAGCGGAGCTGAGGCGGGGAATGAGGAAGGGCCGAGCCTCGTCTTGGGTAAAATGATTTTAAAGGTAGTGGGTTAAACAGGAGGCAATGTAAAGTCACTCCGGCGACGATTTCAGCAGCCGATTAGAATGAGCCGCTTTGGAACGTCACACCTCTGGGGACCAACCCACACTTCTGAATGGTTGAGTCCTGCTGCCTTGGTTGGTCCAAGATAGTCCTTTTCCTGCAGTGGCTTCAAAACATCTGGCCATCACCCCCCGAAGTCATCCTTCAGGCAGGGACGGGCGCTCTGTTACCATAAGGGTCAGATGTGGAAAGCCTGGAGTTCGTCCCTCTCCCACTGGTGTTGCCGCATTGGGGGCTGAGCTGCGTTGTGGACACCTGGGCCGGTCCGTGCTGCCCCATCTTGTTCCTTCCTCCTCCCCTCGTCGTCTTGTGCTGGACCACGTAGAATAATTCACTCAGTGGTGGACGGACGCCCCGCAGCCTGGGCCTCCAGGGTCACCTGCCAGTTCCCCAGACGGGCAGATGACAGGGCACCTTGATTCTGAGTGACACGGGGTGTGTGTGTGTGTGTGTGTGTGTGTGTGTGTGTGTGTGTGTGTGTGTGTGTGTGTGTGTGTGTGTGTGTGTGTGTGTGTGTGTGTGTGTGTGTGGTGTGGTGTGTCAGCAGCAGCCCAGCTGGTAGAAATAGACATTTACTCTTTTCAAGGCAGGCGAAAGGCTAAGACTTCCCTCAGTAGCCCTGTGGGACAGAACTAAAATGGTGGTTTCTCATTCTTGATGTCGTTTTGTTTTCTTCCTGATTCTCTTTCTCTAAAAATTCATCAGGCCTCACAGGTAATACTGATAGGTCAGGTTTTAGCGGGTTTGCATTAGCTGGAGCTATGTGGATGCTAATTTATCCTTAGTCCATTACCGAAATTCAACTTGAGGCTTGAAGTCAGCAGGTAGTTCCCAGGGAGAAGGCCCTGGCTCAGAAGCCCGTTAGCGGCCAAGCCTTTACTGCCTGAAAAGCCATTGTGGGGGGGGTGGGAGTGGGGCAAGGCCGCCAGCCCCTCTCCTCTGCTGCTCACCTGCGTGTGTGCAGATGGCGCTCAAGTAGTTAACGGAATAGTACCTGCCCTGAATAGGTGAGGCGCGCCCTCTGTATTGGGTTTTCTTTTCCATTAAAGAAAAAAAAGAAAGAAATGCCATCCACCTGTCCATGGGTGGCCCCCTGCCGTTTGGCGTCACTGCCCCAGTGAGTCGTGGGCTTCTCGCGGGGACCTCGCCCAGCATCAGTGCAGACTCACTCCCCCAGGGTGGGCCCTCCGGCGTCGGGCTCCCCTGGTGCTTGCACGTACAAGGTGTGGTTTCTTGCCACCTCAGAAGATGATTCAGTGTGTGTGGAGGGAGAAGGGGGACCCCAGCCTGAGTCAGAGCTCTGGGTGGGAGCAGGCCCGCCCCGTGTGCCAAGGACCACATTCCAAAATGGGCAGAAACAGCGTCTGAGCTGCTTTCTTTCTCGTGTGCAGTTCCAGTATGGGTTCCCCTTATCTGGGCTGTAAAACCCAAACTGTGGCTTTAATCTTGTGTTTCATATAACACGTGTGCAGGCAACAGTGCAGAAGCGCGTGGTGAGCTTGGGGCGAGGACACCTAGGTTTACACCCTGCCCTGGCAGTGGGGTGCCCTTTGGCGGGTCCCCAGGCACTGCCCGGCACCTAGGGTCCTTCCAGCCCTCCTGGCTGCAGAGGGAGGCGGAGGCTGCCCTGTCTTCCAGGCGCTGGAGCTGGGTGCCTGCTGCCTGCCATGGGCGAGGGGCTTAACCTTCTCATCTCACTCTGTTCATCTGTAAAATGCAGACGGAAGTCTTAACAGGCCTGCCACAAATCCTGAATTAGGCAAGTTTTAAAATCAGTGTGGTTATCTATTAAATGGGGGTAATGACTATGCCTATATCTTGTAGGTTTTTAACAAATTAGCCTTATTATTATTTTTCCAATACTAGATATCATATGCCCACTTAAAAAATACAGAGGCGTAAAGAGGACCAATCATAGTATGACCATTTGGGAATATTCACTGTTAATATTTTTTTAATCCTTCCTTGAGTTTTCCCATTCATACACCAAGCGTGTGTGTGCGTGTGTACGCGCACGTGTGCAAATAGAGGACAGATGTGATTGCATCAAGCGCTGTTTTGGAACTTTCTCCCACTTGGACATCTTTCCATGTAACAATTGTAGATGTGTTGTGTCAGGAAATTACTGTAATGGTTTATTTAACCAGCTCTCTACTGATGGACGTTTTTGTCATTGTCGGTCTTTTAATATGATATACTACGATAAATGCTCTTAGGTATAGGTACCTGGGTGTTTTAGGATAAACACCTAGACGTTGAGTTACTAGATCAAAAGGAACATGACTTTAAGAGATTTCTGAAACATACCTTCAAAACCACCTAGTTTGGACAAGAGTGATAGTTTCCCCCAAGCTCTTGTAAGTCCAGCTGGGCAAAAGCTCGCTCACAGTGTTGGGGGTGGGGTGGGTGGCTACTAGGGTTTCCCACGCACACTCTCCATTCACACATGTTGCCCATTTTCCAGTTGGAGTTTTTAATCCTCAGAAATTTAAACTCTGTATCCAGGTTTATATTTTTAGGTTTGTGAGTTTATTATGTCAAGATTTTCTGAGGTTATCCAGTGCTTAGAGAAGTCTTAAAAGATCTCATGCACTCAGGCTTGCCTCTTATGGCCTCTACGTTTGGCTCCCACCCCATAATTATAAAAGTTATTCAATTTTAATATATTTCTTTGGATGTTTTTGTTTCACTTAAAAATGTTTATTTACGGTTTGTATCCATTTGGAATTTTTTTTTTTAAATAAATGTATTTGTTTATTTCCGGCTGTGCTGGGTCTTTGTTGCTGCGTGCGGGCTCTCTCTAGTTGCGGTGAGCTGAGGTTGCTCTTGGTTGCGGTGCGCGGGCTTCTCATTGCAGTGGCTTCTCTTGCTGTGGAGCGCGGGCTCTAGGCGCGCGGGCTTCAGTAGTTGTGGCTCGCGGGCTCTAGAGCGCAGGCTCGGTAGTTGTGGCGCGCGGGCTCAATTGCTCCGCGGCACGTGGGATCTTCCTGGACCAGGGCTCGAACCCGTGTCCCCTGCGTTGGCGGGCAGGTTCTTAACCACTGCGCCACCAGGGAAGCCCTGGAATTTATTTTTAATAAAATGAGAGGAAGCTCTCCTTAATTTTTTAATATTCAGAAAGCTGTTCTTGTCCTCCTGTCCCACTCATGGACATGCCACCTTCGCCCACCCTGACCTGTCATAGCGGCCTGCTTCCGGCCTCTCTCGGATGTTTCTGCCCGCCCCCTTCTGAAGGTGGGCACCCCGAGAACAGGGGAGTCGAGGGTACTCAGGTGATGCCCAGTGAGTGGAGTCGGAGCCGGTGTGTGGAGGTGCTCGGCGTGGGGCTGGCCGTGCGGATCTCGGGGAGGGCACTGAGCGCTCTGCAGTTCGGCTCGCTAGCAAAGCTCTCGTGCCGTGAGGGCAGCAAGACCTGCGTCTGAGTCCCGGCTTTGCCTGTCCCTCACCTTCTGGTCACCTCGGTTTCCCGTCTGTAAAGCGGGATCCCGTTTGCCTTACCCAGGGTGAGGACTAGACGAGATGATACACGTGATACGCAGTGTACGTGCCTGGTGCACTAGTGGTGGCTGTTACTTCCTGAATTATTATGGGAGCTCAGAATAATAATATACGTATTAGAAAGGGAAATCACCCATTTTCTGTAGGTACTGAGAGGTGTTCCAGGTAACTAGGATGAAGTAGTTAATGTAAAAGGGCACTAAATTGAGTTTTCTGAACTTTCCCAGCTGCTTTAGAGGGATGATGGGTTAGATTCCTGAATGTTTGGGGTGACGAAAAGGATCTGGGTTCTTTGGAGAAAAAGACTTTCCTGAAGTATGAGAGATGTCATGTGAACTCTTCCGTAAGGGAGGCTGGAGGAGTCGAGGGATTGCTTTGGCGGAGGGCTCAGCGGGGATTGCTTTGTCGTCGGCACTGCGGTCGGCGGGCGTGGTGCCCTCTCTGCCGCCCTGGTTCCTCACCTGTGGAGTGAAGACAGTGTCCGAGAGGGTGGACGTGAGAACGACGAGGAGTCACCTCAAATCTCGTGCCCGGAGCGTAGCAGGTGCTTGGTCAGTGCCGGCCTCTTGAGTTGGAAGGGGGCAAGGCTGCTCACCAAAGGCAGAATGGTAGTCCTCGCGTGAATGCCTCACGTTTTTGCCACAAAACACTTGGCATTGAGTTATAAATCAGTAAGGGCATTTCTCCCGACAGTGGGTGTGACACTGAGCTGTTCTTTTTTCATCTGTGCACTCGTTTGTGCAGTCATTCATTAAACAGTTGCACCAAACCAGACCTAACCTCTGCCCTGGTGATGCTTATGTTGGTGGGAAAGGCAGTTACTAATCAGAAAGTCCCAAGATAACTGTAAAATCAGAACTAGTAAGTGCTGCAGAGAAATGTGTGGGAGAAATGCACGTATGATAGCTTTCCTGTTTTCACGGGGCTTTTCTGTAAAGCGCTTCCAAACTTTCTGACAAACGCTTCCAAGAACCACTAGTCCACAATAATGTCATATCAGCCATTTGGGGGACATTTCTGTAGGAGGTAATTTGTATTTTACAAGTATTTCTTTAATCCTCCCTCGTGTTAATTATAGTATTTCTGATATCGTTGAGTAAAGACAGATGGTGAATCAGAGGGGGCATTTTTAACTTAAGAGGGAAAGTTCATTAAAACATTTTCTATGAGAAAAAAAGTTTTCTGGGGCTTCCCTGGTGGCGCAGTGGTTGAGAGTCCGCCTGCCGTTGCAGGGGACACGGGTTCGTGCCCCGGTCCGGGAAGATCCCACATGCCGCGGAGCGGCTGGACCCGTGAGCCATGGCCGCTGAGCCTGCACGTCCGGAGCCTGTGCTCCGCAACGGGAGAGGCCACAGCAGTGAGAGGCCCGCGTACCGCAAGCAAAAAAAAAAAAAAAAAGTTTTCTTTTCACACATCACGGGGTGGCTTTGGGGACTGTTCCTCAAAGAAGATTGTGTTTTTAATGCTGATGGGAGTTTCAGGTTAACCACACAAGCCCACTTAAAAACCCATTGTAGGACTTCCCTGGTGGCGCAGCGGCTAGGAACCCACCCACCAACGCAGGGGACACGGGTTCAAGCCCTGGTCTGGGAAGATCCCACATGCCGCGGAGCAACTAAGCCTGTGCGCCACAACTGCTGAGCCCACGTGCCACAACTACTGAAGCCCGCGCACCTAAAGCCCGTGCTCCGCACCCGTGCCCCGCAACAAAAGAAGCCACCGCAATGAGAAGCCCGCGCACCGCAACGAAGAGCAGCCCCCGCTCGCCGCAACTAGAAAAAGCGCGCGCGTAGCAACGAAGACCCAACGCAGCCAAAAATAAATAAATAAGTAAATTTATTTTTTTAAAAAAAAAACAACCAAAAAAACCCCATCGTAGACAAAGTTCTTTGAGTTTGCAACAAAAATAGAGACTAATATTAGTCACTGATACGAGGGTAGCTGGGTGCTTGTCTTGTAATGAATCCTCAGTGGTCCGTCTGGCTTGTGGCCTCTTCCCGTGCAAGCTGCACACTCCCCGGGAGAAGGCTGAATATCTTCAGGGTTTTGGGGCCTTTGGGGCCGGCTCTCACCTGGGCGCATCTGCCCCTGGGGTCACAGCTCCCTGTTCAGGCCGCCTTCGGGGCCCTCTCTTTGCATGTTACCAAGAACCCGGTGGGAATTTCCACCGAGAGCGGAAGACGTGAAAGGCTTACAGGAACGGTGGCCCGCGCGAGGGTGACACATTTACAGAGAACAGGTCTGCAGACCACGGCTGGCTGCCTTCCTTGCAGGGCCTGTCCCCATCCCCTACCCTCCCCGGTCTGGGGAGGCTGCCACTGTGTCGCCGGGCTCCGCCCAGCCTGCCCTTCCTCTTCATCTAGAGGAGTTGCTGTGCAAGCCTGCCCGAGGGCACGAGGAGGAAGAAAGTCCTCTGGGCTGCTGTGGGCATGGGGGATGGGGGCTCACGCCCGGGCTGGGACCTGCAGGCCTGGGGGCGTCAGCGGGGCTTGATGGTCAGCCTCGTGCTGTGGGGTGTCCCCAGAGCCCCTGCGCTCTGGGCTGACGTTGACTATCCCGTCGGAACGCTGGTGGCACCAGACGCTGCTGAGAGCAAGTCCTCCTGCAGTGACCGGGCCTGGGTCCTCCCTGCCCCGAGCTGACTCTGAGCTCGCGGTGCAGCAGGAGCGAGGCCCGGGCCAGGCGGAGGCGTCTGTGTCTCGGCCTGGGTTCCATCCCAGCTCCACCTGGCAGGGCACTCGGGCCGGACGTGCGTGTGGGCGAGCGTTCCTGGGTCCTTGTGTCTGGTCAGACGGTCCGCTTCTCCGGGAACTCGGCTGGGTTTGGTTTGTTTCCCTGCTCACAGTTGGCTGTCGGTCGCCTGGGTCTAACGCTGCGGTCATGTTTGACTTGATCTCCAGCTGACAGCAGGCGTGCCTGTCTGCATTCTTAGTGCTTCGTCCTGAGACTGCTTCCACTCACTTCAGCAAAAAGGCTGCTGTGATTGTTTAATGCAGTTCAGTCAGTTTCGGTGGCCACAAGCGAGACCTGCCTGTGTAGGCAGCAGGTGGATTTGGTCAGTGGTAACCGTGTGTCCTGGTTTCAGCGGGAGAGTGCTGGTCTGTCGGCATCTGCTTTCTGGTCTGTGCCTGACGAGCTCTTCTAGCCTATGAGGAGACACACAGACCCAGGCCTGGCCCGGGGAGCCTGACACATCACCCATCCTCCACACAGCGAAGCATCAAGGAGCTGATGTCCACACCGGCTTGGCCCCAGGCGTGGCGTGGAAGGGCTGGACAGCCCTGAGCTGTTTTTATCACTTTCTTTTGCCTTCATAGTTTCTGGCTGTGTTACCCAATATAATGAAAACAGAATTCTAAAAGGAGAATAGGGGATGCATGGCTTTGAATACTAACGCTTACTTTGAGATTCTGCAAAGAGCTTTACAGTGGCCTCCTGGTATCTGGGTGGCAAATCTTTGATCCCAGCCCCACTGAGACGTGGGTGCTGGTGTGCTGGGCTCACTTCCTGGAGGAGTGCCCCACCCTCCAGCCTCCCAGCAAGGCTGTGGCCCAAGTTCAAGCAGCACCGAACAGCCAGTGAGTGCAGACAGGAGCGTCATTTGGACTTTTCTTAAGGAACATTTCAGTCACCCAGGAGCGAACAGTCACGCAGATCTTTTTGTTTTTGAACGTCAGATAACTCATAATAAGATGTGGTGGAAGGGGCAGTGTCTGGGCCGGGGCCGGGGCCGGGGCCGGGGCCGGGGCAGGCAGCTCTGTGCCCCTTCTGGGCAGTCCTGGTGCTTGCTGCTTGGTGCCTTTGTGCTGCTTCCTGGGCCTCCCCGAGACCAGGCCCCCAGACCTGCCCAGATCCGGCTCACAGTTGATGGCTTAGAGCAGGTGGGGGTGAGTTGCTGTCTCCCCTGGGTCTCCAAGGTTGTCCAAGGTGACTCCAGCCTCCAGGTTCTGTGATTTATTTCAAGTCGACCGTGGTCAGGAATGCTGTTCTCGGCCTGATGGTATAAGCTGGCACCCAGACCTTTGCATTTGTGCTTGTAACAGCAGATGCGCCGTGAAAGCTGGAGTGAAGGGGCAGGGGCAGGGGCAGGGGCAGGGGCGGAGGCCAAGCCGATTCCGGATCCGGGTGCCTGACCTAATGTGGTTTGCAGTTTTTTGAAAGTTCAGTTCCATGTGCTTAAGTACTTAGAAAACAGCATTTGGAATGAAGAGCTTCTCTGAACAACTATGCTTGTCCCCTTGCTCACCCTGGGACAGCTTGATTTCCACGCTGGTCATCAGGGAGTTTTTGCCTTGCTTCTTCCCAGGATCCGCTCCCATGGCCCTAGGTGCACAGCGCGGGCAGAGCCGTGGGCCCTGGGGCACTGCTGTCAGGCCTTATCAGGATGTCTGGTTTCTGATTCCCGACTCAGCCGCGTGGTAGGCGGGGCCCCTGTGATGAGCAGAAGAAGCCTGGAGAGCCTGTTGTCATGGCAGCCGGTAAATCGTGAGCTCACATCACGTCAGGGATGGGTGATCTCGGGGCAGCCATGGAGACAGAGCCCCTGTGGGCCTGCAGGGCGTGGTGCTGTCTGCAGGGCTGTTCCTGGTGGAGGGACGTCAGACCTGCCCACCCCTCCACACCGCCACAGAGACCACGGAGGTTTTGTGACGTTATCAGCAGCCGAAACGCTCTCCTCTCTGCTTAGAGATGAGGCCACCCTGTCCCCCTAGAGCAGGTGGTTCCCAAAAGTGTGCAGTCCTGAGCCTCTTTGTCAGTGTGGTGACGCTTGTGGATGGATCCCTTTCCAGAATAATGTTTTTTAAAGCAAAGAACAAAATACATAGGATGACAAAGAAAACTGGTTGTATTGAAATAGTTATCAAAATACCAAACCAAAAGGGTGACAGAGTAACAAATGGGTCCTTTACCACCTTTAATAACAAGGTCCAGCAGCAGGTCTAATGAACATCATGCTTTTGAAGTAGCTTCAGGTTTTAAACGTACATTGTGGCGTCTGTGACCGCTGCCACGTGACAAGACAGCCCTGCGTTTTCTGCTTGTCTGGTACACAGACCTCAGTAAGTGGCAGCTGTGATTATGCTCTGAAGTGCTAATTGAATGAACTTGGTGAGGCTAGATTATTATGCACTGTTAGTGCAGCTCTCTTACTAATTTTGTTTGTTTTTAAATATTTATTTATTTGGCTGCGTCGGGTCTTAGTTGCGGCACGTGGGATCTTTCGTTGTAGCGCGCAGCTTCTCTAGTTGCGGCGCACGGGCTTCTCTCTAGTTGTGGCGCACGGGCTCCGGAGTGCACAGGCTCAGTAGTTGTGGTACGCAGGCTCAGTAGTTGTGGTGCACGGGCTTAGCTGCTCTGCGGCATGTGGGGATCTTCCCGGACCAGGGCTGGAACCCGTGTCCCCTGCATTGGCAGGCGGATTCTTAACCACTGCACCACCAGGGAAGCCCCCCGAGTGTATTTTAAAATATATATATATTTATTTATTTGGCTGTGTCGGGTCTTAGTTGCGGCGCGCAGGCTCTTCGTCGCAGCGCGCGGGCTTCTCTCTAGCTGTGGTGCATGGGCTCAGTAGTTGCAGCGTGTGGGCTCTCTAGTTGAGGGGAGTGGGCCCTAGAGCGCGTGGGCTTAGCTGCTCCGTGGCATGTGGGATCTTAGTTCCCCAACCAGGGATTGAACCCGCGTCCCCTGCATTGGAAAGTGGATTCTTAACCACTGGACCACCAGGGGAGTCCCTTGTTTGATTTAAACCTTGTCTACTCTCTCAGAAGGACTTGAGGCAGCTCCGCTTTGGTGGCAAACCTCACATGCTCTGATGACAACAGGACCTGTGCCTGAGTCCCAGCTTGGCCTGTTAGTCAACTTCTGGCATAACAGATGATCTAAATTTTCTTTGTATTTTTCTACATCTTCTGTAATAAGGGTGATAATCAGAGAGAAGACTGCAGTATAGGAAAGATTCACCCAGTCGCCCGCGTCTACCATCATGGGTAAGGAAACAAGACGGCTTCCTTGAGTGGAAGTTACCCACAGGTGCTGCTTTAGGGAGTGCCCCATGATCTAGTCGGTGAAGAATGGCCCCGCCGCGAGCTCTTGGGTACCTGGCACATTCGGAAGGAGGCCAAACTTCCTTCTCTTGGAGGGGGTCTTAGCTGCCGTGAGGTCGCCTCGTGTCTTGGGGCCCTGCCCGTGCTGGTGCATGTAGGCAGCGGTCTCAGGGGATCTCCTTGGCTCCTCGGGTGTGTGACCTGCGTCCCCAGTTCCGGGTGGGAGAGAGGAGGGGTGATTGTGTGGGTTTGCGTCCATGTGCCTCCATCCCTCGCTCGCGGGGAGGGCTGGGACGGGCGAACAGCTCTGGCGAGGGGCTAACAAGAGATGGTGAGGGCAGGTGTCCCACAGCCCTGCTCTGGGACCTTCCTCTTCCTCTGACAGGCCAGCGACAGTCCAGACCTTGGGCGTGGGTTTCTGCAGGACGCCCAGTGCAATGACAGGCTCGCCTCCCGTGGAATCTCTTGAAAGCTTTCTGGTTTCTATGAGCCGGTTACTCATACAGGAAGTCGATTACTCATTCACTACATGTTTCCCTTTCACTGATTGAGCTGTGGCTCTAAAGATGGAAATTTTAAACACACATGCTGGATCCTCGGCAGCAACTCGGCAAACCCTCTGTGCCTGCTTTGTCCCTGACGCTGTGCTGGGTTCTCAGGCTCGGGGACTCCTGCCCGCAGCACTCTGGTCAGGAACGGGGGCTGGTGGCCGAGTCACTGAAGTGCTGGGGCTGTGCTGGTAGTTGCTGTGGACGAGTCCTTGCCCGCCGTGACAGCCAGTGTTGCTGGATGAGAAAGAAGCGTTTGCCTTCGGGATCCCAAAGGTTTTGCCCCGTGCAGAGGCAAGCCTAACCGCGGGAAATCCATTCCAAACAAAACTGTTCGATGAGTCGCTGGATGGGAAATGTGCTGTGCGTGCTGCCTGGGGTTGGGAGCAGCGAGGCGGTGGGGCTGCCGGAAGTTCTCACAGGAAGGTCAGACCTGAATTTCTCCGTGAAGAGGGGAGGAGATGTGAGAGAGCGCGGAAGCTGGGGGATCGCTCGCTCAGCCTGCCAGCATGGCAGGAGCGGGGGAGATGAGGTGGCATCTGAAGGTGGGTAGGCACTTGGGGCTGGGTCCCTGCTGAGCAGGCGGCCAGCGCCACAGCCAGTTGGCTTAACGCCAGCTCCGTGAACTCCTCCCCAGATGCTGCCTCCTCTTGGGCTGTGCCTTGGGCTTCCATTTGCTTGTAGGTGTTGGTGGCACCCGCTCCTGGGAGCCCAGGGTAAGAAGGCCGAGCAGGGAGCTTGTGCTCTGGGGTCTCCCCATGTCCCCTCCTCACCCTTTCCCTCTGACGCCCCGCCCGTCCGGTGCACCTGTGCGTGGCAGCCCCCATTCCTGCTGCAGTGCGAGGGGCCGCGGGCCGTGTGAGGGGAGCCCCCGGAGAGCTCAACTCTGGGTGATGCTGGGCTGGATTTTCGGTTCCCCCGTGTCACACACGTGTGTGCCCGTTCGTCCCTCCTTTTAGCCTCGGGGCCAAGAGCTGACACCTCCTCCCTCTCCCCTCCTGTCCCGTGTCCCTTCCCCAGCACGGGTGGAGCTCTGCGCTTCCACTGCTCCACTGCTTCCTCTCCGGAGCTTTGTTTGTGGATCTCCCTGCTTGTTTCGGCAGTTTACACTTGGGACTCCCTACGCGTCAGAAAAACAGATCCAAGGTGTCTCAGGACTGAGGCCTGGCGCAGTTTTCATGACCCTCGGTGGGAGAGTTTCCTTCCCGAAGGTATGAAACACAGGTCCTGGGCTTCCCTGGTGGCGCAGTGGTTAAGAATCCACCTGCCAATGCAGGGGACACGGGTTCAAGCCCTGGTCTGGGAAGATCCCACGTGCCGCGGAGCAACTAAGCCCGTGTGCCACAACTACCGAGCCTGCGCTCTGGAACCCGTGCGCCACAACTACTGAAGCCTGCATGCCTAGAGCCCGTGCTCTGCAACAAGAGAAGCCACTGCAATGAGAAGCCCGCTTGCCGCAACTAGAGAACGCCCGCGCGCAGCAAGTAAGACCCAGTGCAACCTAAATCAATCAATCGGTAACTCTACATTAAAAGAAAAATAAAAAACCACACAGGTCCTCACCCTGTTCCCTCTGCTTAGGGGGCTTTAACTTGTGACTCTATATTCCATACGCTCCCCACGATCTGTCAGTATTTTCATTATTAAAATCTAGAAGCAAGGAAGAAAATATCTTATGAAATTACGTATTTTATAAATAATTTACCATTGCATTTCCCCCATTGCTTTTATCAATACAGGTTAGTGACGCAAACTGGTGAACTGTTCTCCTTGTTTCCCGCGGCTTATCGTGTCCAAGTGGTGGGTGTTGGGGGTATAGGAGGCATAGGCTCAGCCTGAGAGGTGGGCCCCAGGCCTGACCCTGCCTTGCTGAGAGGTAGGTAAGGCTGGGGACTGACAGCGGGCGGGCGGGGGCGGGGGCAGCCTGGGGAGTGGGATGGAGTGGGCACGCCAGCTGTGTTACTACCCTCTGGGCCTTGGACAGCTTCACAGTTCACAGGCGACCCCTTTGCTCCGTAGCTGTGAGGCGCAATTAGGAAACGTGAACCAGAAGGGACCTACTGTATAGCACAGGGAACTATACTCAGTATTATATAGTAACCTATAAGGGAAAAGATTCTGAAAAAGAACATACATGTGTATAAATATGTGTGTATGTGTATAATGTATATATGTATGTATAAAACTGAATCACTGTGCTGTACACGTGAAACTTACATGATATTGTAAATCAACTGAAAGAAAGTAAACTGCGAAAGCACTTTGTAAGCTGGGACTCCCTTCAATGTGGATCGTGCTCCGGTTCCTGGGCCAGATTTCTGTGGCTCTGTGGCTGGACATTTCCTGGGACACGAAGGTTTAACCTTGACTCTACATTCACAAGATTCCTCTTGCCGGGTGGGAGTCCACCTGAGAACAGGGACCTCGTGTCAGTGGGCACTGAGCGCTGAGTGCAGAGAGTCTGCATCTGTCCCCAGGGAGCAAGTGGTGTCCCCTCCTTGGCGTGGTCAGGACCCTCAGTGCGAGGACCCCGTGTGACCAGCTGACTCTGGAGAAGTAAACACAGTAATCCACTGGATGTCCTGCACTCAGACACTCTCCTGGGAGGTGATGTGTGAGCTGCTTGAGAACTCTGTTTATTTTTGTATCTCTGGTCTCTGGCACGCTACCCAGCACGTAAAGGGCACCCAGGCGTGCTTGTTGAAGGGATGGGCTGTTGTGAAAGGCTGTGAATCTGTCATCTATGAAGTCATAGTAGCTTAGTGGAGAGAGAGACCCAAAGGTCTCCAGATGGTTTAGCTCAATGAGATTAATAACCTTTAGAGCATGTTTGTTTTCTCATAGAAAGAAACCAAAGTATAAAACAAGTAATTCAAAGACTCCCTGAGTTTTACTATGTCAGAAATACAGTAAGAACAGCTTCTATTATTTTTTGTAGAGTACTTTTCTTTCCAGTGAATGTCAGTAGGGATTGCAGTACATGGAATTTTTTTTTAAATGAGAACTTTTTTGAAACAAAGGTATTTGAGCGAAAATTAAAGGTATACTGTTAATCGGAAATTTTTTTCGTTGGTTCTTTTCCTAAAACGACTTTGAATTTTATTAATGGAATTACTGAAAATTCGAGTTGGGACGAAGTGTTTTTTTGTTTTGTTTTGTTTTTGTTTTTTTTAACTGTCGGGGTGGGGGGGAAGCACTCCTAGATTAAGTTAATGGATTTAAGAGTCATGGAGGAGGGACACTGTCATGACGGTCTGGGTCCCTTTAATTCCATATGAGTCTTACCCCTTTGGCTTTGTCTCATTTGCTGACAATTCACACTGCCCCATCTTTAATCTCTCATATGCAGAGAAAGAGAACAGAAGTGTACGTGGCAAGCATGGTAACCAAAGAGGTATATTATAAAGCACTTTTAAGTAACGAATTGGCTTTACTGCTGAGACTCCTTTGTGGAAAGTTTGGTCTGTTGCAGAGAAGGGGGTGTTGAGTCTTGGCTTCCAGCAGAGAGATGGCAGGGGTAGTTGAGTACCATGTTGACGCAGGCACAGCTGTCGGAAGTCCCTGGAAGAGGGACTGTGGTGTAGGAAGTGGTGCTCGGGGGCACAGTGTCAAGGTCTGTGTGTGAGTGTTGGTGTTGGGAGGCTCGGCGTTCTTGACTCTTTTTTTTTTTTTTTTTTTTTTTTGCGGTACGCGGGCCTCTCACTGCCGCGGCCTCTCCCGTTGCGGAGCAGGGGCTCCGGACGCGCAGGCTCAGCGGCCATGGCTCACGGGCCCAGCCGCTCCGCGGCACGTGGGACCCTCCCGGACCGGGGCACGAACCCGCGTCCCCTGCATCGGCAGGCGGACTCTCAACCACTGCGCCCCCGGGGAAGCCCACGTTCTTGACTCTTGATGTTGCACACACCTTCCTGCGTGACTTCGGTGGTCCGCGGCAGGAGGCACTTTGTGAGCGACTTTGGCAACCTTCCTTTGCCTGTCCGAGCCTGGGCTTTCCCAAGCGTGAGTGCATAGGCTGGATCCAGTGTTTCTGGGCTCGTGTGCGTCAGGTGCTCGCTTAGACCTTGATCCTCAGGCTGCTCGTGGTCCAGCCAGCCAGGCAGAGAGCCAAGTGTGATGACAGCACGGTGCGGCAGACTCGTCCTGGAAATGCGAATGAAGTGAGCTGGACACGCGAGGGCTACAGGAGTGAATGGATTCTTCGGGATTCTTGGGCAGGAGCTGGCATGTGCAGGGCTCTGAAGTGTGAGGCTGGTTCTTGGTGGGGAGGGTTCTTAGAGCTGCAGAAGGTAAGGCCGAGACATGAGTGCCTAAATGTCGGGGCCACGTGCTGGGGGGCCACGAAAGTATCTGGCCAGGGTGAGATCAGAATGTGTGGAAAGTGGGTGAGGGGCCTGGAAGCTGAGCCCCCACTAGGATGAAATGGGAACCCGAGCTGAGGCAGAGAGAGATGGATAGGAAAGGAGGAGTTAAGAGAAAAGCGGGTAAAACGATGAGCACTGTTGAGCAACTGGCCGTGAAGAATGTGTGCGAAGGGTCTTGACAGTGGAGCCGACCACAGCCTCACCGATGGAGGCGCAGGCCTGGGGGAAGGACTTTGAACTGTGTGTGGGTGCAGGGCTGGAACTGTGAGGCTGTCAGAAGAAGTGAAGAGAATCGGGTGAGCGAGGAGGGGACCAGGGAGGGAAGCCTTTGAGCAAGGAGGGCGAGGTGCAGTGTCGCGGCCGAGTGGCCGAGGAGGGGTGCGCTCTGGGGGGCCTTGAGCCTGGCGCTGGGGCGCTCTGTGATGAGGTGGCCCGGGCGGGGTGGGGCATCAGTTTCAAGGGAAGGAGGGGGTGGCAGTGCCGGCGGGCCTGGGATGGCGGGGTCCAGTGGGGTGGGGAGGGCAGCGCGCCAGGGGCAGGTGCCAGCCTCCTCTCAGCGTGGGCCCTGGGTAACAGGGTTCTCTTTGCCGTTTCCAGTGCTTGCCCCTCCTCCACCGCCACCGCCACCCGTCCAAGGGTATGCCTTCAAGCCTCCACCCAGACCCGACTTCGGGACCTCCGGGAGAACGATCAAGTTACAGGCCAACTTCTTTGAAATGGACATTCCAAAAATTGACATCTATCATTATGAATTGGATATCAAGCCAGAGAAATGCCCAAGAAGAGTTAACAGGTATTCTGTTTTGTCCTTTATTTTAAAACGCATCAACCCTCTCCGATTCTCAGCAGATCCTCCTGACCTTTTCTCCCCAGAAAGCTTCCGTTGAATTTCTTTTTTAAGTGTTCTTGTGTTGAGATACCAAGAAATACGCATTGTTAAGTGTGCTGCTCAGTGAGTTTTGACGAATGTTTAGCCGCGCCCATCACCCCTGAAAGTTGCCTCGTACCCCTGCCCCCCACCAGCAGTGCTGGGATCCGTCCCTGGAGGCTCGTTTCCTGCCTGTGTAGATGGAGTCGCACGGCCCACGGGTCCATGAGAGCTGAGAGCTGCCCCTTCATCTGAACTGCTTCTCTCAGCATGTTTTTGAGGTTGACCTGTACCACTGTGTGTGTTAATAGCTTCTTATTTTTGTTGCAGAGGAATGTGTTACGATACAGTTACTTCATGGTTCATTTACTCATTCTCTCATTAGGTGCTTAGGCGCTCTGGGCTTTGCTGTTATGGATGAAGCTGCTGTGAACTGCTTGTTCAAGTCTTTTGTGAACACACGTTTTCATTTCTCTTAGATAAATACCTGGGAGTGCAGTAGCTGGATCAGAGGGTAGTGTAGGTTCAGCTGTAGGAGACTCTGCCGAGTGGTTTTCCAGCGCGCTTGTACCGCCTCGCGCTCCCGTTGGCAGCGAGAGTTCCCGCTGCTCCACATCCTTGTCAGCACTTGACATGGTTAGTCTTGTTGATTTTTGCTATTTCGGTGAGTGTGTAATGGTTTCTTATTGTGGTTTAATTTCATTTCTTGGTAACTAATGAGTTGAGCACCTTTTCATGCATTATTTCCTTTTTTTTTTTCCCAATGAGTTGTTTGACTTTCTTCTTTTAAATTCGTTTGTTTGTTTATTTATTAATTTTTGGCTGCATTGGGTCTTCGTTGCTGCGCACGGACTTTCTCTAGTTGCAGCGAGCGGGGGCTACTCTTCCTCGCTGTGCGCGGGCTTCTCATTGCGGTGGCTTCTCTTGTTGCAGAGCACAGGCTGTAGGCACGCGGGCTTCGGGTAGTTGTGGCACGTGGGCTTCAGCAGTTATGGCTCACGGGCTCCAGAGCGCAGGCTCAGTAGTTGTGGTGCGCAGGCTTAGTTGTTCCACGGCATGTGGGATCTTCCCGGACCAGGGCTCGAGCCTGTGTCCTCTGCATTGGCAGGCGGATTCTTAACCACTGCGCCACCAGGGAAGTCCCTGAAAGTGGTTATTATATTGTGTGTTCTAAGAAACCTTTGACTTCCTGAAGGTTACAAAAACACTTGTCAATTTTTTTTTTGAACAATTATAGTTTTAGTATAATTCCTTTTGCTACTGTTGGCATGTGTTTTACTCCTACGTATGTTATAAACCCCATGGTACAGTGTTGTTATTTTAAAGAAATTAAGAAAAGAAAATAGTCTATTTACCCACATATTAACCATATCTAGGTCTCTTTATTTCTTTCTGTTGATCTGTGTTTATACCCGGCATCATTTCCCCCTCAGCCTGAAGCATATCTTTTATCCTTTCTCATTGTACAAACCTGCCAGTGATGAATTCTCCCACCATTTTTTAAAATCTGCAAATGTGTTTATTTTCTCCTCATTTTTGAAAGAGTTTTGCTGGATGTAGAATTTTAAATTGACAGTTTTTTCCCTAGCAACTTAAAGATGTTATTATGTCGTCTTTTAATCCTCATTGTTTCTGATGAAATCTGTTTGTTGTTGTTGTTTGTAGTTCTCCCATATCTATCTTTTTTCTTTCAATTACTTTCTAGTTAATTTTGCTTTTCACCAATTTGACTATGGTATGCCCAGGTGGAGTTTTCTTTGTATTTTTCCTTCTTGGGATCCTTAATGGTTATGTCTTTCATGTTATTTGGGTGAAATGCTGGCAGTCATTTCTTTACATTTTTTTCCTGTCCCATTCCCTCCTCTACTTCCAGGATTGCAGTTATGTGTATGTTAAGACCATTTGATATTGTCTTGTGATTGTGATTTAAAAAAAAAAAATTGTTCTCCCTCTTTCCTCAGTTTGGGTAATCTTTATTGATCTCTCTTTAAGATCACTTTATCTCCCCCGCCCCGCACACACACCTTTTTTTGGTAATATCCAATATTCTGTGCTAACCAAACAAAAATTTTTTTCATTTATATAGTGTACTTTTTCTAGAATTGGCATTTGGTTCTTTTTCATAGTTTACATTTCTTCTGAGATTCCTCATCTGTTCATTCATAGCTGCCATCTTTTTTCTTGATGACTTTGTATTTATAGTAATAGCATGTTTATGATAGCAGCCCGTGTCTGCTAATTACAACAGATGGGTCATTTCAGGGTCTGTTTCTATTGGCAGGTTTTCCCTTAGATCACATGTCACCTTTCCTTGCTTATTCACATGCATAGTGAACTTTTTGTTCATTGAACATTATGTATGTTACGTTGAGGGAGTCTGGCTTTTGCTATCTTCTCTGGTACCCTCCCCCACAAATTCCTACCTCTTCTGCCCCCATCTCTGCAGCACAACAAGACTGCTGCTCTCTTATGCTCCTTCTCCGTTTTGTGATTTGGAAATTGTTCCCAGCAGAGGGAATGTTTGTTTTCCTTCCCTCGGTAGTCACAGTCCTAAGCTGCCTGTTTTCCACTGTCAAAAACAGCTCTCAGGTTTTCTCTAGTTTCTTTAGTTTTTTTAGGGCAGGAGGAGAAGTCTGCTTACTCTGTCATGGTCAGAAACAGAATTCTGAGTTGCAGTTTGATAATAAGTCAGATTGGTTACCCAGTTTGTGCTGGTGCCCTATAAAGTGCTCTTTGCTGTAAATTTTTTCCTGATCACAGTCTTGGTATGAGAAAGAATGTTTGGGGATTCATTTCCCTTATTTGTAAAACTAAACAGTTGGATTCACTCAGTGTGGCCGATATACATTGGTCCAGACTTTTTAGAAGGTGGCTTGGTGTGTATGTTAAAATAAAAATAGTATATACCCTTTGACCCACCGATTCTACTTCTGAGTATTTATCCCCAAAAGACATGTCTCCAAAGAAACAATACTTGACGGTAAAATGGGGTCCTTTAATATGTGTTTACTAAAAAATGTGTTTGTGAACCAAAACTTTGGGCACAACTGGTTTAAACCGCTTTATTTACTAAAGGTCTTCTGAGATCTTTTAATATGCCTTATATGCTCTGAGACGCTCAATGAATGGGCTTGTTTGATTTTGAGTTTCCTTGGGACAAAATCCTGTGAGGATCTGTGATTTGGATATACTCTTAGAGCTGGAATGAAGGCATGAAAAAGCACATTTTCTGGGCTTTTGATTGGCATGGTGGCAGTGGGCTCTTATTATGCCATCAACCACAGTGTACAAGAAGCTTTCTTTTATGAAAATAGGCATGACTAAGGCTTTGTCTTCTGGCAACAGAAAAAGGCTGATGGTGACTAAAAGGCGATGTTTTTACCTGACTGTATTCCCACAGTCCTGTTGTAGTTATGACTGTAAGGTTCTAAAGTTACCCAGTGTTTAGAAATTGCCTCGTGAAACAGAAAGTAGCAAAGATGGGTCTTGAGCTGTAATTTTTTTTTCAATTTATTGCTAGAATTTTATTTGGTTGTTACAAAATCTGCAAGGGTATGTTACATTAAAAGGGGGGCGTCATGAAAGGCAGCCAGAAGAGTAAGTTATCTTCAAGTTACCTGAGGTGCCAGGCTAATTTTATACTATATTTAAACCTTTCCAAGAAAGTAAAATAGCATAGGTAGGCAAAGGAATTGAGAGAGAGAAATAGAGCGAGAAGCATAGGCCATAATGAGGTAAGCGGACACATTCATGGGAAAAGACTTCATCCCACTTTAACTAAATTTTCGTATTTCTAGAAAAAACACCAAGGTTAGCCAACACCAAGCTGAACATCATCTAAAGAAAAAACCAGCCCTTAAATATTTAAGGGTGTTGGGCTGCCTTTTGTGGCAAGGCCAGCCCGCAGACTGGCATGCCGTGCTGCTCCCCTGGGTTTTGAGCCAGCCTGAGAGTTGCTGCGTAGTTAAATGTGTGAACCTTCAGGGTTCTTCATTTGACTGTTCTCATGGACTTTGGCCTAAGGTCCAATCTCAAAATTATAATCATTCATAATAGCTTAGAAAAATGTTGGAAGTAAGGTCTTTGTGCTGGCAAAACCCACGTGCTAAAACCTTGACTCAGTCCCTCGGCAGCCACACGACCAACCGGCCGACATTCATGAAACCTCCGCTGTGTGATAGGCACTGTGCCGGCGGGCGTACGGTGGGGGACAAGGTAGACATGGTTCCTGTCCCTCGTTGGGAAGGGAGAGTCAGAGCAGTGATTGACAGTATCGGGGCAGCGCTGGAAGAGGGGACCCGGAGGGGAAGGGGAGGCGGAAGAGCAGGCAGCTCCGGCCGCAGACTGTCCCCTGCCACCGACCCTGTCCAGACAGCCCTCGACACCCCGTCTGCTTCCACACTGCAGCCTCTGTTAAAGCAGTGCCTTAATTCTGAGTTCCCAAAACCTTGTGCAGGGCACATGGCAGATATTTAATAAATTCAACCCTGAGGCTTCATTCAAGACTGAGCGGAAAATGCCGTCTACGGACGTTCTGATGAGTCGTGAATCCCGGCCCGGTGTGCCCTTAGTCTCGATCACCGTTCTGAGCGGCTTCTGTGGGAGGGGTTCCAGTATAAGGCAAGGTCCCTCTTCTCAGGATGCCTCCAGTGTCATCGTGGCTGCAGTTGGTCACACACAACAGCCGGTGCCCAGAGCTGGTCTAGGCTGTGCGGGCCTTACAGCCAGCGCTAGGAAACCTTGCCAACGGGTAGAAGTAGTGGTGCCGCGCTCGGAAGCGCGGGATGGGCTACCGGAAGGAAGGAGGTGTGCTCCTCACCTTTTGTCTGCACTTTCCCCCTTGTTCCTCCTGCGCTCTGTCAAGTGGCCCTAGGAGAGCACCGCACACGTGCTCACGCTGTGCTTGGGAAGAGCTGGGCGGGGCAGCATGGCTGTGTCATTGGCAGCCTGCTGCTTATGGGCACTGTCCACCGGAGGAGATGTACATTGGTCCAGACTTCTCAGAAGGTGGTTTTGTGTATACATGTAAATACAAATAATGCCCCATATACCTTTGACCCACCAATTCTACTTCTAAGTGTTTATCTCAAAGAGAGATATGTACAAGGATGTCTAATATTGTGATGGCGAAAAGAGAGAGAGAAAAGAAGTCATTTCTGTGTCAACCAATGGGGATGGTTAAGTAAACATACTGTGGAGTACTGTGAAACGATGGACAGCAATGAAATGGAGCTTCACAGTATGAATACCACGTCTGGAAACATAGACAACTATGTGGTTTGTTAATATTACGTTACAGTACATGATACAATAATATTTCTATTTCTAGACTTGATGCCACTTTGTATATAGTGTTGAGGAAAGGTGTTAAACACACATCCTGGGAAAACAGCAAGCTCCAGAAACCACGTGTGTTTAAAACATAATACACTGTATTTATTTTATGTACCTATGTATTTATATAAATGCATAGGTTTAAAAATAATAAGGGTGCTTCTGAGAAGAGAATTGAAATAAAGAGGCGGACTTGGAGCATTATCCGTGTTTGAAATTTACAGTGAGAATGTATTAATGAAAAAAATCTGTCTAATTAGAAATTACCAAAAGAATACATTAAAAAATGTTTAGTGACTTATTTATTTTATAACTGGAAGTTTGTATACCTCTTAATCTCCCTCACCTATTTCACTCATCCCCCCCCTGCAACCACCTGTTTGTTCTCTATGTCTATGAGTCTCTTTCTGTTTCGTTATGTTTTTTCGCTTGTTAAGTGAAATCATACAGTATTTGTCTTTGTCTGACTTCTTTCACTTAGCATAATACCTTCTAGGTCCATCCATGTTGTTGAAAATGGCAAGATTTTGTTCATTCTTATGGTTGAGTAATACTCCAGTGTATGTATGTATGTGTGTGTGTGTGTGCGTGTGTGTGCATGTATGTGTGTGTGTGTGTGTGTGTATATATATATATACACACACACACATACACACGCACACACACACTACATCTTATCCATTCATCTATTAGTGGACACTTAGTTTGCTTCCATATCTTGGCTATTGTAAATAATGCGGCCATTAACATAGGGGTGCACGTATCTTTTATATTGTATATCTAATTAGTGTTTTTGTTTTCTTCAGAAAAATATCCAGAAGTGGAATTGTTAGATTGTGTGGTAGTTTTTAACTTTTTGAGGAACCTCCATACTGTTTTCCATAGTGGCTGCACCAATTTACATTCCCCCCAGCAGGGCACAAGGGTTCCCTTTTTTTCCACATCCTTGCCAACACTTTTTATTTGTTGTCAGCCATTCTGATAGGCGTGAGGTTATATCTCATTGTTTTGTTTTGCATTTCCCTTATGATTAGTGATGTTCAGCATCTTTTCATGTGTCTGGCCGTCTATATCTTCTTTGGAAAAATGTCTGCTCAGGTGCTCTGCCTATTTTTAATCGGGTTGTTTGGTTTTTTGATGTTGAGTTGTATGAGTTCTTTGTATATTTTGGATGTTAACCCTTCATCAGATATATTTTTTGCAAATACCTTCTCCTATTCAGTAGGTGGCCTTCTCATTTTGTTGATAGTTTCCTTTGCTGTGAAAAGTTTTTTAGTTGGAAGTAGTCCCATTTGTTTATTTTTGCTTTTGTTTCCCTTGCTTAAGAAGACAGATCCAAAAAAATACTGCTAAGACGATGTCAAAGAGCATACTGCTGATGTTTTCTTCTGGGAGTTTTATGGTTTCAGGTCTTAAATATAAGTTTTTAATCCATTTTGAGTGTATTCTTGTAAAAAAAAGTAGTCCAGCCTGATTATTTTACATGTAGCTGTCCAGTTTTCCTAACACTGTTTTTTGAAGAGGCTGTATATTCTTGCCTCTGTATATTCTTGCCTCGCTTGTCATAGATTAATTGATCGTGTAAGTTGGGTTTGTTTCTGGGCTCTATTCTGTTCCACTGATCTGTGTGTCTGTTTTTTGTGCCAGTGCCATACTGTTTTGATTACTGTAGCTTTGTAGTATAGTTAGAAATCAGGGCGCATGATACCTCCAGCTTTGTTCTTAAGATTGTTTCGACTGTTTGGAGCCTTTTGCATTTTCATATAAATTTTAGAGTTATTTATTCTAGTTCTCTGAAAAATGCCGTTGGTTTTTTGATAGGGACTGCACTGAATCTGTAGAGTGCCTTGGGTAGTATGGTCATTTTAACAATATTAATTCTTCCAATCCATGAATGTGTCTTTCCACCTGTTTGTGTTATCTTCAGTTTCTTTCATCAGTGTCTTATAGTTTTCTGAGTACAGGTCTTTTACCTCCTTGGTAAGATTTATTCCTAGGTATTTTACTCTTTTTGATGGGATTGTTTCCTTAATTTCTCTTTGTGATAGTTCGTTATTAGTGTATAGAAATGCAATAGATTTCTGTATATTAATTTTGTATCCTGCCCCTTTACCTAATTCATGTATTAGTTCTAATAGGTTTTTGGTGGCGTCATTAAGATTTTCTATATATAGTGTCATGTCATCTGCAAACAGTGACGGTTTTACTTCTTCCTTTCCAATTTGCATTCCTTTTGTTTCTTTTTCTCATCTGATTGCTGTGGCTGGGACTTCCAAAACTATGTTGTATCAAAGTGGCAGGAGTGGACATCCTTGTCTTCTTGTTTCTCTTCTCAGAGGAAATGCTTTCAGCTGTTCACCATTGAGTGTGATGTTGGCCGTTTGTCATATTATGGCCTTTGTCATGGTGAGGTATGTTTCCTCTATACCCACTTTGTTGAGAGTTTTTAATCATAAATAGATGTTGAATTTTATCACACGCTTTTTCTGCATTTATTGAGGTAATGATGATTTTTATTCTTCAGTTCATTAATGTGGTATGTCACATTGATTGATTTGCAGATATCGAAACATGCTTGCATCTCTGATACAAATCCCACTTTATGGTGTATGATCTTCCTAATGTATTACTGAATTTGATTTGCTTACATTTTGTTGAGGATTTTTGCATCTATGTTTATCAGATATCGGCCTGTAATTTTCTGTTTTTTTTGTGATGTCTTTGTCTGGTTTTGGTATCATGGTGATGCTGGCCTCATCAGATGAGTTCGGGAAGCACTCCTTCCTCTTCAGTTTTCTGGAATAGTTTGAAAAGAATAGGTTTAACTTTTCTTCAAATGTTTGGTAGAATTCATCTGTGAAGTCATTTGGTCTTGGACTTTTGTCTGTTGGGTTTTTTTAAATTACAAGAATGCATTTTTTTAAAAGAGAAAACTTCTCAGAATTTTGGTAACAAGGCAGACAAGCTGCCAGGGAGTGTTTCAGACTCGCTGGATTAGCAGACATGTCCTGTTAACCACGAGGCAGTTTCACATCTGGCCACTGACACTGCAGTGTTGGCTTGTGCCTCTGTGTCCTTGTGTGTAAAGTGGAGGTGGTGTTGACCCCCTGGGTTACTGTGAGGACTGAATGGGTTGTTCCATGTGCAGCCTGGCAGAGAGTAGGTGCCAGCACGTTTGCCATTGTCATCTTCACTCGACGTTTTAGTATGTGGATCATTCTGTAAGGTACTGAGCACATAATGAGTCTCTAGAATGTGTACAGATAGTATCTGGGGGCTGTTGCCTTTTGAGTGAGGTCAGGATCATAGCTTGAGAACTAGGTTCAGGAAAGGTGTTTGTCCAGGGAGCCAAACTGATGTAGCACAGGAACTTTGCTTTCCAGTGGTCAAACTTGATATGAAGAAAGAACTAAACACAGGGGCTTGAGGAATGACATGTGCCCAGGTGGTTCTGCTCAGACATCTCTCAGCAGTCGCTGGGGAGAATCTGGTCCCAAAAAGTCCTTGGGCCTAGAAAGGGGTGGGGTGGGGGGTGAGGAGAGTTACTGTTTAATGGGAACGGAGCTTCTCTTGGGGAATAAGAAGTAGTTCTGGGCATGGATGGTGGTAATGATTTTACAAAAATATGGATGTACTCGATGCCCCTGAACTGTACATGTAAAAATGACTGATGATAAATTTTACGTTATCTGTATTTTACCACAGTTAAAACAGAGAGCGAACAACAGGAAGGCACTGGCCAGCCTCTGGGAGTCCGCCTGGGCTGATAGAGGGAAGGGACCTTCACATTTTAGAATTAGTTGCTATCAGGTCATAAAAATTAAGCAATGATCCCTACTAATGTTTTGCAAAAGATGATACGAGGTGATCAAGTGGGCCATCGAGGCACAGGGACACGGTGTGGGTAATGAGGATGCTTTCTCTTAGTCCATGTGGTGGTCAGGGTTGTGTACCATTAGTCACCCGAGCAGGATTGCTTCGTAGTCCATCAGGGTGACTCCAGAGGTCATGACTGAACAGCCTCCTTCTTTGAACAAATGTTTACTGAGCGCCTGGTGTGCCGCACTGCCAGGTGCTGGATGGCCCTGGGTAAGACGTGACTCCCACCCATAGTTTGGTGTGTAAGTGGGGTCATCATGCCAAGAGAACAGTAAGTGTTAGCGTAGATAAACGCTTTGGGTCGTGTGGGCTCCATTTATTGCTTTGAATACTAGATACCTAGTTGCCTCAGCACAAGGTACTGAGAAGTATTCTTTGTCCTCTCTCTTCTCCTTCTGTCATAAATGGAACGTCTTTTTCTGGGCCCTCGATGCTTTCCTGAGTTCTGCTTGTCTGTTCCTCCAGCACCACACTGTCTCCGTCATGGTAGCTTTTACGTCCACCAGGTACCTTTTCAGGAGTGTGCTTACCAGCCTTTATCCTTCGTTATTTCCAAATACATTTTAGAATTAGTTTATTAAATCCCATCAGATAAAAATTAACCCCTCTGGATTTTCACTGGGCTTGAAGGAATGGATTTGTTTGCAGAATTGAATATTCCTGTCCATGAATATGGTATATCAGTTGGTTGTTTTGTTTCTTATGGTGATTCCAACTCCCAAATGAAAGAGTTGTGTATGCCACTTGGAACTAGTTGTCCCCTATCCCTTATTACCTACACACTTAACTGTGGGGAAGTCCATTTCTCATTGTGTTGTACTTTACTGGTCCCTTTAGGAAGGACCACATTGGTTTGGCTGATCTACTCCAATCTTGGGGGAGAGAGGAGCAGTGGAGGGTGGGGCTTTCTCTTATTTTGTTCTGCATCTGTGTTTATAAGTGAGATTGTCCCACGATCACCTTGCTGTGCTTTGAGATAAAAGTTTTTCTAGCCTCATAAAATGAGTTGGGGCGAGTGCCCTCCTAATTCTGTTCGTGATAAATTTGAGTTCAGTTGGCGGATTTGTTCTTTGAATGTGGGCGGGACTCCCCAGTGGAGCCATCTGGACCTTGAGTTGACCGTGAAGTCTTGACCAAGAAGATGGGGTCCTTGAAGCTTGCGGGGGAGTGGTCTGGAGACAGCGTGGAGGAAGGGGCCACCTTGTCTTGGGTGGCCCAGAGTAGTGTGTGGAGCAGGTGAGACTGCACCCTGGCTACTGGTCAGGGGCGGCGGGGATGGAGGTCAGAGCTGCACTCGCTGTCCTTGAGGACAGCTAGGGCTGTCCTTGTCCTGCTAGGGCTGTGATCTCCCAGTTGGTGTCAGAGGCCTGGTGCCTTCTTGGTGAAGCCAGCAAAGCAGAGGCTCCGTCTGTCCCAGGGACTCCCCAAGCAGTGGGTGTTTGGGGCAGGATGAGCTGGATCCCCGGAGACCCACCTCCTGCAACTAGCACAGTTGAAAGTCAGTTGGGCAAAGCCAGTTTGAATAAGCAAACCCTTCTTAGGTCCGCTTTTCTCATTCAAGGAAAAGAATGGAATGAATTTCTGGTTCTTGCGTCCTGAAAGATGACCAAGGCTGTGTCCCAGAGAAATATCCTTACGGCAACAAGGCTGAGCTCAGATGTGCGTCCCCCTCCTCTGCCCACCTCCCCTTTCCCTGCTGTCAGAATCCATCTCCCTCTTTACCACATCCCGTTAGCTGCTGTTTCCTGATAATGACTGAGATTTTGAGCCTCTGACAGTCTGTTTGCTACCAATCCTTTGCACGTTTCCCTTACGAGGACCTTTGGGGACCAGGCAGGCATCACAGCTTTTCCTATGTGTACTTTGTCAGAGTCGGGTGAGTTAATGTGACATGCCGACAGAGATGTTCCAGGTGGGGCTCCCTTGAAGCAGAGAAGTGCGGAGAGGGTGGTCGGTGGGCCTGGCACTTCCCTGGGCCTTGGGGCCCGCAGGAGAGCTGAGCTGTCCCTGGTCATCGTGGTGTGTTTCTCTGCTGAGCCGTGGACAGATAGGCAAAACGGGGCGAGGGAGGACCACTGGTCTGCTCGGTCCTCGGAGCCCCACAGAGAACAGCTGCTTCGTGCTCGCCGGGTTCCTGCCGTTCCCGTTCACGCCCGAGGAGCAGACAGCCCCAGAATCTTCGCCGCTTACAGTAGCAAACCTCCACTGCACGTTCAGGGTCTTCGTGCCGGAGCCCAGACTGAAAGGGCGGCGGTACCCAGGGCGAGCTGTACAGCGAACCGCAGGAGCCCGAGGCCCCGGCCGAGCCAGCCCGCGGTGTCGGCGGGGTGGGGGGGCGCTCTGTGTGCAGGTCACACGTGGCAGCCTGTCCAGCAGCTTCCGGAGCAGGAGCCCCGTCCGCTAGTCTTCCGTGGGTGCAGCGTGCACAGTGCTGGGCGGGGAGGGGCTTCTCCCATGCTTGAGTCACTAAATGGGTGAGCGTAAACCCACGGAAGGTTCTAGTGTGATTTCTTATACAAGGGAGTTGAAAGTCACGTTTTTAAAAGGAGCCACGGGGCTTATAAAATTGCTTAAAAACCAGTGTCAGAAGAATGTCGTCCTTGTGTGCCATTTCCCTGATTTTATTGATGTTTTGCTCGAATTCTGTCTTGTTTCAGGGAAATAGTGGAACATATGGTTCAGCACTTTAAAACACAGATCTTTGGGGATCGGAAACCAGTGTTTGATGGAAGGAAGAATCTCTACACAGCGATGCCCCTTCCAATTGGGAGGGATAAGGTGAGCTCACAGAGGTGGGTTGGATCGAGCAGTGTGCGAGAAGTAAAGTCCGTTGTCCTCTTGTCACACACTGAATCACTTCACCCAGGAGGAAAGAGCCGCTAATTGGTCGTGTGCTTCATCGTGAGATCCACAGAAACTGCCTTCCGTGTGCCGTGGTTTTCAGTGGCAGAGGGTTAAGTTGTCTAAGTACAGAGAAAGACGTTGAGAACTTCTTGAAACCACTAAACTTTTAAATGTAAAGCACACACGTGCACGCACATGCCCCAGACCAGCACCAGACAGGAGCCTGGATGACAAGGCGGGGCTGTAAAGACCTACGGAGAAGTATGTTTGCACAGGTGAGTGCGGGTGGGACAAAGGCGGTAAAACACAGCCGTCGTCGCTCAGCCGTAGCGAGTAGCGAGTAGCGGTTGGTTTAAGCCTTTCCTTGTTGTCTTTGTCCTTGCCGTGGTTTTATTTAAAAAGCAGTGAAATTTCTGCCCAGAAGCTGTTACTTCTTGGCATATCTTTCAACCAGTGGGCCGCTCTGGGATGATGGGCATTGTTTATAAGAGAGGAGGACCAAGGACGGCTTGGAAATCATTTTTACCCGTACTTTAAAAAAAAAACCCAGACTAGTAATTTAACAGTTATCCCAACGAGACTGTAGAATCTGATTCCCTTCAAGAATGACCTACACAATTAGCTTCTTAGCCCCAGGGTCCCCGAGAGGGAAAACAGCTCAGAGCTTAGAGGGTCTGAAACTGCTGCCCCGTGACCTGCAAGTTCTCTGCAGACATGTGTTCGCGCTTGCATTTTAATGACGATCCGTCTGCATGGCCACAGCCGGGGGCCCGCGCGCCACAGCCGGGGGGGGGGGGGCGGGGGCCCCCGCGCGCGGCTGGCTGGGAAGTGTGATGAAGTGTGACGCTCAGGCTCAGATAGGAGGAGTCGTTAGGGCCGAGGGCAGGCCAGTGGTGATAAGGGCTCTGTCCCCGCAGGGCCTTGCTGTGATTCTAGGAGATAACAGTGGTGCTCCGCCCAGCCCTGCCTGGCTGGTGGGGGGTGGGGGTGGGGGTGGGGATTGACATGGTTTTGAATTTGGAGGAGCCCCAGGACCCAGTGCCTGTCAGCTGAGCAGTCCCCCCTTGCTAATTAACATGCTCTCCATTGGAAATGTATGAGTTATAGAGTTTTGTGTTTAATTTGCACATTTGTTTTTGTTTAAAGTTCTATAAGAAAGAAAACATAAGGAGTTTATTCACAGTTTTGTCTGTACATATTTATAATTAGATACTAGGAGGGGCTAAGGAGTATTTTTCCTTCAGAAGGGATGGGGAGGATGTATGGTGTTCAAATTTGAGACACATCGTTGTGGACGTTAACACGGGTTCTAGGGTAATAATAAGTCTGATCCGAGGCCTGGCTTCGCCCTTAACTCGTGGTGGGACCTTGGGTAAGCTGCTCACCTGCCACCCCTACAAAATGGGGAGATGGCACAGACACTACCTCCCAGGGTCCTTGTGACAATCGAATGGGTGAACACACCCCAAGAAAAGCTTCTCCACCTTCAGTGTGCCTTCTGCAGCCCTGGGGCCTCTGTTAAGTGCTGGTTCTGGTTCAGGGTCCGGGGTGTCTGCATCTCTAAGCCGCTCTCCTGGTGATGCCCGTAGAACACCTGGGACACAGTCCACACTTAGCACATGCTAACAGCTGCTGTTGCTGCTCCAAGGGTTCGCATCTGTCGTCTTGACCCATGTCCGTGTGGACGCCCTGATGCCCACAGCAGCCCGCCGTACGTATTGCCAAGACTCAGTGGGCATCAGTGTCTCTTAAATTGAGTCCCACCCATCCTCATCCTTTCTTCAGGTGAGCTGAGAGGACCTAGCCAAGGCCACAGCGTTTGGTTAGCGTGGGTCTCCAGACTCCAGACCCCTCCTTCCACTTGTCTTTAAGGTTCTGTCAAATACTCGTGAGATGCAGAAATTAATCTCTTCCGTTTGAGAGCTAATGTAAGATGTTAACCTTTTCTATTTCCGTATGTTCACATCTTGGAGCAAAGTGTCGTCCTTTTTTTTTTTTTTTTTCATTTTACGTTTGCTCTCTTTTCTATACAGTGCTTTTCTTTGTGTCATGGGCACTTTTGTAGTAAGAGAAGACGTCCTTTAATGTCCCGGAAACCCTGTGTGTGCTAGCGGCTGCCCGGGGGGGCCGCAGGTGGCTCTGCACAGGTCTGTGCACAGAATGTGGCCCCGGGCCCTTACTCAGGGAAGGCAGCTGTTTGCGATCTACTCCTGCTCTCTCCTACTAGCGACCCCCCGCCACACACACGCACACGCGCACGCCCCTTGATCCCAGCCCTGTCGTGGCTGGAAGACCCGGTGCACCAGGCCAGCCCTTCCCTCCCCACGCGGAGACCGAGGAGTCTGTGAGGGCCGTTCACGGTCTGGGGTTTCACTTCTGGACCCTCTGCAGCAGGAGCGTGACATGAGTTGCAAAGGGGAATGTGTGTCATTTGTTGGCCTTGTTGCTGGGTCCAGCCCTCCCCCAGCGGGTCTGCAGCTTCCTGGACCTACAGCCTCTCTGCGTTTATTCAGGGAAGGTGTGAGCGTCTCCTTCTGAGAAGGAAGCGCCCCGTGAGGCCAGGCGCGCACTCGGATGGGTAGCAGACCCTGCGTGGAAGGCGTTCCAGCCTTCAGAGCCCACGGCGCCCCTTCTCCCCCTGCACCACGCCCCGGACCGCGAGCCAGGCTGCCTGTGCCCCGCTGGCCACTGCTGACCTGTGACCTGGGGTGACGGGCTGGAGAGTCTGAGCAGGGAGGTGAGGCCTCTGCACTTGGAGGCTCGCAGGTCTGAGGGGAGGGCAGAGGCGGTGGCGGCCAGGGAGCCGTCCTTGGGGCCTCCTTGGCGAGCCCACAGGTGGAGGGTCTGCCCGGCCTCGTTTGCCCCTCAGGCAGTCCTGCTGCCTTCGGACTGAGGGTCCCTCCAGTGAACCTGTGGCAGTTTTTTTCTTAAAAATAAGTTTTATTTATTTATTTGTTTGTTTGTTTATGGCTGCGTTGGGTCTTCGTTGCTGCGCACGGGCTTTCTCTAGCCGCGGCAAGCGGGGCTACTCTTCGTCCTGGTGCGCAGACTTCTCATTGCGGTGGCTTCTCTTATTGCGGAGCACGGGCTGTAGGCGCGTGGGCTTCAGTAGTTGTGGCTTGCGGGCTCTAGAGCACAGGCTCAGTAGTTGTGACGTACGGGCTTAGCTGCTCCGCGGCATGTGGGATCTTCCCGGACCAGGGCTCGAACCCGTGTCCCCTGCATTGGCAGGCGGGTTCCTAGCCGCTGCGCCATCGGGGAGGCCCGGGCCTGCGGCCTTTGTCAGCGTGCTTTGGCCTGTTTGCGGGTCGAGGTGCTCGGCAAGCACGGCTCCTCAGCCGCGCAGCCCCTCCCTGGACCTGTCGTTCTCCTGCCGCGCGTCACTGAATTCCCGGCCGTCTCCCAACGCTTTGTCCCGGGTCATCTGAGGACTGGCTGCTCGTTGACGGGATCTGTTGCTGTGCCGGTCACAGAAGACCTGCGCTCCCAGCGCCCTGTGCGCATGGAGCCTGGCAACCCCGAGGCCCTGCCAGCACTGTCACTCCTTCCTGAGGGATGGATGGCAGCCACATCTGGACAAGCAAAGCCCGCTGGGCGCTGTGGCTGCCGCTCCCTGGCTGCGCACGCCTCTCCTTGCTCTTGTCGGTGCTGCTTCCGAGCTGCACGGCGGCACCAAGCGGGACTCTTCCTGTCCCAGTTCTAGTCTGTCGCCCTGGTGGCGTTCAGACAGAAGGGACTGAGTGTGTGGCTGTGGTCTGCCTGGAGACATTGACTCTCACATCTGCCTCACCGTTTTCCAGGCCTGGGGTGGCGTCCCTGCAAACGTTGTCCATATTCAAAAGCTGGCAGTGGTCGCCTTCCTGTGTCACAGCTTCTGGGCTGCCGGCATCCTCGGTTGGCACAGGCATCTGTGTGGCGCGTGGGCTGCCCTCCTGTCCCGTATTACAGACGGCACCCAAAGGAGCCACAGAGGTTACAGAGCTGGGAGCCCGCACACTGCCCTTGGATGCTGCGTGGTTGGGACCAAGAGCTACAGGATGCTCAGAGTTTGAAGCGTCTTGGTGTGTGGAGCGAGTCCAGTGGCCGGCAGCCCAGACGGACAGGAGGACTGCTCTTGGGCTCGTGTCACAGCTGAAGCCCGGTGCCACCCCGCCCCTGGAGTGACATTTCTGTTGAAATCTCCATCATCCCTAAGATATTAGATGCCTGTACCAGTCGGCCTCTTGAGACGTGACTGACAGAGAATGTTGTAGAGCCTGGAGCTTATTCTGTTCCCTTTTTATGGGGGCCAAGAGGAGGCTGGTCTAGAATCTATTTAAAAATAGAGGACTTCGTGGTGGTGCAGTGGTTAAGAATCCACCTGCCAATGCAGGGGACACGGGTTCGAGCCCTGGCCCAGGAAGATCCCACATGCCACGGAGCAACTAAGCCTGCGCACCACAACTACTTAGCCTGTGCTCTAGAGCCCGCGAGCCAAAACTACTGAGCCCACGTGCCACAACTACTGAAGCCCGCGTGCCTAGAGCCCGTGCCCCGCAACAAGAGAAGCCACCGCAGTGAGAGGCCCGCGCACTGCAACGAAGAGTAGCCCCTGCTCACTGCAACTAGAGAAAGCCCACGCATAGCAACGAAGACCCAATGAAGCCAAAAATAAATAAATTACAGAAATAAATAAGTAAAGGAAGGGTGTTTTAAAATAAATAAAATAAAAATAGAAGTACCTTTTGCTAAAGGAAAATATGCCCCTCTGAATCCCACTCAGTTGGATTATAGAGGCATTTTTAAAGAATGACATTGACAAGCGTCTAATTAGCTCCGGTTCCCAGAATTCTTCCTTAGATACGCCAGGTGCCGCTGGGTGGAGACGTGTGCGGCAGGCGTGAAGTGCCCACTGTACACGTTGGTGTGTGAGATGGAAACTAGCGTGCGGTTTCCACCCACCTGTTAGCCATGTCCTTGGTGCACCATTTCTGAATAGGCGGAAGTGCTTACCCCCTCTGCTGACGTGCAAGCAGGTTTCTGCTGGTCCACACTCAAGTCCTCCCCCAGCACCCTCCCCCATGGCCACCATCCTGATGACCTGGGTTAAATGGACCCTTTCTTGACTGGTTTTACCAGCTGTGTGTGCATCGTTAACATATGCTTTGCCCTGAGACGAATCATACTGCAGTGTGCCTCTGTGGCTTGCCACTTTTATTCAGTATTAGATGCTTGAAATCCATCCGTTGTGAAGAACGTGTTCCTTTTTCACTGCTCTGTTCTCCCTTCGATGAACCTCGGGCCGTTTCCATTTTGGGGCCGTCAGGCTTGGTGTGTGGGCCTGTGCTGGAGCACACCTAGGACACAGGTGTGCAGGGGGCTTCGGTGCAGTCTGGTTGCTGCTCTGGTGATGTCTGAATGGGCTGTGGCAAGTGCATGAGGGAGGGAGCCCCCGCGAGTGCAGAGTGAGCAGAGGAGCTGAGCACAGGCTGTCAGGCGAGAGGGGGAAGGAGGGCGTGAATGAATGAGCGAGGCTGGTGCCAGGACCTCTCTCGCCCCCGCCCCGCCCCGGGTCATCACGTGGTGAGTGGAAGGGCCTTTGACGTCAGCCCAGCTGGCTCCCAGTCCCACGTCTGCCCTTTCATGGTTGTGTGGCCTTGGGCTGGACTGTCAGTCTGAGGGTCTGTGTTTTCTGTATAACGCATGGTGAACAAGTCTCCCTTGCTGGGATTTTTGGGTGTTTAAGGATAAAGTATATAGCCTGTGCCCTACCAGTAGATGTTCCGTAAACATGGGGAAGTATTATCAGCAAATATCAGAGTTGCTTCAGTCATCAGCTGGGTGTGTGACGCTCGGGGTGCATTAGTCAGTCACCAAATAATAAGTTAATGTTTCAGTGGTGGAATGAAGGGACTGGGTAAAGGTGTGTCTGGGCATCGCATGGAGCAGGGTGGGTGGGCGTGGTGAGGGGCGAAGGACATACTGGGAGGCGGGGAGAGAAGTGGATTTGCTGCTCCTCGAGGGTTGGCTCCAGAGGGCGCACCTTGGACCACTGTCCTGAACACCCGCCAGTAGCCGCACGCGGCTGTGCGCACTCAAATCTACCAGAAGTTAACGAAGCTGGAAGTTTAGCTCTGCAAGCCTCACCAGCCACGTTCCAAGTGCTCAGTGGTCACAAGTGGCCCGTGGCTTCTGTCCTGGTCAGCTCAAGAAAAGACTGTTTCCATTACCACAGAAAAGTTCTGTTGGAAAGGGCTGTTATAAACGTTGAGTGCTACTGTGTAAACATTCTGAGGTCTTGCTGAGAATTTTAATTTCTTCCCAGGGAATTCTGATTGGTCTTGTGGTAGTTGAAGGTACTTTCTCCGCCATCTTGTACCTGGCGATGCTGGTACCGCAGCACTTTCCTGTTGCACGGATGGGCACAGACAGCCCTTGGAACAGCATCAGGGCTTGTTTGCCTGGGGAAGAGCCTGGCTTGTCCCCCCTGCCCACATGCTTCATTCAGTGCCTGTGATCTGCCCACGTTTTATTGTAACGTCGAGGGAATTGGGGGATGCACGCCCGTCTAGGCTGTTGTAACGTCGAGGGAATTGGGGGACGCACACACCCGTCTAGGCTGTTGTAACGTCGAGGGAATTGGGAGACGCACGCCCGTCTAGGCTGTTGTTGGCGTTTTGCTCCGTTTTACCTCATGTCTGTTCTGAGAAGGCTTTTCTTCATGATTTATTCACTGCAAAACTAGCTTATGGACTCTTAAGGGACCCAGAAAACAGGAACCTCCAGAGCCACTGCGGTTTTCTCAGTCCCACTGGAGAAAGAGTAACTCCTCAGGACCCCCAGTGAGCTGCCCACGCCCCCTTCCTCTGTCCCAGGAGCAGCCTAGGCGTGTGCCTGCGCCCTGCCTTCCTCTTCCTGGGGTGCCCTCCTCAGAGAGGCCGACCCAGACCCCAGCAGAGCAGCTGCCGTGCGGCTTCAGGACGCCTTCTCCCGGCTGCCACAGTGTGCAGGATCGGGCTAGGGAAGCACTAGACACCCGTGGCGGGAAGGACTCCCGTCGTGCTTCAGTCACTGGCTGCTGGAGGAGGGGCTGAGCGTGCCCTCTCCTGGGCTTGGATGAAGGACCGGCTGAATTCCCCTAACCTGGGGGTTCTGGAAGCTGACCCACCACCCTTGACCTCCCTGTAGCTTCTTAAGAGGGAAGCGTGAGTAACTGTGTGCTCTGGATCCCCTCCCAGGTGGAGCTGGAGGTCACGTTGCCAGGAGAAGGGAAGGACCGCATCTTCAAGGTGTCCATCAAGTGGGTGTCCTGCGTCAGCTTACAGGCATTACACGATGCACTTTCGGGGCGGCTGCCCAGCGTCCCCTTCGAGACGATCCAAGCCCTGGACGTGGTTATGAGGCATCTGCCATCCATGAGGTGAGGACCGTCCATGAGGTGGGAACCGAGAAGCCTGAATCCTCTGTCTGAGCAGGTGCCGGTTCTCGGGAACAGGGTGGGGATGGCCGTAGGGGTTTATACGATGAAAGTAGTAGCAACGCCCGCTCGGGGAAAAAGAAATGGCCGGAGCTCGCAGCCAAGCACACAGAGGTCCTGCCTGTCTCTCTCGGTGCAGCGGTTGCTCCACCCAGCGTGCGGGCTCGGTCCTGCTTCTCAGTCGCCCTCTTGCTCAGGAGCCCTGTTCCAGCCTCTGTGCTTGCCTGGCCTCCGCCTCGAGGAGGGGCCTCTCAGGACTGCGGGAGCGCCCACGCCCACACACTTCGGCTTTATTCTGTGGGATTACTTTCACTGATCACCACACTTGAACTTGTTGAGGCAGAGGGTAGGAGGACACTTTGGTGGCTCATGATTGACCAGGTGGAGGCGCAGGGCCACACCAGCTCCCCATGTGACAGCTGTGTGCGAGCCACACCCACCGCTCGGGTTTCCAGTGTGGGACGCCTCTTCCTCCCCCGGGTGGTGTGCACAGTAGGGCCTCAGGAACTCTGAAGGATTAAGTGAAAGGAGGAGAACCTAAAACTGGAACGAACCTCCATACTGAACTCTCCCAATACCGACCAGAACTCTTAAGGTTTGAGGGGAGGGTGTCTTAAGCGTAAAAGGAATCTCCTTGAAGGGCCGTGTTAGATTTAAAGGGGACCCTGGTGTTCTCGAAACACAGGGCAGGCTGTCACTCCTGGCAGGGTCCCCGGCCCCCCCCCCCCCCCCCGCATGTAGTCTGTCACTCCTTGGAACTGTTGATGTGAGGAAGGCGGGTGGGTGCAAAAGACCCCAGCTCTTAAGGGTTGTTGCCAAAATGTTGAATCCATTTTTTAAAAGAGTGGCAGGAATTACTCTGATTTTTTTTTTTTTTTTCTGAATTCCTTTGCATTAATCACCATGTTACTTTTATAATCAGGAGGAAAGTCTTTCATTTGGGGGAAATAGAGAAAGGCTGGGGGAAGCAGAGTGTGTGTGTCCTGGTTGGTGGCTCGGCCTGTAGGCGACAGGGTCTTCCCTCGGGGACCCTCGGTGATGCCGCGGCCGCTGCCCTGGAGAGTGCGGTGGCCTCTGTCTCTGAGCACCGTCAGTCACTCCCCCTGGGAGGGCATGGGTGTTCCCTCACGTGGACCTCACTGTCCCCCGAGACGAGGTCCGATCTCTGCACCTCCCTCTCCCCGCCCCCATAGAGGAGCCGGGTGGAAAGGGAACAGGGCCTGGGTGCTTGGTCTCCGCGAGGTCCTCGGCCCTCCGTGCCACATGCCCCGAGGCCCGGGCGGGACCGGTCTGGCTGGCTGACTGTGGTCGCCTGCACCTGCACCCCTGCCCGCCCCATCCTAGAAGGAGGTGAAGTGCTGTGTGCAGACCTGAGGGCTGCGGGCGAGGCATCGCGGTGGGAGGATCACGTGGGGAACACGAGGTGTAACCAGACCCCTGTGTCCTTGGCTCGTGGGAGGAAGTTCTCCTGCGTGTCCCCCGCGTGCTGGCCGTGGACACAGGCAGACGGCTTGAGCGTCTGCGGGGTGTGTGCCCGCCGGCCTACCTAGACAAGGCTCCCGTTCCAGGTACACCCCCGTGGGCCGCTCCTTCTTCACGGCGTCCGAGGGCTGCTCCAACCCGCTGGGCGGGGGACGAGAGGTGTGGTTTGGCTTCCATCAGTCCGTCCGGCCTTCTCTTTGGAAGATGATGCTGAATATCGACGGTAAGCAGAGCCCCGGCCTCCATCGGGGGGTGAGGGGGGCTGCGAGGCCCCTCCACACGCGCCCGGCCCGCCGCACTGCTCGTGCACGGACGGTAGTGGCGCTCACGCTTGACCGTCAGAGCCTCCGCGGGGCCCCCTCCACAGACACAGCCTGTGGCTCAGGGGGCCGAGAGGGGGTTCCCGGCTGCCCCTCTGTGTTGGACCCCACGTGGGAACAGTAAACTTCAGGGAGCCCGAGACCAGAAGGGGGTCAGAAAGTGCCAGAAAACCCAGGCTTGCGGTTATCACCGGCTGATGGGCTTTGTTTTTACACCGCAGCGTTTTCCTCAGAGGGTGACTTCAGCCTCTGCCAACCCCTCCACTGCCCCCTCGGAGTCCGCAAGCAGGGGCAGCAGGGGGAGCCGGCCGGCTGCGGGGGTGGCCTGGCCAGGCAGGCCCGGTCACGTCTCGGCTTTTGTCTCTTCTCTTCCCGCCTGTAGTCTCGGCAACAGCGTTTTATAAGGCACAGCCAGTAATCGAGTTTGTGTGTGAAGTTTTGGATTTTAAAAGTATTGAAGAACAACAAAAACCTCTGACAGATTCCCAAAGGGTCAAGTTTACCAAAGAAATCAAAGGTAACTAGCTGCCCGGCGCGGTGGATGAGGGACGCGGCCTGGATGGCCCTGAGTTTCCCAAGTTCTTGTTCCTTCGTGTTTCCGAGGGGAAGGGGCAGGGGGCAGCGGAGGAGCCAGCCCTCAGAGACACATCAGCGCAGGACGAGGACGCTCGCTTCCCAGAGCAGGAACGATTTCTAAATGATGACTTTCTGCGTGGGGTGGCCCGGCAGTGTCCGAGTGCAGATTTGAGGGCCAGGCAGCTGCAGCACAAGGGTAGTCAGTTTCCTCGGGACGTTCCGGAACGTTGATTCCTTGTCATTTAACCGAGCCTGGGTTCCACTCAAGAAAACTCAGCCCAGGGTTCAGTGACCTGGCTGTGTCCTTCTGCCTGTCGTCGGAGAGCTGGCAGGCCCTGTAGGCTCGGCCCCTCTGCACCTGTCCTTCCTGGGGGTGTTCAAAGGCCGGCAGCAGTGCTCGTTGCTAAAAATAACCCCGAAGGAAGCACAGAAGGCCGTGGCGGCTGACGCCCCGCTCTCAGCCGAGCCCACGTCGCCCCTCGTCTTTGAGAACACACCCTGCCTCTGGCCCGGGCATCCCTGGGGCAGGGGGCGTCCCTGGGGGTGCGATGGCCCAGCGCGAGGGTCACCCGGAAGGCCCTCGCCGTGGGTCTGTGGGTGAGGTTCCCCTGAAAGCTGATGGGCTGACAGTGGGGTGTGCGCTGCAGGCCCGGGCGAGTCTTGATGCTGAAACCCAGCTGCTGTGTGTTCTCAGGTCTAAAGGTGGAGATAACGCACTGCGGGCAGATGAAGAGGAAGTACCGCGTCTGCAACGTGACCCGGCGGCCCGCCAGCCACCAAACGTAAACGGCCTCCCTGTCAAACGCTTATCAGCTCTGACCTTCACTGTCACTCAGATGTCCAAACTCTGCAGCAATCACTTCTGCAAAGGCTTTTCATTCTAGTTATAAAATTCCGAAAGCACACTTCACCTTGTGAAATAAAATAATGAATTCCCCCTGTATGGGGCGGGGGGAGGGGCTCACCGTCAGTTTTCCTTCTTGAATATGACATGCGAGGGAAGGTCTTTTTGGTTCATTTTCCAGCCCTCCGTGCTGAGTGGGGTCCAGGGAGGGAGTGGGGATCGGTTGGCGCTGCCTGGATCCACAAGCGTGGCCCGGCCCAGGCCGATGCTGCGGCCTCTGTCTTGAGCTCCCGTCACTTCGCAGACAGTCTGGGGTCCAGGGCCGTGTAGTAAGCGTCCTGCCCGCACGGATGCAGTGCTGTCTTAGGTTGTGTGGCCCCCTCACCCCACCTTGAGGCTTCCTGGGTCCAGTGAGGACTCGTTAGTTTCTTTCGCGGTCGCTCCGTGGGAAGTGCCTGGTGTGTCTCTGGGTACTGGTTATACCAAGACGCCCAGGGTCCTGTGCAGCAGTGGAGGGGGGGGGGGCCAGGTGAGCCTGTGTCTTTGTCCCCATGACCTCCTCCCACCGGGCAGAGCGAAGGAGTCGGCAGAGGTCCCCTACCCCTGTGCCCAGCGCCCTCGGCCCCATCCTGCATGGGGGCTGCCCCCCGTGAGTGCAGGATGCCACTGTGCTCTCCCGCCCCTGCAAGTGGGCCTCTCCTGCCTCAGCCCACCACAGGTGGCTGCGGAGGCCTGAGCAGCCCCAGCTTGTCCCTTTCACTGTCCTGTTCTGGAAGGCCTCAGGTTTTCTGGGGCGGACACTTGGAGCGCTCAGCTGGTAAACGACTTTCAGAGTCAGTGCGAGGTCGGCTGGAAAGTGCACAGGCTTTTCTTTCTGGATTTGTCTTCGTTTGTCCTGAGTCCTTTCCATGTACTCTAGATGTATGTGTCGTTTGTGATTATTGCATATCGTAGGCGTGCGGGTAGTTTTTACTTCCCGACTCCAGAGATAAAACGAAAGTTTAGGGACTTGGGAATGTTCAGATAAGCCAGAGGGCATGATTTGGTTTTGACCCCCAGGGAGATGCTTTGAATCACCCCCCACCTTCTTCAGCCCTAAGAAAGCAGACCCACAAAAGCATCCCTGTGTGAGCGGGCACGTGGGTCTTGGTCACCCATCCCCTGGGGGCCTGGGAAGCTCCGGGGCTGAGCCGCCTCTTTCTTCCCCAGGTTCCCGCTGCAGCAGGAGAGCGGGCAGACGGTGGAGTGCACGGTGGCCCAGTACTTTAAGGATAGGCACAAGCTGGTTCTGCGCTACCCTCACCTCCCATGTTTACAAGTCGGACAGGAGCAGAAACACACCTACCTTCCCCTAGAGGCAAGTCCCCCTCCCTCCATCTCTGTGGGCTGGGAGGAGAACTTCCGGGGCAGGGGCCCCGCTGGCACCCTGGGCCCAAACCTTGTTATTCCTGCCACTGGGGGACCTGGGACAGGTTAACAGATGTGGTCCAGCCTCGGTTTCTGCACTAATAAGATGGGTTTGGTAACTTACAGGGTTCGTGTGAAGGTCGAGACCATGCGTGTGTGCCCAGCAGGCCCCTGGCACCCAGTAAAATGTGCTCAGGAATCACTTATGGTTTGAAAAATCCTTGCCTGGGAAAAGATCAAATGCTGAAACTAGGACACAAGTTTTTAAGTCTTTTCTGTTAGTGTTTTAAATTCTCGGTATTTGTCCAATTACTGGAACACCTGGCCCTTGGTTTGGTTTTTCCTGTGCTGTGTGCAGGAGGCAGACTTCCTTCCCATCCCCGGCAGCTCTGTATTACACCCCCGTGTCTGAGGACGGGGGTCCGCACAACCCATGGTGAGGACACAGGCCAACCCCACCCCACTGCTGGGTGGTCTCAGAGGCTGTGCTGCTTTCAGCGGCGCGGTTCCCGGCTCACGCTTCTGTTGTGCTGGGTTTCCTCGGGTGGTTTCTGCCTTGGGCCAGAGGGCCTCCTCCCGTGTGCGGTTCCTAGTGGATCTCAGGAACAGCCTCCACACTGGCGTCTGTGTGGCGCTTCACAGTTCACTCGTGAGGGACAGGTGTGTCACGGGCAGAGCTGGGCGCCAGCTCTCGCGCTTGGCCTCAGACCCGTGCCCGCTTCCCAGCCCGGTGCTGACACCCGGTTCTTGGCGTTTCTTCATAGGTCTGTAACATAGTGGCGGGACAGAGATGTATAAAAAAGCTGACCGACAATCAGACCTCAACCATGATCAGAGCGACTGCCAGGTCAGCCCCCGATCGGCAGGAAGAGATTAGCAAATTGGTGAGCGTCACATCCTCAGGCCAATCCTCGGGTGGGGACACCCTGGGGACGCCAGCTCAGGGTGCCCAGGGCAAGGCCCCCCGATGCTTTGGACAGACTCGGCTTCTGGAAGGAAGCAAAGTCCACCCCTGACTCTGTGCCTTTTCTTTCTTCCCTTTTCAAGATGAGAAGTGCCAGTTTTAACACAGATCCGTATGTTCGTGAGTTTGGAATCATGGTCAAAGACGAGATGACCGATGTGACCGGGCGGGTCCTCCAGCCGCCCTCCATCCTCTACGGGGGCCGGGTAGGTAGACGGCTGGGTGGGGTGTTTGTGGGTGTTGGGAGTATGTGTCTGAACGTCGATGTTGGAGCGGCAGCACCTGACCCACACGCACACACCCTCAGGTGTAGACCATGGTCAAGGTAAAGGATTCTTCCTGCCCCAGTGTGAACCTGTAACAGCTATGGGCCTTCATAAAGGACTGGTTTCCTTAACCCTTTTAAAGTTTTCTGAATCACCCCTTTTCTTTTCAAAAGGTAAACTTTATTATCTCATCAAAATTTTAAAAGCATCATTCTTTGTATGATGGATACTCTGCCAGTGACGAGTTACTCTCCAGAAGTTCATGCCGCTTTTCTGCTTTCTAACTTTTGTTTTGGAGGTATGTGGGAGCAAGTACATCAGTTTAGTCACGGGCACAGTTCTGTTTGTTTGTTTTTGCCCATTTGACCTCTGGTTCTGGTCAGTACGGTCCTGACCCTTGAGCCCCTTAGAGCTCACGAGAAGTTCTTCTCTCCTTTCCTCCTGGCACCTCCCCCTTAGATGCAGCGCAGGTGGTGGGGCTCAGCTTCCAGGGTCACAGCTTTGGGAATCCCCTGGCCGTCCAGTGGTTAGGGCTTGGCGCTTTTACTGCCGGGGCCTGGGTTCAGTCCCTGGTCAGGAAACTAAGGTCCTACAAGCCGCGGGGCACAGCCAAGAAAAAGAGCGAGCTAGCGAGCGCGCGCGCGCGTGCGCGATAGACAGAGAGAGAGAGAGAGAGAAAAGGAGAGGGAGAGGGAGAGGGAGAGCGGCAGGGGGAGAGGGGGAGAGAGAGAGAGAGAGAGAGAGAGAGAAAACAAAGGTCATGGCTTTTGTGGGTCAGTGAGCACCTGTGGGAGCCTGTGTTCTACATGACTTGACACCTTTTTACCTGATGGAGTGGGACTCCGGTCCTCGGCGCCTGTGGCAAGCTTTAGTTTTGTTTTTTTGTTTTGTTCTCTTTTTTTGGCTGTGTTGACTCTTCGTTGCTGCGCGTGGGCTTTCTCTAGTTGCGGTGAGTGGGGGGTACTCTTCGTTGCGGTGCACGGGCTTCTCATTGCGGTGGCTTCTCTTGTTGCAGAGCACGGGCTCTAGGCACATGGGCTTCAGTAGTTGCAGCATGCGGGCTCAGTAGTTGCGGCATGCAGGCCCTAGAGCATGCGGGCTTCAGTAGTTGTGGTTCGCGGGCTCTAGGGCGCAGGCTCAGTAGTCGTGGCGCACGGGCTTAGCTGCTCCGCGGCGTGTGGGATCTTCCCGGACCAGGGCTCGAACCCGTGTCCCCTGCACTGGCAGGCGGATTCTTAACCACTGCGCCACCAGGGAAGTCCCTTCAGTTTTTTTTTTCTTTTTCTTTGCGGTACGCGGGCCTCTCACTGTTGTGGCCTCTCCCGTTGCGGAGCACAGGCTCCGGACGCGCAGGCTCAGCGGCCATGGCTCACGGGCCCAGCTGCTCCGCGGCATGTGGGATCTTCCCGGACCGGGGCACGAACCCGTGTCCCCTGCATCGGCAGGCGGACTCTCAACCACTGCGCCACCAGGGAAGCCCCCCTTCAGTTTCGTTTGCAGGACTTTTTCCTTTCTTATTTTAAAATATAAGTTCTATTTTTTTAAGTGTTTCAAGGTTCAAAAGATACAAAGAATTATAGGGAGAAAAATCTCTTTCTCCCCAGATCCTGGTCACTTTCCCGGGAGGCAATTCTCCTTGTAAAATCGCTCCAGGGATTATTCACATATTTTTTTCACCCCTTCTTGTGCAAATAGCTGCATATTATGTACACGTTTGTGCCTTTGCCTTTTTTCACTTAACGTTTTCTCTTCGATCCCATGGAGATCTTGGAATGTGTGTGACCTCTGGCTTGTTGTTTTTGACTGTTGCGTGGTATTCCTTTGTGAGGGGAGCCCCACCCTAGCCAGTGGGCATGGGGGCTGCTCCCCGTTCTCTGCAGGGTGCCTTCTGAGCAAGGCCTCCTGGCTCCTTCTCAGCCCACTTGTGCACCTGGGAGCTCAGACCTGCAGACACAGCACCTTCTTAACCCTCCCTGTGGCCCTGGGAGGGAGAGGTGGGTTCCCTTTCACAAGTCAGTGAGGAGATGCCCGAGGTAGTGAGACTTACATAGTGAAACCAAGATTGCATATCCAGCGTCTTTCCACCTTTTAGTAAAGACAGGATTCATCTGGAAAACAAAGCAGCTCTTGTAATCTAACCTTGCAAGAAGGTTAGAATTGTAAGGATCCAAACTTTTTAACGCTTCTAAATGAATGAATTTTTCCAGATGTTTTGAACATTGTAATGGGAGCGAACGCTTCTCATCACCTGCCCTACCCATCGTCCTGTTAGACAAAACATTAAATGTCCCCCAGGGATATCCGGCAGTGTCTGGGGACTGGAATCTGACGGGCAGAGGCTGCTGGCGCCCTCCGGCGCGCACGACTGCCACACAGCAGCCAGCCAGCCAGCCAGCCACGTGCCCCCTGCAGGGCTGAGGCTGAGAAACGCTCAGATAGTAAGAGTGCATTGCAGTGTAAACTGTGCGTGTGTGTGTGTGTGTTTACTCACTGAGTCTGGAACACTACACTTGGTGGTGGCTCTGTCTTGTAGAAGGAGGCTCGCGGGAGCTGGGTAGTGGTTTAGAAAATATAGGAAACAAAAACATTCATTTCTGTAATATTTGATTTTTACAATATGCTTATATTATTTTAGTAGGAAAAAAGTGTTTTTCATTAAAAAACACTTTTGCAGAGTAAATGACAGCAACGCAGACACAGCCCTGTCCTTCAGGGCCTGCTGCCCGCAGGCCTGGGATGGCAGCTCTGCGCCCTCCACACGGCCCTAGCTAAAAAAGGAGGCCAGTGCCAAAGACTTCTCTCTGACTCAGGCCCAGTGTGTGGGACTCGAGCTTTCTCTGTAGGGCACACAAGGGTCCAGCCAGCACAGCTACAGTCACAGTGTCCCTTCCTGACCGTCCCTTGTGCTCCAGAATCACTTGAAGGCAGTTCAGAGATTCCTTCAGTGACAGCGTTGAGACCTGGTCGTTTCTGGTTGATTGGATGCATTATGTGCTGGTTTCTCCTTCCGGAACGGGAGCAGCTTGAGCAACTGCAGGCCGTGGCGCGGGGAGCCGGGGGAGCGATGGGCTCGGTCCTGGCTGGCCTGTCTGCTCCAGGCACAGGACTGGGAAGAAACACCTTGCTTCCCTTCCCTTCCCTTCCCTGGCTGCCCCGCTGATAATGGATGAGGTAAAATGAGCGGAAGCCTGTTTATAAGACAAGAAGCCTTCCTGTAACGTCGTGAGGCACTTCTTTTCCTCCAGGCTACCCGTGAGATTGGATGGAGCTCTGGGCCCTCCCTGCTCAGCCTTCCGGGCACCCCCCTGCTCCCCACAATCTACTTCTTACCCCTCCATCCTCCCTCCACCTCTCACCCCTCCGTCCATCCTCTGTCCATCCATCCATCCATCCATCCATCCATCCATCCATCCATCCATCCTGCACACACCTGTGGGACCCCTGCGGTGCCAGGCAGCTCAGAGGTGGGGAGTCTACACAAAGGTTCCCTTCTCAGCCTCAGGAGCTGCCATCTGGTCAGGGGACCAACAGCAGTAGGGACAGTGACAAAATCCAAGGTCAGAGGAATATGTTTTCCGTTTTCTTCTTACTCTAAACTTCTCTCCGTTTGCAGAATAAAGCGATTGCCACCCCTGTCCAGGGCGTTTGGGACATGAGGAACAAGCAGTTCCACACGGGCATTGAGATCAAGGTGTGGGCCATTGCGTGCTTCGCCCCCCAGCGCCAGTGCACGGAGGTCCACCTCAAGTAAGGCCCCCAGGAGCAGGGGCACCGGGCCTTGGAGGGGCGGGGGGAGGGGGCCACGGGGAAGGCCCGCTGCGTCAGGCTGGGCAGGTCGTGGGCTCCGTTTGGAGGGCAGGGGTTGGCAGCCTTTCCCCGTGGAAGGGCACTGCCTGGGATGGCCGGGCCGGGAAGTGGGGGACCCCGGTGCTGCTTTGCTTCTTAGACTCGCTGTTGGAGCGAGTGTGAAGAGGTGGGGCAGGTTCTGTAAGAAACAAAACAGCAAGTGAAGAGTAAGTGTACAAAGTAGAGGCAAGGGAGAAGATTGTCTCAGCCCAGCCTGGCCCAGTGTCAGACCCTTTGAAAGCGGCTCCATAAACATGCAGCTCGGTTGCTCATGCTTTTGTGCCAAACAGACCTAACAGGGAGAGGAGGGCTTTTGTGTCCTGCCTCTCTGAGGGGGGGAGCGGGGGGGGGGGGCTGCAAAGTGGGGGAAGGTAGCAGAGGGTGGCTCCAGAGAGCTGTGGCTCTCAGGGTTCGGAGAGGGGCGGGGCCTCTCCTCCACGCCACCAGCGGAGAAGCCGGGAGTGCGGGGTGTCGGGGGGCAGAGTGGGTTAGAGTCCGACCTCGGGGTGCCTCCCCTGTCCGTGTCCTGTCCGTGGCCCCCATTTCACTTTTCCTGGAGCCGGATGGCCCCAGGGTACGTGCACGTGTGGGCGTAGGTGCGCGCTGGAGGTCGAGCGCTAACTGGCTGCAGCGGGTCGGAGTGTCCTGACTTTATGGTAAAAGGCGGTGGTGTTTCTATTCCTGAGCTTAAAATAGGAGCCGTGGCTCTGTCTCCCCAGCCCCGCCTGTGACTTCACAGGGCCTGTCGGCCGCAGCTGTCGGCGCTACTCTAACTGGGGGCTGTTTGGTTTTCTCCCGTGATTATGTCATCCGAGTCCAAGTTGCACACACAGGAATAACGGGGGGAAATCCCGGGGGACAGTCAGCCGGCTCACAGTCCGCCTCACCCTGACAACGCTCGGCATCCACGGGAAGGTGGGCGGTAGCTGCTCACACACGGCTTTCAAAGGACAGCACTTGTCGCTGCCCTGGGAGTGTCACAGCCGGTGCGGGGGCAGCGTGGCCGCGACTGGAAGTCTCCTGTGTCATCGTGACTTTACAGTAAGCTGCATGGCTAGCACGAACGGCCGCCTTTGTTTGTTACCATGTTGAAACGGCCTTGTCCAGGGCTTCAGCTCGGATTTGGATCTCGATGAAGATGGTTTGGGGTCTGCATCTGTTAGGACTGTGCCCTTTCCCCAGGGCTTCCGGTTGATCTGAATCATTGGCGCTCCCGGTGCTTCACGTAATGAACCTCCTCCTCCTTCAGGTCCTTCACGGAGCAGCTCAGAAAGATCTCGAGAGACGCAGGAATGCCGATCCAGGGCCAGCCGTGCTTCTGTAAATACGCCCAGGGCGCAGACAGTGTGGAGCCCATGTTCAGGCACCTGAAGAACACGTACGCCGGCCTGCAGCTGGTGGTGGTCATCCTGCCCGGAAAAACGCCCGTCTACGGTAGGCCTCGGCGTGCGCACGGCCTCTGGCCGCTGCCGGTGGCGCTGTGGGTGTGCGGTGCCGCCTCAGCCCTCGGTGTCTCTACCACACCGAGGAGCTGCCTGTCTCTGGCTCACTCGAGAGCTGGGAAAGACTGGGTGGCTTCTGATTGCGGCCGCGCACGTGCCCAGGGCCGCCCTTGGTAGTCTTGTCCGGGGCCACGGTTCCCGGAGGCCGGCGTCCTGCGGTGGCACAGGACTCGACACGTGTGCGGTTACCTTGTGCGCCGCCCGACACAGACGTCGGCTGGATGGAGGAGCAGCCAGGCGGCGCACACGCAGTCACCCACTCAGGGCGCCGTCCTCAGCTCCTGCCTGGGACTCACTTCTCCACTTGTGAGCTGTGCCCGCCTCAGAATCCTCTGGAAGCTGATCACAGTCCTTTCTGCCAGAAGGGCGGTTGCACTTTCACTCGGCTGAAAGTTACCAGGCCCCTGTGATGGAGTCCCAGGCCCTGGGTTGGGAAGCTCTGGGGCGCTGGTGGTGTAGACAGGTGGCGGCGGCATGGGGAGGTGGGTGCCGGGTGCGTCTGCCGGAAGGCCCCTGGGGACCAGAGGCCCCAGCACAGGAGGTGTGTGGGTGCCCCGGGGCAAAGGGAACAGAGAGGCGTGTCGGTGTCGCCGACTGGATCCCCCGTCCGGGCGGCGACGGAGCACTTGCTCCGTGTCCAGGGAAAGGAGGAAAGAGAAAGCCCTCGGAATTCCCATGCTACGCACGCATCTTCTCCCAGGCCCGCCCAGGGAGCGACTGACCAGTTGCTTCACGAAAGAACCCGGGAGTAGAGGGGGTGTGGGCCCAGAGAGGTCTTGGATGTCGTTTTTGCGTTTGCCGAGGATGTGAGGATGCCAGTGTTTATATTTTTAACGACTCGGGCATTGGCTTGCTTGCAATCCTGAGCACCGTGACGGAGGGTGGCCTTCGGAATGCAAGCCCTGGCTTCCAGCCTGGCTCTGCCCGCACCGCCCTGCAGGCCTGGATAAGTCGCAGAAACGCTCCTGACAGGACCGGGCTGCACCCGCCCGGCCTCCCTGAACGAGCGGGACACACACGCCCCGCAGCTAGCGCAGGCCTGGGAGGCGTGGAGCAGAGCTGGAACCCGGGCTCTGACCCCTTCTTCCACGGGCTTGGCTGCACGTGGAGCGGGGGAGCTCGGGGCGGGCAGAGGGGAGGCGCCAGGGGAGCCGCCCTGAGCGCACCGTTCCCTCCGCAGCCGAGGTCAAGCGTGTAGGAGACACGGTGCTGGGGATGGCCACGCAGTGCGTGCAGATGAAGAACGTGCAGAGGACCACGCCGCAGACCCTGTCCAACCTCTGCCTGAAGATCAACGTCAAACTGGGCGGCGTGAACAACATCCTGCTGCCCCAGGGGAGGTGAGGCCGGCCTTCCGCCGCCTGCGTGCGGGGGCAGCTGGTGCGCGACTCCCCGGCCGGGGGTGGGGGTGGGGCCCCGCCGGGGCCGGCGTCCGCTCCCCTGGACAGTGGGGTGAAGGAAGCGAGTAGGACGCGGGTCTCGGATACTCTCGGTCCAGGGGACCAGGGCCATCTGCAGGCCACTGAGGACCGGGTGCAGGGGCCCGAGGAGAAGGGACTTCTTACCCCGTCCAGGGCCGGGGGTCCCGCACGTGAGATGTGGTGGCTGCCCCGAGCGGGGGTGGCTCTGCCATGAGGGGTCGTTGGACTCGCTCAGTTCACTCAGCGGCAGGTTCTGTGTTTATTGAGCGCCTACTGTGTGCAGAAGCCCTAGCCTTCCAGCGCAGGCCCCGGTGAGAGGGTCCAGAAACGCACTTCCCAGGTGAGCCACAGTGACACAGTGGAAGGGACAGGAGCTCAGAAGGGTGAGGGTTTCACAGGGGAGGTGGCACTAAGCAGACTGCAGCCACTGGAGGGGGCGGGATCACGTGGACGCCTGGGAGGAGAGCGTGCCAGAGGGCGCAGGCCGTGCAAGGGCCCTGTGGTACAGCCTGCCAGGAGTGCAGCAGGTGTTCCACTGAGAGACTGAGGGGCAGAGGGCTGCTGGGGGGCCTGGCACTCCCTCCGAGGGAGCGCATCCATGGGAGGGAGGTTCACGAGTGGAGGTGTAGCTCCAGTGACCTCGTTCTAAAAGGCGACTCCAGCTCTGGGTGGAGTGGGGACCGGGCCCTCCTGCGTTGTCCCAGGAGAGGTGCTGGGGCACGGCTGGGGCGGGATGGTCTGTGAATGGAAGAGGAGACTCGAGAGTGAGTCCAAGCCCGCGCCTCTGGGGTGGTTAGGCAGCAGTGGATGAGGAAGCTGGGCTGTGCCTCAGCCTCCCAGGGGAGACACTGGGGGTGGGGGAGGGGGGAGGAGGGGAAACAGAGGCCTGGTGTTGGTGGGGTTTGTTCAGGGATCCTCACGTGGAGGTGGTATTTAAGGCCTCTAGGCTGGAGAGAAGCCCCAGGGCAGGGTGTAGATAGGAAGGACATCCAAGCCCTCGGCCCCCCGGGGAGTCCCGGGTTGGAAAGGCAGCACTGGGGCCTGGTGGGGTCGGGGGAAGAGCCAGTGCGTGGCCGTGTCACTCGGTGCCAACCGGCCAAGTGCGATGAGGTCCGAGGCTCCACCATGGGACTGGGGGACATGTGCAGGTCATCGGTGACCTTGCAAAGAGGAGTCTTGTTGCCATGGCAGCACGAGGCCTGCTTGGGAGGCAGTAAACGGAATCGGCTAATTCCGGGAGCTTTGCCACAAGGCGAGCAAGGGAAGTGAGGGAGCTGTGGGAAGAGAGTGGAGTCCGGAGGCAGGTGTGGTTCTGCTGGTGTGAGTCATAACTGCATGTGTCGTGCTGCGATGCTCCCGGGACCCATCCAGGAGTGGGGGAGGGGGCAGCAGGGAAGAGCCACGGGGTGGGGGTGGGGGGCAGGCGCAGGGTGGGTGGGAGAGCACAGGCGGTCAGGGAAAAGAGGAGAGTTGAGGCACAGAGAGAGGAAGCTCCAGGGCGCACAGCCGGTGAGACTGGGACCCGCCGGCCGGCTCGAGAACTGTGTCCCCAACGCTGGCGCTTCAGGGTCGTGACCGCTGGGGTGCAGCCGGCGCTTAGAAGACCCAGGGAGAGAGCTTAGAGCACCCAGGGAGAGAGCTTAGAGCAGTACTTCTCAACTGGGGCGGTGCCGCAGCCCTGAGAGTGTGTGGTCATGTCTGGAGGAGACGTAGGGGTGTCAGGACGGCCAGGGGGCTGGCCTCTAACGGGTAGAGAACAAGGATGCTCCTGGGCACCCTGCAGCGCGGCTGCAGGTCCAAGGTTGGTAGCAAACCATGGGACTCTTTGTATGTATAATTATCTTGGAATTTTCAGCCGTCTACGTGGGTAGAACCCTCATGTCCCTGAGCCCAGCCACAGCAGCTCTCAGCACCTCAGCCCTCTCATTCAGTCTACACTCCACCTACACCCTCTCCCCCACCGCCTTATTCTGAAGCAGATCTCACACCAAGCATCTTTTCACCCGTAAGGGTTTCTCTACATGTGACTGAAAGATAAGGAGTCTTTACAAACACGGCCACAGTACCCTTAGCACACAAAGTAACGCTGGTGCCAGTACCCTGAGAGGTCTGGGCAATGTCCCTGAGCCTTGGCCTCTGACGCTCCCGCATTCCCTCACAGGCCTCCGGTGTTCCAGCAGCCCGTCATCTTTCTGGGGGCGGATGTCACACACCCACCTGCCGGGGACGGGAAGAAGCCCTCCATCGCCGCCGTGAGTATCACCTCCTGCCGGGTCCCCTGTTGGTCTGTGTTCCTGCGTAATCGGCATCTCCATACTTCTTGGCCCTTTCCTTGTCTGATCAGCATGAACAGTGCAACAGGGTGGCCCGGTGGGGTCATGTCCCTGGCACTCGCCGTCTGGTTCCCTCTGGGTGGCACCTGCGGGCGATTGGTTTCAGGCCAGCTTGCCTTTGGGACACCCGTCACTCTTAGGGGTCGGAATCTTGGAGGGTCGTGTGTAGAGGTGCACATGGCTTTGGGAAAACGGTGTGCTTGAAAGAATTAGGAACACTGTCACTGTCACTGTTGCCAGGTACCTTCTCTGGGCTGATGTAATTCAGCCACATCTAATCACAAGCAGAATTAGGGGTTCAGAACAATTGTTGATTTTCTTATTAGGTCCCTCGGGCAAACCTTTACTCTTTGGAACACGTTTATAAACACTACAGCCACGCATTCAGAAGAATCGTAAAGGTGGTGGGTTTGCATGTGACGAGCCCTCTCCTGGACCCCCTTCACCCCTAGAGCGGGGGCCCTCGGGGCTCCTGCTGACCCGCGTTGCCCCGCAGGTCGTGGGCAGCATGGACGCCCACCCGAACCGCTACTGTGCCACCGTGCGCGTCCAGCAGCACCGGCAGGAGATCATCCAGGACCTGGCGGCCATGGTGCGCGAGCTGCTCATCCAGTTCTACAAGTCCACGCGCTTCAAGCCCACCCGCATCATCTTCTACCGAGACGGCGTCTCCGAGGGGCAGTTCCAGCAGGTCGGCGCCTCCCCCGCGTCTTCCCTGCCCTCTTCTCGGGGTCTTAAACTCACCTGTTTCTCGGCAGGACGGCTCCTTGGGCTCGCTAATGAAGACAGTGGGGTGGTTTTTGTTTTGCCCCGAGGTTTATCTGGTCACCGTGTGGGCGGTAGTGATGGACTCGGGGTTGTCAGGACCCTGCGGCAGGTGGGGCGGAGAGGCCTGTCCAGGCGGACTTGGTCCAGATCACGCCAGCCAGGGGCCCTTCCCGGCTCCAGGTTTTGCCTTGTAGGCTGTGGGGGTTCTCTGTGGGGCAGGGACACCACTGTGGCTTGGGGGTCACCTCTGTCTGCAAAGGAGGGGGCGGGCCGGAGTGGGGAGAGCGCAGAGCAGGGTGAGGACAGTGGCCGGGCGGAGGGTAGGTGGGAGCCCTTTGGAAATAGTCAATAGGACGCAGCCACTGTTTGGACGTGGAGGGAGAGGCGGCACCTTAGGTGACGTGTGGGGCATCGCCTTGAGGAAACGTCTGGAAGGCAGGGGAGCCTCTTAGACACCGGGGCACTGGAGGAGGGGCAGGTGAGGACCAAAGGGGGTTTGTTGCTGTGCTCCAGGTGAAAGCACCCGCAGCATCTCCAAGTCGAGGGGAGTGTGGGCAGCGGCGAATCCACCCGACCCTGGAACTCGGGGGATTGATGCCCTGAGTGTGTCCACGCTTGGCCAGGGCTAATGCCACCTCCATCCCTGCCACGTCTCCAGTGCACGCTTCGTCGAGAGACAGTGGCGGGGAAGGCAGAAGTACCCGATGCTGCAGGAGACCCACCCAGACAGAAAGACATCCTAAGAGGCACTCCAGTGCGTCCCAAGGCCCCAGGCCGCCCTGCTAGGCAGGTGGGGTGGCACGTGGCCAGGCACAGGTGCCAGTGCCTTCCTGGTCCAGAGTAGGAGCAGCTGAGGCCACAGCAGGCGAGGGGGGTGGCTTGAGGTTCCTTGACCGTCTGGTAGCTCTTGGCCAGGGCCCCTGATTCAGAGCTTCTGTGGGAGCCTGGGTTGGGGGTTCCTGTGCCGCCTCTCGGGTCCAGATCCAGCTCGTGCCAGCCGGCCTCGAAGCCCCTCTTACACAAAACCGTCTGGTTCCCTCCGCTGGGAGATGTTCTCCCCTCTTCTGAGCACTCGTTCACCCTCTGTCATGGGCATTCTTACTACAGAAGAGGGTTTGTGTCATCCTCCGTTTTCTCTCTCGGTGAACGCACTCCACATCTTACAGAATCACCACAATGGGGTTTCTGGACCCAGAACCCAAGACATATTTTTGAGACATCACAACACAATATTTGACGAGGGCAGTTGCTAAAACCTTGAGGTGTGTGGTCCCTGTAGCAGCCATCACCACCCCGTGCCAGGCTGTGGGCCTGTTCATCTCTGACACAGGTGGGGGAGCAGAGACAGTGCCAGCATCCTTGTACCCTAACTCCTGGCGCTTCGCAGGTGACTTTAGTCTTCACAGCAAGCTTGCAAGGTGTGATGTTCCCATTTTAAAACTGAAAAAACTGGGGATCAGACAGGGTGCATGGCTTTCCAAAGCCACACAGTTGCTTAGTGGTAGAGCTAGGATTTGAACTCAGGTCCAGCTCCTAAGCCAGTGGGTTTTTGGGTTTTTTTGTTTTGTTTTGTTTTGTTTTTTACTAGATTCTCTCCGTCTTCTCCAATCCAAAAATAAGCTGTTGGATTGATTTGTTCATGTATGTGTTTCCCAGTGCCTCATGTCCACGGTGGGTGGGAGCACTTAGAACATTCCAGAGACTGCGCTCAGCCTGTTTCTCCGTTATCTAACCTAAACCATTTAACCACGAAACCTGGGTATCGTTTGCTCCATGATATTATTGAAGAAACAGGCTCAGAGAGACAGAATCACACAGGTAACAGCAAGCTAGTGGAACTACAAGCCTTAACGTAAACATGTATCAAACATACACATGATTAAGGGATTCATTCCAAGATAGCGAGAGGCCTGAAAACATAATAATGATCCTCAAAAGTGTTCTCCTTGGGCTCCCCTGGTGGCGCAGTGGTTGAGAGTCCGCCTGCCGATGCAGGGGACACGGGTTCGTGCCCCGGTCCGGGAAGATCCCGCGTGCCGCGGAGCGGCTGGGCCCGTGAGCCACGGCCGCCGAGCCTGCGCGTCCGGAGCCTGTGCTCCGCAGCGGGAGAGGCCACGACAGTGAGAGGCCCGCGTACCGCGGGGAAAAAAAAAAAAAAAAAAAGTGTTCTTCTTTCTTTCCATAGGTTCTTCACCACGAGTTACTGGCTATCCGAGAGGCATGCATTAAGCTAGAAAAAGACTACCAGCCGGGGATCACGTTCATAGTGGTCCAGAAGAGGCACCACACTCGGCTCTTCTGCACCGACAAGAACGAGCGGGTGAGTGTCCTCGACCCTGGGCTGTGCAGCCTCGAGGGACACGGGTCTCATGCCCTGCACCACCTCCCAGGCTCTTGGGAGACCCGGCCCTTCGTGGCGACGTAGCCTGAGACGTTGGAGAAGGGCTCTCCTCAGTTTGGTGAGAAGCTTGAACCTGCAAACCCCACAGGTCCAGGATAGGTCCAGGCAGATGTCATTTATCCGATAAGGAAAATTACCAAAGGTGAGGTTTCAGGGCCAGTTAGCAACCATGGTCATAGACAGCATAGTGTAAAGAACGCGGGAGAATGCAGTAAAGTGGGGAGCCCACGGGGTGGTTAGAGTGCTGGAAGAGGGCCTGGGGAGCTCACTCAGGGGTCTGGTCTGGAGAACACTGACAGACAGCGGTGTCCAAGCTCCTCATCCCTCTCCTGGCTGCTCCAGAACAAGAATCACGAGCATGCAGGAGACTTAAGACTTGTAGTGATAACTGCTGAGAATTGTCCACAGTTGGAGAAAGATCAGAACCCTTAGGTTAAAAGGCCTCTCCTGTTCCCAACAGGATAAATAAAAATAAATCCATACCTAGACACATTGTCCTAAAACTGCACAGCGTCAAAGTAACTGCATGAGATAAAAGACCTCCCAGAGGGGAAGGACATTCCATCAGACTGTCCGCCAGCAGGGCTGGAAGCCGGGCGTTAGTGTCCACGTGGTGCAGCCCACTAACGCCACAGTGGCACCACAGCACCGAAAATGCTTCTTGCCTAAATGGAAGACAAAATGCAAATTGAGAGTCAGTAGCGAGGATAAAGGGGTACTTTGTCATGATCACCGAGAAGACAGAACAGCTGTGACGTGGATGTACCTCACGCCATGACCTAAAAATATGTAAAGAAAAAAAGTGAAGCAAAAACAGGCAGAATTTCAAGGAGAAATTGACAAACACACCATCAAAGAGGTCTGTTTCAACAGACCACCTTCAGAAAGTGAAACAGGCACAAGTTAGGAAAAACTGAACATGGGAAGAAAGGAATGAGCCAGACCTGACAGACAGAACTCTGCCTGTGACAACTGAGCTGGCGTTGTCCCAGGTCACAAAAGAGGTCTCAGGAGATTGCCAAACCTCAGTGTTCTACAAACCACATTTTTTTAAAAAAAATTAATTTATTTTGGGGGGGGGGGGCCGCGTTGGGTCTTCGTTGCTGCACGCAGGCTTTCTCTAGTTGCGGTGCGCAGGTTTCTCATTGCGGTGCCTTCTCTTGTTGTGGAGCACGGGCCCTAGAGTGCTCAGGCTTCAGTAATTGCGGCACGTGGGCTCGATAGTTACAGTGCACGGGCACGTGGGCTTCAGTAGCTGCGGCGCTTGGGCTCAGTAGTTGTGGCTTGTGGGTTCTAGAGCGCAGGCTCAGTAGTTGTGGTGCACGGGCTTAGTTACTTGACGGCATGTGGGATCTTCCCGGACCAGGGCTCGAACCCGTGTTCCCTGCATTGGCAGGCAGATTCTTAACCACTGCGCCACCAGGGAAGTCCCCAAACCACATTTTCTGTTACGTAGGAAAAAGCGTAAGAAAACTTAAAATTTTGATTTCAAGCCCACTGCAGGGAAAGCTGGTGTGCATAGGCCCCCTGCCACCTCAGCCTGCAGACTTCTCTTGCCAGGAGTCAGGAGGGCTCAAAGTCAGCTTATTCCAGCACCCCACTTTCTCTCTCAGAATAGAAAATCGTGAACTAGAAAATGAAGAAGCAATAGAGCATATTAACACAAGCAAAAGGTACTTCTCTGAAGATAGATAAACCTAGCAAGACTCAACAAAAAGAACACTTGTAATTGTGTTGGGAACAGAAGGGGAACAGTGGCTGCAGAGGGAGTGTGTGTTATTTGAATCATAATGGAATGATAACAACTTCATGACAACACATTGGAAAACTGAGAAGAAACAAACCCTTGTTTGTAGAATTACGTAAGTTACCAAAACCAGCTGAGTCGGATAGTCCAGCCATTGTTCCAAAAGGCATCAGACCCAGAGAGTTTTACAGGCAGGCTTTACTAAGGCTCCAAGAATAGATTATCTTAAAGTGTGGCAGAGCATAGGAAGAAGGGGGAAACTACTTAGCTTATTTTATGAAGTTAGTCCAGAGGTTTGTACAGGCAAGCTTTACCAGACCTTTGAAGAATAATCTTGTATAAAGTATTTCAGAGAACGGGAAAAGTCGGGGGGACTCACATTATGAGGTTAGCCTGATAAATACCAAATGTCGAGGATGTGGGTGCCGTGATGAGGAGCAAAGGGTCTGGAGCCAGATAACCTGGCTCCAATCCATCCCCTCAGCATCCTGGCTACGTGACCACAAGCTGTCAGCCCCTCTACCCCCTGGACCACCTTCTGAGGACGTTGGGAGGGTTGGCTGAGCTAACACGCAGAGCACTTAGCACAGAGTAAAGGCATTATTATGAAGAGGACTCTCCTACACTTCAGATGGGAATACAAATGGGTAACCAACTTGGAACGCTGTTTGGCAATTCTAGAGATCTACCCTGGAGGAACTCACACACTTGTGTACAAGAAGACGTGTATTCTATACGAATATTCTAGCAGTATTGTTTATAATAGCAAAAAGTTAATCTGTTAACAGGAGAAAAGGTTGTATTGTATTTATATACTGGCACTGATACAGCAATGAAAAATAATAAACTATATCTACCAAATGACTACATCTCAAAATTGTAATACAGAGCAAAAACAGAAAGTAGCAAAACATATAGGATACATGTATACAGTTTTGTTTTTTTTAATAAATGTATGTATTTATTTTACTTATTTATTTTTGGCTGCACTGGGTCTTCGTTGCTACGCGTGGGCTTTCTCTAGTTGCAGTGAGCAGAGGCTACTCCTCGTTGTGGTGCGCTGGCTTCTGATTGCAGTGGCTTCTCTTGTTGTAGAGCACGGGCTCTAGGTGCACGGGCTTCAGTAGTTGTGGCTCGCGGGGCTCTAGAGTGCAGGCTCAGTAGTTGTGGCACATGGGCTTAGTTGCTCCGTGGCATGTGGGATCTTCCCGGACCAGCGCTCAAACCCATGTCCCCTGCATTGGCAAGCAGATTCTTAACCACTACACCACCAGGGAAACCCCTACAGTTTTAAAATCTGCAAAGTAACACAATGTAGTGCTAACGGAGACCTAAATGTGTAGCAGAGAATAAAAGTATGTGTAGGAATAATAAAGTCTAGATTTGAGACTGCAGCGTGGAAGGGATACAAAGGTGGGCACTCTTTTCAAATATTTTACTTATTTTAAAAATCTGGGACTTCCCTGGTGGTGCAGTGGTTAAGAATCCGCCTGCCAATGCAGGGGACACGGGTTCAATCCCTGGTCCAGGAAGATCCCACATACTGCGAAGCAACTAAGCTCGTGCGCCGCAACTACTGAGCCTGCATGCCCAGAGCCCGTGCTCCGCAACAAGAGAAGCCACCGCAGTGAGAAGCCCACGCACTGCAACGAAGAGTAGCCCCCGCTCACCGCAACTAGAGAAAGCCCGCGTGCAGCAACAAAGACCCCACGCAGCCATAAATAAATGAACAAATAAATACACGAATAAATAAATAAATAATCTGAAGGTATAAAAAAGGTTGAGAAGAAGTGAGCACACACACACACACATCCGCAGGTGCAGAGGGGTCACACTGGAGATTCTCTTTTTTGTATGTATATTTGAAATTGCACGAGTAAAAAGAAAATCAGTGACTTCGTGACTGATGGGGAGTTTTGCTGTTTCAGTAACGTAGCTGGATGTTTGGTGGTTTTTCGATGCTAGAGTGTAAACTGAGAGTTAAGTGGTTTGGTAGAATTTGTAGTCCCTCCCACACCCCAGCTCCTTGGATGGCCTCTGGTGGAGCAACCCGCCCTCCCTGGTGGTGGTGATTGAACCCCCGGTAGAGTGGGGAAGTTCTTGACAGCTGTCAGGGCTTTCTAGCTCTTCTGCCTTGAGTAGTGTGTGTGTGTGTGTGTGTGTGTGTGTGTGTGTGTGTGTGTGTGTGTGTGTGTGTGTGTGTGTGTGTGTGTGTGTGTGTGTGTGTGTGTGTGTGTGTGTGTGTGTGTGCGCGCGCGCACATGGGCAGGTGACACGTGCTGTCACGTGTCCGTCGTCTGGTCTTAGATTTGTTATGTCGGTGACAGTTTCCATCTTGGCCTCAACAATAATGAAGACCCTTCACGTGGCCCATGCACATGCTTCAGTGAAGGGAAGACTCTGCATTTCCCTCAGAGGCCTGTATGAGATGGCGAAAAATAACCCCAGCCCAAAGAGAACAGGAATTAATTTGATTTCAGTTGTTAGTATATGTTAAATTTTAATGCCATAGCACTGAGCAAATGTATTGGCCAATTTAAAGACGTCAGAGCAGAAGGCAGTGTGGCTGCGTCTTGCCTGCTTGCTTGCTTGCTTTGCCCTGTTGTCCCCTGGGCGTGTCTAACGGGCTCCTGTGTTGCTGAAGGTCGGGAAGAGCGGAAACATTCCAGCAGGGACGACCGTGGACACGAAAATCACCCACCCGACCGAGTTTGACTTCTACCTGTGTAGTCATGCTGGCATCCAGGTAAGGACAGAGGGTCCACTTTGCACAGTCTTGGTGTCTCTGGGGTGTCGTCCACACATTCAGCAAACACCTGCAGAGCACAAACCTCGTGCCAGGTGCTCCCATGGGCACTGGGGATGTGGTGGTGAACAGCACGGATGGGGCGCCAGTACCTGCAGAGCACAAACCTCGTGCCAGGTGCTCCCGTGGGCACTGGGGATGTGGTGGTGAACAGCACGGATGGGGCGCCAGTCCATCCCGAGGGGACGCAGGTGGTTGACCAGTGAACCGTGGAGGCTGAGAACCATCAGGTGTTGGGGACGGAGGACCCACTGGGGTGCTGTGCTGGGCCGGGAGTGGGTTCCCATTTTAGCGGAGATGAGGTCCAGGAAGAAGGAGCAGGGAGTGTGAAGGCCAGGCAGGCTGGCGGGGACAAGTGGCGTCCCTGTGTGCTTGGAGTTCGGCGAGCTGGATGGGGTATGAGAGGTGACGGAGCGGCGGGGTCAGCCTTGCGTGCCCACCACGCACGGGCACTGGTGTACGGGGAAGGTCAGCACGTGGCATTCCTTGTCTCTCCCGGCGAAGAGACCCACAGCTTGCCAAGAGTGATTCTGAGAGAATGCTGCCACCTCAGAAGTGCCACGTCCAGCGTACCTGTTGTCAGAGCTGAGCCACCAGGATCTGCGAGGCTGTGCCCCTTGGGACAGGAGGGACTTGGCTCTGGGTGCCCGTCCTGCTTCACCACAGAGGGGCTTTTGGATGTTTCAAGTTATAAGTGAGGACTTAGATATCCATCCTCAAGGGATTTGAACTTAAACTTGGAGGGCTTGCCGTAAACTTTGTACTTCTGCCACGGGAAATACACCTGCACGTCCTTCACATCACCGTGGCTCTAGAACAGGGCTTGGCAAACTGGCCTGTGGGCCGCATCCAGCCTGCAGCCTGTCAGGGTGCAGCCTGAGGGCTGAGCGGTGTGTACGTTTTTAAAGGTTGTTAAAAAGGAAGAAGAGGAACGTGGCTCAGAGAGGACGGAGGCTTCCGCAGTGTTTCCCGGACACGTCTGTCCCCGTGATGGCTTCCGTGTCGGGCGGGCGCTTTTTCTGTACAGGCCAGCCCGGCTTCCATCACAGTCTGTCTTTCCTGGCTTCCCTCCTGGTGGGTGGAGCCCTCGGCCCCGGGGCCTCTGGTTTGTGTAAGGGGTAAACCTGTCTCCCTGCATCTTCTGCGCAGGCACTTTCTAATGGGGGAGACCTCGCGCTGGAGACGTTTAAGTGCTTTGACAAAATGGGCCTCAAGGGGTCCTGCTCTGCTGTGGTTGCCGTGTCCTCAGCACACCCTCTGACACAAGATACCCCACTGCCCGCAGGCCCCCATGACGGCCACCCATTAAATGCTGAAAGCGGGGCGCGGAATGTGTGCTTCATCGGAGGATTAGAGCGTCTGCCGCTCACCAGTCTCCGGGGGCGTGAACACAGACAGAGAGTCAGGAAGGGCCTGCTTGTTGGCTGGCTTGGGTTGAGTGGCAGGGAAGGCAGGTGGGGAGAAGCCAGAGAAAGGCCCTTCCCTCAAGCGCGCTCCTGGCTGACCGGTCATGGGTGCCCCGGCAAGCAGTGCAGCGGCTGTGCCGGCACCTGAGCCCCGGCGGGCATGGGCCAGGCGACCAACCCCACCTCCTTCAGTTTTGAAAGATTCCACACTGCACAAAATAAATATATGTTCAAGCTCCCATTTTAAAGGCGTTAATATGTAACTTATTAGAGATTTCTTCTTGCCTTTATAAATAAAGCATTGTAGAAAACCTAGTATATACAAATGACATTATCCTCCAAACAACCATTTCTGTATTATATCTTTCCTATGAGTTTTCTCTACACAAATAATTGTGTGTATAGTCTGTTATTTTACCAGTAAGGGGTCATAGAATATGTGGCTCTGATGCCTGTTTATAATGATACACAATAGGATAATATAAATACCTTCTTGCCACTGAACGTCCTCCCACTGTATCCTCTGTGAAGGATTCTACTGTGGGGTGGAAGCACAGCTTCTCTCGGCAGCACCCTTTGCAGGTGAGTTCTGGACTTCTCTCTTGCATGTTTACCTCTCTGACCCTCTGATCTGCTTTTAGGGAACAAGCAGGCCTTCCCACTATCACGTGCTTTGGGATGACAATCGTTTCTCTTCCGATGAGCTGCAGATTCTCACCTACCAGCTGTGTCACACCTACGTGCGCTGCACACGCTCCGTGTCCATCCCGGCGCCAGCATACTATGCTCACCTGGTGGCCTTCCGGGCCAGGTACCACCTGGTGGATAAAGAACACGATAGGTGAGTGGCATGCCTTTCCTGGCTGGGGTCGTTTCTGCAACAGGCTTTGGCAGCTGCTTTTCTGGAATGGGAAGCAGTGGGGTCCCAGTGGCTGGAGCCGACCATGACACAGACACCCAAAAGCTAGCATCTTCACCGCCATTTGTTAGCTGTGTGGCTGCCTCCCCAGATGGCTGGTGCGTGGTCCTAACTTAGCTATCAGTGTGCTGCCTCATGGTGCGTTAAAGGCTGCGCTCTCTCTCTCTCTCTCTCCCTCTCTCTCTCTCTCTCTCT
>NW_021703770.1:1542449-1588121 GCF_005190385.1 Monodon monoceros
TCTCTCTCTCTCTCTCTCTCTCTCTCTCTCTCTCTCTCTCTCTCTCTGTCCCCCGTCCCCACAGTGCTGAAGGAAGCCACACCTCCGGGCAGAGTAACGGACGAGACCACCAGGCGTTGGCAAAGGCAGTCCAGGTCCATCAGGACACGCTGCGCACCATGTACTTTGCTTGACATGTCTTAGTGTTTACGATTGTGCACCGAGTTGGATTCACATGAGACCAGCTACACTCAGACCAACAAATGCCCAGCCCTTCCGTGACAGCCAGCATCGAACATGAAACGCCATTGATTTTAGTAGATTCTCCACTTTCCAGAATGCCTTCCGTCCCAGATTTCAAACTTGGATTTTGAACTGCAGACCTGTATGAGACCCCATTGTCGTAGGAAATATGGTTTGCCAAAATCTTATAAGCTGCTTATGAAAATAGAGTCCCGTGTTTCCTAAAAATCTCCTAAAACCAGTCTACGAACTCAGGGCTTTAAAACATTTTTAATTTATTTGGTCGTTCGATTTACTTGTTTTTAACACATGATTCTATATGAAATTGATGGGCTCAAACTAGCTGTGAACGTTCTGTGAGAGTGAAAGCAACATAAAACACATTGTGGTTTTAAAGCCTTGAACATTCTGATGCTGTCACTAAAGTTTATTTCAGAGTGACACCTGTGTGCTCCTGACCAGCTGTCCGGGATCCGAGGGCAGGGGCCAGGCGAGGCGCCCTGGTGTCTCTCGTTCTGCCACTGCCCGCCTTTCACTCAGCCCGAAGGAAGGAGGGGTGGCAGAAGGTGGGCCGTGTGTGTTTACAACATTTATAGGTCCAGAGGGATTGGCAGACAAGTGCCATTTTAATAAAAATTTATTTAAAAAAAGAAAAAAGACAATATGCCGACAGTCTAATCATAAGATTTGTCCTGTAGGACTGTGACGTTTATCTTCCAAAGTTTCTGAAGAATACGGGTCTGTGGTGATAAATACAGTACAATCCTTTTTCACTGTTATGTCTTTAATGTAAGAGAAAAGTATATATATCTGGTTTGCAGTATTAATGTGATAGATAGATGCTGTTTTTCATTTTACTGACTACGGGGTGCTTTTGTGATCTGTTTAGCATATCAAGAGTGTTTTGGAGCCTGGAGCCTGGACCACCCTTGTGGTTTCTCAGTGCTTAAGTACAGGAGTATGCAATTGACTCAGTGCCCGCGGCCCACCCCCTCGTGTAGACCGCGCAGCCTGGACCCTCAGGAGGACGGAGTGTGCTTCCAGCAGTCACTCCCCTCCCCGCCTCATCCCCGTGTGTCGCTCAGCCAATTAAGCACAAATGGAATGTATGTATCCTTCCGCTCCTGGGAATGAGTCTGCGTGTCGGCGTGCACTTCTCTCTGCGTGTGGTTTGTTAGACAAGCGTCATAGGATCTATGCACTGAAACACAGAGAAGGCTGTCGGTGGTGGCGCTCTGCGGGCTGCGAGGCCCGCGTTCCGCGAAGGAGCCCAGCCCTCGGGAGGATGGCTGATGGCGAAGCCAGCAGCAGAGGCAGACCCTTCTGCTAGGATTTGCGTGCTGGGCCCCGGACGTGGGTTTGCCAATCTAGAATCCATTGCACTAAGAATGATACCGTGGACAGCTCGACAGGGCTAACAGCAGAGAGCTCCGTTTGTGCTCAGTGGGCTTTTTGTCCTTGTAGGCGGTTTTCTGAGAATCCAATCCACGTTCAGTACAGAGATTCTAGGAAGGAGATGAGCCTTTCCCTAGTGCTGCTTCGTGCTCTGTAGGTTTCCTCTGGCCCTGCTGACGGCCCTCCCATCCCGGCCTGACATTACCTCTGGCACTGTGGTGGAGTGAGGGTCCCAACCAGGGTGCCTCGTGCTGGGGTCAGCGCCCGCCTCGGTCTTGTGTGAGGGCTCCGCGGGGGCAGGGAAGCGCTGTCATGGACACTCGGCCTGGATTTTGGCGGCAACGACAAAGGGGTGACTATTATTTGTGACAATATATACTCAAGAGTGGTGTGTGTGTGTGTGTGTGTGCGCGCGCGTGCATGTATGCGCGCGCGCGTGTGCGTGCATGTGGGTGTCTTATTAATGGCATTAGTCTCTTCTTGCTGTATCTTTTTTTTTTTTATGTCTTTTTAAATGACAGAAGCCTCTGCTCTAAAAATGTTGCAATTCCCTGTCATTTTGTTAGCAAGTGGCACTTTCTCTCGTTCAGAAGGATACCAGTACACTCTTGGCTTAAGTTACCGGGAGCATTCAAGCTAAGGAGGGAACCTTTTCACTAATACACTTTTAAAATCTGAACTTAGGTTAGTTTTCAGTCATTTTTAGGATCATCTAGAACCGTGTGTCTCGAAGGTATGTTTCTACCACTTGCAACAGGATCTCGGTGGTCGGGGCATTGGCCGTAAAAACGCTGTGACTCCTGTGCTCGCTGCGGCCTCTGGGGTGGCGGCTGGGCATCTGCGTTTTACACCATCAGCTGGGGGTCCAGGGCTGCCTGGAGTCCGAGAACCTCTAATCTAGAGCCTTCTGGAGAGTGTGCTCCCTCAAGCACTGAGGGCCCAGCAGGGAGGGACTCCCCAGCAATGCAGGGAAACGTTTTCTAAACGAATACACTGGGCAGGATCACAGGCTGGCAGAAAATGAGACCTAAATTTTTAAAAAATCGTTTTGAAGGAAAAGTTTTCTTTCTAGAGGGCCAAAGTACTTTGAGAAAAGTACTTGTTACAGCCCTGCGCTTGTTTTATAAAACTTTTACTACTTAAAAGCATTCATAAACCAAATGTCTCCAGCTGGGTTAGCTGCATACCTTTGTACATGTCTGATGGTTCAGAATTCAAATGGCTGTAGTTACAATTTCTCAGGTAAAGAACTGTTTTCCCAAATTTCTACCAATCCCCCCCCCCCGCCCCATTATTAGGATAAATTTTGAGACAGCGTAAAACCTCAAGGTGCAGTAGAATAAGTCCAAGCCCTGTTCACGTGGAAGCCAAGAGAGGCCCTGCCCGTTCTGTGTGGGTCACGCCCGCCCAGGGCAACCTCGTGGCCGCCCGAGAAGGGCTCCGGGCACCTCCGGCCTCTGCCTGCGTTTGACGGGTTTCCTGAGGCCTGTGCGGGGCTGTACAAATTGCAGAGGTGCCCACTCGCCGGCTTTGCCTGACCCCACTAAGTAAGGTGTGCCTTGCTTTAAGCAAACTGAATGTGAAAATTATGAAGTAGAAATCTGGATTAATTTCAAAGAAAAACTGGGATTTATCTCTTCAGAAGAGGTCTCCCAATTAGACCCTTATCCTGGTACTCTTCCTAATATATTTTAAACTATTCACCGTAAGAAAAGTTAACATATTCCCATCCCTTCACCACTTCCTATTACGTTCGACAAGCTCTCACCCTAATAGCTAAGCGATGAAAGAAACCCGGGGGAGCTGCTTCAAGTCGCCGTTTTGTAGGAGAGCCCTTTGGCCCTGCTGAGATTCCATCCTGCTGTTTGTGTACTTATTATAATAAGCTCAGATGTTCCTAGTTCAGATAAATGTTGTAAAGCTGGGCATACCTATACTTTTAGAAAGGGATTGTTTTATTTTGGTTTTGGTTTTCTGTTTTGAGAAGACTTCACATATACACTTGATACTACATTTTAGGGTCTGCTTTCTCTTTTCAAGATTGTGTTGCTTTTTGGTAGTGTCCTCACACTCCCGTGCATGAATGTTTGCACTCTAGAACCACGAGCGATCCCTGGCCACTGCGCTGGCTTCCCCAGGAGGGACTTGTTGGAAGTGGAGTGATTTCCGTGCTGTGTGAGTCTGGCCGTAAGCAGTGCTGTTGTGATGTTTACCCCGGCGTGTGCTCATTAGAAGAGACAGTTGAAGTTCAATTCCTGCAGCAGGGTTGTGGGCGGGTGGGTGTCGATGTTATATTGTTTGTTATTTTTATTGTTGTTAAATGCAAATGTTGCTATTTATTGTTTCCTTTCTGCTCTGGTTTCATTTGGCTGATACGGATATTCCAGTGCATGTGGTACCTGATGAATATGATAGAAATTCTTTTCCCCAACTTTTATAAATTACCTAATGTTTACCTGCAAGTTTGCTGGATGATTTATTTTTGAAAGCCACAAGTGTAATTTTTCTGGATGAATTGTTTTTCTTAGATATGCGGCAATGTAATTTAACATTGATCTGCAGGGTGACTTAAATTTTATTTTTACAAGGCAGTTTTTCAGTCAGATTATATATTTGATACAATATGTTAAGGGTAGACCAGCCAAGCGTTGTGCAGTTGGGACACCAGACTGTCTCGAGGAGGCCTCTGGAGGCTGGGGCGGCTTCTCTTGGTTGCTTGGCGTCGTGGAAGCACTAGGCTGTTTCATGGAGCCACCCGTCAGGATCTGGATGGAGTCCTTGAGTGGGACTTTGATCTGTTGGGCAGTTCAAAGGATTTTTCATGGGCATTTTCCTACACCTAAGGCAGTTCCATTAGGAGGAGCTTTAGACGTTGACATAATCCAGACAGTGGACAATCCCAGTGGCCCAGACAAGCCATAGAAATTTCCCTGTGACCTCTCTTTAACTCATCTCTCAAACGCTCATGAGAAAAGGAATGTACAATGAATAGAAACTTCCTCAGTGTTCATACGCCTCACTTTCAGAATGCAAATACTTTGTATTTTAAGCCCTCCCCCAAAGGAACCAAGAATATTCTCTCTAGCTGCCGTGCCAGCAGTTTCGGCTGCTGTGACGTTTCTCAGTGTAGACACAGTGCACGTGTGACTTCGTAATAGGGCTGTCCGTGTTACACACACATGCTGACTTCTTTTGTAAGGAAAATTTTCAACTCGAAATAATTGCACTGATTTTTTGACAGCTTCCTTTTTATTATGTCCAACTTTGCATCTGCTGTACTTGTTTGAAATGATTGTAAATAGATTTAGGATAGCAGAAATGATGTAATACAATGCGTTGCTTTGTTTTAGTGATCCTGCCACGTTTTTCAGTATTATGTGTTAGAGCCGTGTGGGCTGGCCGCTGCCCTTCCCCCTCTACAGCCATGTGTATGTGTGTGTGTTGACCATTCATGAAGGACAGATTAGCCTCGTTGCTGTCTTTTTCTGGAAGGAAGTTTGCAGTGTATTGGAAGAAGAGTGTGCTCTCTCCTTGCGGTCTGAGATTTAATTCCAAGAGGATTAATTGTAAATCCTTTGAATGCTTCTGGTCTGTTTAATTCCTCGTTACTTGCCATGACTCCCTAAAGCATTTGCTGCTAGCTCCCTCCAGCATTTGACAGCTTGGATAGGAAGCATCTGAACGGCCAATGTTACTAGAGAGTCAGGGCCTCCCTTGCTTCTCTTTGGTCACCCGTCATTTGAAAGCCATGAGGTCGCTGTTATGTCAAAACTGTCATTTGTGGCTTAACCCATAGGTGCCAGGCAGACCTGAAAGGCAGGCTGTTCCTTTAGGCCTCGTGATTTGGCCAGATGAGAAGAAGTGTGTGCTCCAGTCCACAGTGTGTAAGTTCTGTCTGTGATCAGGTTACACAGTATCAGACACACAAAGGAGCTTTTACACCCAAACCAGCCATCTGAGTGTGTGTTAGTGTCACGTCGATGCCACCTCGGTGCCCTCACTTAGTGCTTTTTTGGATCTTTTGCCATTTTATTGTCTAAAGTGAATGTATTGGCTTAGCCATATCACTACAGAAGGTGGTTTCTAATACCTTTTAGTTTAAAAATAAATAAATAAACGCAGATAAAGGCTACCTCTGAATTCTCAATAGATTCATGTTTGCTTTTAAGTGTAGCTATCCACACTGAAAATAGCCAAAATGTTGCCTGAATCAACTGAATTGTGAACATCTCTCTGTTCAGTTCTGGCTTGAAAATTTGTGTGCCATACTGTGACCCACGGGCAGTCCCCTCCTCCCTCTCTGGGTGTCCAGGGTGGACCAGGGACTCCTCAGGGCTGCCCGGCTCCGAGATGTTAGGACTCTCAGTGGCCAGCAGGAAGGAAACACAAGGGCCTTTCTGCACCGTCCTCAGGTGCAGGGCCGTGTGTGGTGGGACCTGGAAGCGACCCGCTGTCCTGGCTTTTCACTTTCCTGTTTGACATAAGGAAGCACTTTTTTTTTCTGCTTTACTTATGAATGGGTTGAAAGTGTCTCCTTCTACTCTCTTCTCCCTTTTTGTACACTCTGTAAAATCACAAAGGTGCTTAAACACCGACTCTTGTGCAAATAGTACTTCAGTAGCTGCATGGTTTCAAAATGCAGTGCAGATGTCGTCGACCTTTGACTTGGGAGCCTTGAGTTACTAATCACTCTATACTTTAAAGTGAGCTAAGGTTTGAAAGCAAAATGTTCTGTTCAAATCCAAGGCCCTTTGCTTGAAAGGAGCACAGGGTCCAGGGCGGCAGCGTCCTGAAGTAGGGGTTCCTGCTGCTGGCGCCCTGGACCAGGATGCCAGCCTGCGGGAAGACTGGCCTGGGAGAGCTCGGCATCACGTGTCATGAACCACTTTGCTGTCAGAAATCTCATCTGCTCGCACGCTGCTGTGGGTTGGTCAGTGTCGCCCCCCTGCTCCTTCGCGTCTTTTCTTTAGGTTCCTCGTGTTCTCTCGTCTTCAGAAGGTGAGCTTTTGCTCCCGATCACTTGCGCTGGTTTGCTCCTGAGTTCTGGAGGGACAGTTGGGCGGTGTTGCAGTTGCAGGCGTCTGGGTGTGAGGAGGCGGCTCCGCTCTCTTCTGGGCGCTCATCAGACCTTGACTTTGGCCCAGAGAGGTTCCAGGTGCACCATTACGAGGAAGTCCTTGCCTTCAACGCTGCATGCTGCGCTTTAATTCCGAAAGCGCCAAGTGTCCTTTGCAGTCTAAGAATGTGTAATCCTGCAGTCGTGCTGTCCTATAGACACAGACCACCCTGAGAAGCGTGGACACTGGGGAGCGTCCGCTACCTCTGCTGACCTGCTTCTGGGGTTGCTGGGCTCCGCTGAAGTGGCCTCATTTTCAGCCAGAAACCCATACAGGGCTTTTTGGGGGCCGCTGCGCGGCGGCCGGCTCCTCGCTTTAGTGATGTCAGCCGTTGACTCAGATCTCCCACCTGCTTTCTGCACTCATGTCCCCAGCGTCCCGACGTGGGCCTCCCCCGGCATCTTTGCGTTCACGAAAGATAATTAAAGATGAGGGAACTGAAGATTACTGGTGCTTTTGTTAATACTTTTCTGTCTTATTGGTTGATGTGAAAAATTCAGGTGCGTTAGATCTTTAAACGCCCTTGGTGGTGTGACTGTAGGCTTGGGTCCTCACCTCACCCCCCTTCTTTAGGCGGTTGGAGGAGGCTGAATGATCTCCTAGTTACAACTTCCTTGGCCTCAAGTAGTTCAGAGTTAAAGCTACAACACCAAATATTGACTCCTCCCCCCCACCCCCAAGGGTCTCCAGGAGCTCGATGTTCAGGCCAACCTCATTTGGTACTTCTGGAATCTTCAAGGTCCTCAAAACCATGAGTTGATGCTAGGAATGTGCCCCCTCGCCGCCCACCACCACCTACCGGGCTGGGGGGGGGGGTGCGATGCGGATGGGCTGCCCGGCCCCGCTGGACGGAACTGGGAGGCCCAGGGCTCCTCTGGACTCTGGAGATGCTGGGAACGATGCTGGGGGGTGGGAGAGGGCAGCCCCTCTGACCCAAGGGGCAGGCGGTGCCCAGGCCTCCCCTGGTCTCCAGAGGCCAGGGGTGCCAGACTGAATGTGTTCTGGAGACCCCGTCTCAGCCTCCGTGCCTTTCAAGTCCAGTCCTCAGTGTCCTTTCGAAACCACGGTGCGGCTGCGTTGTTGGGAAGGAAGCCTGGCCCGGCGCACGCTCAGGCACCGGCGCTCTGCCTTGGAAGCCGCACCGCTCCTCGGCTTCTGGGCACTGGCTCCTGCGGGAAATCGCTGGGTTCTGGCCGCGTGGCTCCTCCCAGGCCCAGAGCACGTCCGTCCACAGGACCCCTCTCCTAGTCGAGTGCTGACCGTGACCGCCGGCAAACCTGGGGGGTTTGTTCTCAAGGTCACTCAATGAGAATGTTGAGCGTAATGGAACTAGATTGTTTTCAAAAAGGAATTGGAATTGGAGTCGTGTCTTTGTAGAATGCGTGGGAAGTCCTCAGATGTCAGGTGCCATTTCAGTTGTTGGAGTGCCCCGCGTTGTTGTTGTTTTGTGACGTGCTGGGAAACTGCTTCCTCGCGAGTGGTGTCACCTGGAGCTGTGCACGTAGGACTCGGGTTTTGACGTCTCGAAGATGCAGGTTTTAGCTCTGACTTTTCCAAGCCAGGTATTGAGTTGAGCAGTTTTCTTGGCCGACGGTCTAGTTAAAAGCCACTCTTTCTCTGTCAGTGGATGGTTTTAAGCGGGGGAAATAACCCAGTGTTACTTATTTTAAACTGTCTAGAAAAGCCTTCAAGGTGGCAGCTCTTGGCCCTTCTGTCTCCCCCTATATCCTCTGTTCTGAAAGGCAGAGGCACCAGGCACCGGGGGGGCTGCGGGCGGCTTTGGGGGGCCGTAACACAGCGATGACGTGGGCTCCTCTTCAAAGCCAAACAAACAGACACGCGGCTAAAATCCTGGAAGTCTGCGGTTTAGCACTGAACTGAAATCCGCCTCCCAAGTTTGATAGTGGATTTTACATGTAGTTGTTGAAGGTATAAATTCATGTTTTGTAACTGTAGCGGCAAGTGAGTTTTTACTTTTTAAAAAGTTTTAAGGGAATAATTGTAAGTTTCTGTGCAGCAAAGTGGCTAATTATTCATTAAATACAAGAATGTAGTGTCTAAATCCAGATTTTTTCTTACCTCTGGTACATTCAGATTACTTACCTAATATGTATTGAGGGGTTTTAACCCTGAGTTTTATCGACTTTTCTAGTTTTATTTTATTTTTATAAAATAATTGAAAAAAACAAAAATGAATTCAAAAGTTCCATAGGTAGATCTTGCCCCTTCTTAATTTTCTCCCACAAAAAAAATTTTAGAAGACATTTTGAATCAAAATGTATTATGACCATTTAAAGTTTACTGTTTTCTAAGAAGCTGAGCAGCTAAAGGGCCTCATTTCAGGTGGTACTGTGCGTACTGTCTGCGGACTCGTTTACCTGTGCGGTGGGTCTACGTGACGATGTCTTGTGCTTGCAATATAGAAACCGTGCAGTGCTGTTGTGTACATTGACAGTTCCTGTATAAACTAGTATTTATATACATTGGCCTCTCTGTATAACTTTTCATTTGCTTACATGAATTGTAAAATTAAATATAAAATTATAGTACCTGCTAAATACAAATCTGAGGCTTCCTGTCCTTGTCTTTAGTTTAATACCATTCTGTGTGTTTTGAGGATGTCCAATGCTTGCATGATGGTAGGTGGTAATGCCACTTTAAATTAAGCCTTAATCAGATGTTAAATTTGTAAGTTTCACAGTATGCAAAAATATTAGGCAGAATGAGTTTAAACTGTTCAGATCAAGATGCTATATCATAACTCAACACGTCTTTTCTCCGGAGTTATAAAGGGAAACTTTCAGTGATACAGCTCTGTCTCGCTCTCTCGCTCTCTCTCGCTCTCTCTCTCTCTCTCGCTCTGTTTCTGGTCTGGCTTGGCTGTTGCCATTGCTTGATGAAAATGGACCATTGTGCATTTCTGTGGCAGTCAGTCAAAAAGACCTGTTCTGAAAGTCTTGAGACTTTTTCAGGGTTATTTTGAAATGTTTGATTTTTTTTTCCCTCCAGTCTGAGATGTACTTAGGGCTGATGAAGAGCATGATTTAGGCACAAACCTTTGCAAACCTGCTCATGTTCTAAGCTTTCTTCCGGTAGTGCCACCTGTCGTTGCTTCTGCATATGATTAAATGGATTTTTGTTTTTGTAAAAGCATCTTAAATTTAGACATAAAATGGAGGGGACCCAGCTTTCTTTTACAATGTGGATCTACCTCAGTTAAACAGTTGGGTGCTATTTACTAAGTCTGTCAAATTGAATTGGAGAAAGTAACAAAACAGTGAAATATAACTCCACACAAAGCTTGAAATCATAATTTCCGTTTATTTAATAATATCTATTTATTTTGTGCCTTTTGTGTTGAATCCTAATGCATTGAAAAAATCAGTATGAAATTAAATATTTTATATTGTACATGGGGAGAAAAAGCCCAATTGGCCATGGAATTTGATAGATCACCCCAGCCAACTAAACACTAACGTATACTGGAATCCCAACTGCCCTCTTGTGAAAAGAAACATAGAATTATGTCCAAGAGCAAATTTGACATTTTACAAGCAAATTCCAAACTCTTCTACGCATATATTTGTAGCTATCACTTCATTTTCTGTGCCAATGAAGGGGCGACCAAAAACAACTCACAAACACTCTTGTCATTGCTTTTTCACCACACGTGCCCTCCCGGCCTTCCTCTGGCGTATTTTATAAGTTTATTTCATAAGCAGCGAATGGACTATTGTTGATTTCATCTCTCCCACCCTCCTGGTGTGGGTGTTGGTGACCATCGACAGAGGAAGGGGAGGGCCGCTGGCCGTGGAGCGGGGGGTGGGGGGGGGTGGGGGGGGTGCTGCCTGCAGCAGCAGCCCCAGGGTTTCTGTAAGTTAGGAAAGCTTTCTGGCAGGTGAGAAAATCGGGTAGATCGATGACTTTCCATGCTTTTATATTCGGCAGTTTACAAGTCTAGACTTTTCCTACTACGGCAATCTTTTTTAACTTAATTCTTTGGAGGTAACACAATATTTTGGAGTCTTAGGAATTTGATTTTATACCAATAAGAAATAAAAATTAGGGATCTTTCCTGTAGTATATAGTTTTACTATTTTAAAGAGATCTCTGAATTTTACAAGAGAACCAACATTCCTTAGTGGCGTAACTTTGAAAGTTGATTTGGGAGGCTTTTCGCTTCAGGATCTCAAAAAAATTGGGATGATTCTAGTTAAATGTTTTTAATTTTTAAAATTCCATCAGGTCAATACTTAAGCTATATTTTGTAAAGAGTAAATCATCCTTTAGTATGCTGCATGTAAAGATCAGCGTTGTTGCACTTTCTCAATAATAATAAATGCCCTACAATTGGCTCACCAGTAAGCATTTTGTTTTTTACCTAACAAGAGTACTTTGGGGCAGGTGATTAAATTTATATAGGTACCTCAAGGAAAAGAACCTGAATATGCTGCATTTTGTTTCTTTAGCTTTTATACGTAGCGTTTTGTTCTGCTCTTAGGATTTTGTTTAGATATATGCTTTTTGGACCCCAGTAGACTGTTAAAAGAGATTTTAAAGTTACTCTTGTAGGGATACAGTATCTTTTTTTTTTTTTTTTTTTTTTTTTTTTAAACGTACTGCAATATCTGGTTCAAAGGTTGCCCACCAGGAGATTAATACTTTATACCCAAATACACCTGAGAAAAAGGATACCATGTTTATAAGCAGACAATAATGTTCCCAATCCTTTCTGTTCATGCTGCTTTCTTAATTCTTTTCTCCATATCATCAAGAGGTTGGACGACTTATTTCTAAGGTCAGACTTAAACATCATAGCATCTTAATGTTTTCAACACAGACCTCACAGAATTGCCATTGAGTAAGTAGCATGATCCTAAAGGTATTGCTGGCACTAGGCAGCCGGATCCATCTGGGCTCTGAAGAGCCGGTCTTCACACTTCTCTGTTCCCCAGCACTCACCCCAGACTGAACAGACGGGGAGTGGTCTTGATTGACAAAGATTAAACTGGTGAAGAAAGCTAAAGGCTGAGACACTGAGCATCTATTGTCGTGTTTAAGCTTAGCTGGGTCCTTTAGAGTTTGTTTTACAGCTTACTAGGTTAAGTAGTTTGCACTATTTTTGCAATAAATTCATGGAAAACCTAACAGTTACTTGTTTTGTTTCTTACTGTGTGTATATAAACTAATACTAAAAAGTTTGGCATAGTGTTTTTTTCACCTCCTTACATAACCCTTAACATGCACAGAATGCTGTAAATCTGATACAATATGATGTGAATGATATTTTATAAAGTTATTTTGTATGGTGTCAATTTTGTTTTGCCTCATAGTATGTCAGCAAAAAATAAAATAAAATTCCTCGTATTTACAGCTGCCTCGCCCAAAGATCTTCTGTTTACTCACGTATTTATTTGGGGACTTCCTTCCACACGGGTTAAGGTTCCAGGCTTCTGAGGTGGAAGCACGCCTTTGGTGATAGAAGTCTAGAGCCTTATTCCATACGTTGGGCCCCTGAGAATTTGGGGTCTGGGGATAAAAGCATCAGGAATGAATTGAAGAACAAATGTGGTACCTAGGATGAGCTGGGTGTTCCTACTCTAGCAGCCATAAGAAGAAGAAAAAAAGTCATTCAGCTAAACCCCAATCGAGTGCAAAGCCCTGAGCTCCATGTTGTATGGGAATCAAAGCTGACCACCATATCTGGGGTTCTGGGCCTGGTGACCTCCCTCTGGGCGGTGTTTGACTTCTGTCTGTACTGAAAGAATATGTGGTGTTGGGAAAGGAAAGGAGGGTTGGGTTAAGAAAATCAAAAAAATAGCGGAAAATCCCTAGGATGCACATTGTCGCTAAAGCAGGCCAAAGTTTTTGTTTTGTTTTGAAACAGCCAAAGCTATTTTCTGATTTTTACGGAAAATGTTTTTAAGAAAAGAATAGGGCTTCCCTGGTGGCGGCACAGTGGTTAAGAATCCGCCTGCCAACGCAGGGGACACAGGTTCAAGCCCTGGTTCGGGAAGATCCCACATGCCGCGGAGCAACTAAGCCCGTGCGCCACAACTACTGAGCCTGCGCTCTAGAGCCCGCGAGCCACAACTACTGAGCCTGCGTGCCACAACTACTGAAGCCCACGCACCTAGAGCCCGTGCTCTGCTACGAGAAGCCACCACAATGGGAAGCACGCGTACCACAACGAAGAGTAGCCCCTGCTCACCGCAACTAGAGAAAGCCCGCGCGCAGCAACAAAGACCCAACGCAGCCAAAAATAAATAAGTAAAATAGAGAATGTGTTCATTACAGACAATGTAAAAATTCAGATAAACATAAAGACAGAAACTGTAAATTATCTGTAATCACAACATTGAGAGGTAGTTACTCTTAGCACTCTGGTGTATTCTGTTCCAGGCTTTTTTTTTCCCCTAATAAAATCAAGATGTAGTTCTCTCCTTTTTTCTTTTCCCCTTAATGTATACAGGACCTAGTACTTCTTGCTTCTTGGTATCCAAAACCACAAAGCATCTTGGTGCCCACAGGCCCTGGGACATGCTAGCTGAAACTGAAAGAATACACACAAACTGCTGAGAGACCTACAGTATCCTTACTTAATAAATATGGCCTTACGTTGTTACATTCCCGTTATCTCACTATCATTCAGTGGATGGCCAGAAGCAGTCATGATCTGACTGTGAAAACCTAAGTGTAAAAACAGCATACGATGATGTGACGTTATGTGAATTAGGAAAAGATTTCACAAAAGAAAACAGCTCCTTGATCAGAGGATGTACAAGGGATCTTTACGCTCCACAGAGGACAAGGAGCCCATCTCAGCAGGAATGGAAGGTTAATGTAGGAAAACAGTAGGATACAAAGCAGAGTAAGACCAGTGTCCAGGGCCTCGACTGCCAAGTTAAGAATTGACCCCGTTGACAGTGCAGAGAAAACCACACTGTTTAAGCTCCAGTGAAGAGTGTAGTCTGGGATTTGAATCCTAGTTCCACCACTTCCTAGGTGTGCCTTGGACTAGTTCCTTAACCTGAGCTTTCATTCTCTTCTTTGCAAAATATGGATACTTTGCAAGTCGTGAAGTTTAGATGAAAGTGCACAATGCACACAGAAGAGGCTCAGCCCCCAGTGGCTACTCCAATATCAGCTGTTTTTAACGCTTCTTACCAGGAAGAAAAGACTAATCTTCATAAAATTGTTTTGATGATCTGATAGCAGCATGCAAGATGGGAAGAGGAAACGGGCTGTAAAGATGGTGAGGAAACCAGTTAGGAAGCTACTGTACTAGACTAGCATGCGGTTTAAGGAGGAACTGAGAAGGATGAAAGCTCCCTACATAATTGGCTCTGAAGGGCTTATGATAGGTTAAGGATGTTTCAGCTGGTTACACACAAAAACCATTTTTCCTGGGCATTTCTTAAACAGCATCACGTTATTACAGGCAGAGGTACTGAAGGCAGTGCGGCATTTGAAAGATACTGACACAGGAGATCTTTGTGACTCTGGGTTTGGTGACAAGTTTTTATATACAACAAGAAAAGCATGATCCCCAAAGGAAAAAAGTGATAAAATGGACTTCCTCAAAATTAAGAATTTCTCAAAAAAATAATTTCTGTTCTTTGAACAATGCTGTTAAGAGAATGAAAAGACAAGCCACAGGCAGGTAGAAAATATTTGCAAATCACATAATCTAGCAAAGGACTTGTATTCAGAACATATAAAAACTCTGAAACCCCAACAAAAAGAAAATAACCCAGTAAAAAGATGAGCAAAAGATTTGGACAGTTCAAAGAAAATATACAGACAGTAAACAAGCAAATGAAAAGATGTTCAACATTATTTGTCATTAGAAAAATGCAAATTAAAACCAACACCCACTAAAATGGCTAAAATTAAAGCAATAAAAACTGATGCCGAGTTTTGCAGAGGACGCAGAGCAGCTGAAGCTCTGGTTCACTGCTGGTGGGAATGCAAAATAGTACAGACACTTTAGAACACAGTTTGGTGCTTTCTGGTAAAATGAAGTATGCAATTCCACCGAAGTGAAATGAAGTCGTATGGTCACACAAAACCTGTACCAAAGGCTTATAGGGCTTTATCTGTAATCATCAAAACCGGAAACAAGAAAAATTTTTGAGATTTTTTAAAAGGAAAAAAAGAGAAAAAGAAAAAACAGGAAACAATCCAAATTGGAAATTATCCATTCACCTGTGGAATGGATAAACAAATGGTATATCCATACAAAGGAATGCTACTCAGCAATAAAAAAGAACAGACTGCTGATACCTGCAACAACATGGATGAATCTCAAATGCACTATGCTAAATATAAAAAAGATTCAAAGGCTACTACTATGTGATTCCACTTATATGACGCTTTGGAAAGATGGGTGGGCAAACCATGGTCTGTGGGTCAAATGTGGCCTGCTGTGTTTCTGTATGGCCTATAAGCTAATAATGGCTTTTACATTCTGAAATGGTTGAAAACAAGGCAAAAGATTTCATGACACATTAAAATTATATAAAATTTAAATTTCAGTGTCCAGAAATAAAGTTTTCTCGAGGTACAGCCAAGCTCATTCCTGTATGTGTTGACTGTGGCTGCTTTTGAACTACAACAGCAGAGCTGACTAGTTGTGACAGAGATTATGTAGCCCATAAAACTTCAAGTATTTTCCACATGGCCCTTTCCAGAAAATGGCTGCTGACTCCTCTGGGGGCAGAGAATAGCTAGATCAGTGGCTGCCAAGGTAAAGGGTAGGAAGGAGTTTAACCATGAGGGAATTTGGGGGAGGTGACAGAACTATTGTATCTTAATTGTGGTGGTGGTTACATGACTCTGCATCTGTCGAAACTCAGAACTGTACACCAAAAAGTGGATTTTAAAATATTTTAAAATAAATTTTAAAAACAAGAGGGACAGAAAACATCAGTGATTGATTGCCTGGGGATAAGGGAAGGAACTAACTCACTCCAAGGGTATACAGAGGAATGTTTGGGGTGATGGAACTGTTCTATATATTGATTGCTTACACAACCAACAGAATGGACATTAAAGGGTGATTCTACTGGATGAAAATTCGAACTCAATTGGAAAAAAAAAAGAAAAGGCAAAAGCCGAAATTTACCCTATGTGAAAAACAATAGGGCTTATGGTTTTCTCTTGTGGACAGTACAAACAATTACTATGGGTGTAAAGAAAGGAACAGTAAAACGAGATCTTCAGTATACAAAATGCTTTATAATTTTTTAAGAAAAACGTGCTTATGCAGAGGTAATATTTCTTACTGTATTTGATCTAATAATTTGACTTGAAATTTTTCTCCAGGAATAAAAGTATTAGAAAGTGCTCATTTTTGGACCTCCCCGGTGGTCCAGCGGTTAAGACTCTGCGCTCCCACTGCAGGGAGCGTGGGTTCGATCCCTGGTTGGAGAGCTAAGATCCCACATGCCTCACGGCGCCACCAATAAAAAGGAAAAATAAAAAAGTACTCATTTTAAAATTTCACAAATGTTTCCAGATAATAAGAAGGGCATTAGAATAACAGAGGGTTCTAAAACTAGTTTCATAAAACATTTCACTATAAAAATATATACAGCTTTTAAAAAGGAAAAATTTATTTCTTTACAGTTAAAAAAAAAATGCAGTATTTGGACATATACAAAGCCATAAATTTTCTTCAAATACGAAAATTCAAATGTACCAGAGACTACACATTTAGCTAAAACAGGATCTAGCTGTTCACAAGAACGAATTTCAAAAATATACATATGTGAATTTACACACTGATATTTAGAAGTTCTTCAAAATCTATCTGTAAACTAGAAAGTTAAGCAAAGCTGTCTTTGCCTCTATAGCTTACAGCCGCAGGCTGGCTGTGTCTCACGGTACGCAGCCCCTTCTTGGTCCTCTCCCACTCCAGCTGCAGTGTGGGCCTGGGGAAGAGAAGCTGCTGTCTGTGTTCCTTTCCTTTGGGCTGTTTATGGCAGAGGTACATTATGCTTGGTCTCAGCCAGGAAAGAACATCATGTACGTGAAGTCTCTGAAGCGTGAACAGACTAATGCCTGCTCCAGAGCAAAGGTGCTGATCCATGAGGGTCCTCACCAGGCTGATCTCTAAAGCACTTCTTTCTGCTTTAGGATTCTGCTTCATCGTCATCAGTCTCATCGTTGTTGTCATTCTCCTCCTCCTCCTCTTCTTCCCTCTTCTCTTTAAGCGTTTTCAGATATTTACTAGCTAAAATCTTCTTTGGTAATATATCTTAAAAACATAAAGCTAACATCAGCAATGCAAATTTCAAACGTGCTAGTTCCTGCTATGACCTCTAAAACAGGTTCCAAGACAAGTCAAAATTCAGACTACATAGCAGGAAACCAGCACTGCCTCTGGACGAAGGCTCAACACCTGTATCTACTCCAGTGGCTGCAAACCACACTCTGCTCTGTGCTGGCACCCACTAGGAGCAGCCCTGCCCGACCCACCTGACACAGCGGCTGGCCCCAAGGGTCACCGGACGCTCTTTTTTAGCTGTGGTGCACACAGCCTGTTCCACAGCAACAACTATGGGTTTCTGCTTCCCCAGCCAAGTAAGGACGAGTCTGAGGGGGTGGGCTGCCCGGCTCCCACACCCACCCAGACAGCCCCGTGCATGTGCCAACTTAATTCCTGCTCTAGGTGAACTGCATTACAAACATGCTCCACTAAACAAAACTAAAACTCTCGCCCCATGCCAGGTAAGCTCTGACACCTGGAGACAGCAGCAAAATGTCATTTTCAGTGAAAGCAGAAAAAGAGCAGGGAAAAAGCTGTTTTTTAACCAGAATGTTTCAAAGGCTAAGTACCTGCAAGAAACTGAAACGTTTCCGATTCCTCTGCGGTATCTGATAAATCACTGTAAGTGAGTGCTTTCTTTTCTTTTCCACTGCCGTGTCTGTAGGAATAGGTGGCGAGATATTGAACAAATAGTTCCTAAAACAAAATGAGAAAGTTAAGATGAAAGGTGTGCTTTGAAAATTTACCACAGACCTTACTTTTCAATTACATTAAGTTTAGATGATTTCAGATTATCTTGGTTCATCGAATTGGAGAAAATCACTGGAGAAAGGAGACATACGAGGTCGGAAAGAAAGCAAGGCTGAATTAAAATTGGCAGGGCAGCAGGAATTTCCCGGAAGTTTATTTTATTTATTTATTTAGTTTGTTTGTTTGTTTGCGGTACGCGGGCCTCTCACTGCCGTGGCCTCTCCCGTTGCGGAGCACAGGCTCCGGACGCGCAGGCTCAGCGGCCATGGCTCACGGGCCCAGCCGCTCCGCGGCATGTGGGATCTTCCCGGACCGGGGCCCGAACCCGCGTCCCCTGCATCGGCAGGCGGACTCTCAACCACTGCGCCACCAGGGAAGCCCTCGAAAGTTTATTTTAGATTTCTAACTTACGAAAAATATTTAAAAGCCATACAACAAGGAATCGTGTTTGTTTAATGCCCAATCTCTAGTTAGAAGGGTTGGCAAGAGACCATCCAAAAATTCTATGCCAGGAACAGACTTTTAGTCTTGTATTTGACTACGCTGTGTCTAAGGTGGTCCGCCGACAACTGTAACAGTCACTAGTTTAAAGGTAAAAAATGGTCAGCTTGCCATTCTGCCCGGACACCTTTCCGAGGGCAGCCCACCTGAGCTGAGCCCCTCCCTGTTCTACTTTAACTCCATCGAAGTTAGTCAAGAAGGGAATAAGAAGTGCCTGCAAATCTCTTAATTCCTTAAGACCTACAGAAAGAAACTGTACAGCTATCCCAAGACCATATGATTCCCCCCCCCTCCCTTAGCTCTGACCAACTCACCGCACCGGACACCGTCTACCGTCTACCGAACTAGGCGGCCTGGGAAACAGACTCGAAGGGAAGTTAAAGCAAGTGAGGGAGACTCTGCAGCAGAAACCTGGCCCAGGATAAGAACAGGAAGGTCTGGCCTACCTAGACCAAATTAAGAGACAAAATCATCTATCTAGACCTAGGAGGGGGCTAAAACTGAGGTCCCCGAAATTACTTCAATTCTGGCCCAGGAGACTGGGAGAGGGTGGTCGAGCGGCTGGGCCGGGCCGTACCTCCTGAGGGAGCCGCCGGCCCTCTCAATGAACCGTTTTGAGGAGCTGGGGCCCAAAGCCGCGAAACAGGCCGGAAGCGACAAAAGGAGAGGCTTTGGGGCCCGGAGTACAGTGACTGGAAAAGGAGGAGGAGACACCAAAGAAGGCCCACGGGCCTCAACGCTACCGCCCAGGCCAAACCCGCGCGAGGAAGGGGGGGAGCGGAGTGGGCGTGGCGACCAGCGCGCGAGGGAGGGCGGGAGCGGAGTGGGCGGGGAGACGGGTGCGCGAGGGAGGGCGGGAGCGGGGTGGGCGGGGAGACGGGCGCGCGAGGGAGGGCGGGAGCGGAGTGGGCGGGCGGGAGCGGAGTGGGCGGGCGGGAGCGGAGTGGGCGGGCGGGAGCGGAGTGGGCGGGGAGACGGGCGCGCGAGGCGCCGGATGGGCGGGGCGAAGAGCGCGCGCGGGAGCTGGGGCGCGCGCGGCGTGGGAGGGGAGTGAGGCGGCTCTCAAAAGGGCGAGCGCGCGCACGCGAAGGGGACTGGGCAGCTCCGCGGGGCCCGGCGGGGCGCGATGGTTCCGGGTGGGCCTCACCGCCGCCCCACGCTCCACACTCCTCCCCGCGCTGCCCGCCTCACCGTGGCCTTGGCCGTGAGCACCAGCGCCTCCTGGTTGATGCTGGACACCTCGGGGGAGCTCTTCATGATGACCCGGATGCGGGACAGGGGCAGCGACACCAGCCGCTGCTCGCCGCACTTCTCCTTGCCCACGACCACGTCCGCCATCTCTGCGCCCCGCCCCCGCAGCGGCAGCCCCTACCCGCCGCGAGGTGGCCGGCCTACACGGTCGGTGCGGGAGCGGCGTCCCGCTGCCCCGTGGGAGTTGTAGTGTCGGGAGGCGCGGCCGCGGGACGGACTACAAGCCCCGTGATGCCGCGCGACCCCTAGGCTGTGCTGATGGAGCGGAAGGGCGGCCAGCAGATTCGGCGGGGCGGGGCGGGGCGCGGCGGGGCGGGGGTGGGGGGCGACCGTGGGTGGGGGTTCTACCTGTGTGATGTTGAGAAGTATCATGAAGGAAAACAAAGCAGTGTAAGAAGATAGAAACCGGGTCAGTAAAGGAGAAGGCTGGGCAGCGAAGAGAGAAAAGAGCCCTGTTTATGAGAAAGCGCTTTGCCGGGGGAAAGGAGCGACAGGCAAAGGCCTTTCAAGAAGCTCAAAATGACCGCTGTGTGGACCAGGTGTGCTAGGTGAAGTCTGAGAGGTAGCCAGAGACTAGGTCCTGTTGGATTTTATTCTAAGAAAAATGGGAAGCATCAGAGGGATGATGGGCTGTGTCTTAAGTTTTCGAAAGATCCCTCTGGCTGCTCAGCGTGAATAGACCAGAGGGGAGTCGTGAGGATAGGGAGGTTGTAAGGGTGGAAGCAAAGAGATTGTAGAGTAGAAGGTGATTGCAGGTGATGAATTGGATGCCAGTGTGGCTAAGGCGAAATGAGCTAGGAGAAGAATGATGAGAAGTAGCCATGGGCCAGACCAGATAGGGCCTTGTACGTCATGGAATTCTTTCCCAGAGAGTTGGGAGACCTGGGGAAGAGTAAGGTGGTCCCACTTAAGTTTTACAAGGAATACTCAGGTTGCCGTGTGTGAATAGACCGGAGAGGGGTGAGAACGGAGGCGGGCAGAGAGTGCAGTTAGGAAGCTGTAACGGGGATGGAGGCAGACGATGGGTTAGACTACAGTGGAGGTGGTAGAAGTAGGGTAGGATTGGGGATCTAATTTGTAGAGCCAACGGTTATCGACGAAAATTCAATTAACTATCAAGTTAAGAAGAAAAAAAAGGGATTTTATTCGAGCCAAACTGAGGATTATCACCTGGGAAGCAGATTCTCAGAAAGTTCTGAGACCTCTTCCTCCCGTTAGAAGTCGAAGGTATAGTCTGTACATTTTTGAGACAACGGATCGTACATCAAAATGACGTACTGATGTTTCACTTAAAGTTCACCAAGGATACATAGACCAGGTAAGCACGTACAAAGCGGGCAGCAAGTCACCATGACCCCCTACAGAGCTGGGAAATAACAATGTTCTTGTAAGAAGTTACGTTGCTAGCGTCAGAAGGAAGAAAAAAAAAATTGATCTTTATGGTTGAGCAGGCACTGCCATCTTTGAGGAGCGCTAACGCGTAGCGCTAACGCAGATGCATACTGCACATTGGGGAGATAGGGACGAGGCCCAAACAAACAGAATTTTATGATGAATTTTTTTCCTTGTCCTTCCCTAAAATAGAAATTTTATTTCATCAGGGTCTTGCTAATGTGATGTGGAGTATGAGTGGAAGGATGGTAGTGCTGTTACTGAGATGGGGAACCCTGCGGGAGGAGCAAATTTAGCAGAGGCGTAGTTTGGAGCAAGTTAAGTCTCAATTGCCTGTGAACCCTCGTGGCAATGTTGAGGAACGAATTGGCTATTCCAGTCTGGAGTTCAGGCTGGAGCAGTGAATGACAAGCCACCCTTGTCTAGGTGGGAATTAAAACCAAGGACCTGAATGAAAGTACCTGGGAGGAGAGTGTGGATAAAGTAGAAAGATCTAAGGACCACGAACTGGGGTACTCCAGCATTCTGAGATGGAGAGGAGAAGGAAAATCCAGCAAAAGAACCTGGGAAGAAGTGGCCATTGAGTAAGAGGAAAACCAAGAGATCGTGTGTCCATAAAGTCAGTCGAAGAAAGTTTTTCTGAAAGGAGAAACTGATCAGCTGGATTGAATACTGCTAGGAGGTGGAATAAAATTGTCCCACCATTCACAACAGCGTGACCCCGGGCAAAGCAAGTACTCTCTCTGAACCGCTGTTTCCTCATTTGCAAAGATGAGACAGGAGAGTCGCACCTGTCTCGGGCTTGTTAAAAGGTGTGAACATGCCTGGTACATGAAGATTAAAGTCGTCCCCCCATCCATCCAGCACTGCCCCCCTCACAGGTCATCAGGGAGCATCAAAGGAGCTGAGAACGAGAAAGCTCTTTGTCAACTGTACAGCACCCTGCAAAAGCCTAAACTACTCTGTAAAGTCTCAGGGTTCCTGCTGCAAGGTCCTGTCACTCCAGTCAACTTTGATTTCAAAGTTCATATGAAAGGAGTCTGGAAAATTAAAAATAGATCTTGTTTAACCTTTCTGATTTCCATTTTGTCCATCACTTAGGTAATGATTACGAAATATAAAATGTGTACTTGCAGAGCGTGTTTCTGCAAGTTTAGTGGGTTCTGAAAATCACTGCTCTTCAGTCTTCCTGAGGAGAGGAGTGAAGGCCAGAGAGCCCAGATGACCCAGATTGCTGACGTTTGTAGTGCCAGAAAAGTTTTCCCATCTACCTTCAGCCGTGATGACCCAGTCGTCTTAGCACCTGCTGTGTGCTTTGTCACTAGAAGGTGAAGGCCGAGAACGCAGGGACAGTGTCATCTTCACCGTTGTGACCTCAGGTCTTGGTCCAGTAGCACCCAGTACGTGTCAGGCACTTCTAGGCACAAAGGAAAGGTACAGGCAGCGAGCAAGACAAGCTATGGTCCTTGCTGTCACGGAGCGTAGTTTCAAGTACAAGCGAGACAAGAAAAATAACACCTCCTGTGGTAAGTGCTATGAGGAAACAGACCAGTGTGAGAGTGATAAGACGGCCTTTCTGAAAAGTGAGATTTAAGGTCAGATCTGGAGGACATGCAGAAGGGCTGGGATAAGATGAGCACTCTGTACAGAATAGCCTGTGGGGAAACACCTGAGAAGGAAGACACCTGGGCAAATCTGAGGAATAAAAAGGCCAGTGTGGCTGGAGCTTAGTGAGTGAGGCAGAGAGCACTGGAGATGTGATGGGCAAGCTGGGCGCCACCCGCTCGGGCAGGCCGGTGAGAAGCTTGGCTTTCGTTCTGAGAGCAATGGAAAGCCACAAGAGGCTTGAAGCAAGAGAGTGGATCTAACGTAAAAGCTCATCCCGCTTGCCGAGGGATGACTGAATGGCACCATGCCCTGTGCAGAGCAGAGATAGAAGGTGCTGCTTCAGCCTCCAGGATTCAGCTCCAAAGCAAAGGAGTGCCTTTCCTCCATAAGCTGGCTGTGCAAGAGGGTCCTTGGGTCCACACGAGAAGCAAGCTGACGTTTTTCAGTCTCTAGATGTTTTGCTTCTCTAGCAGGTTACTGCTTTTTGATCAGGTTTGTCATTCTCTTCTGGCATGTTTGAGAGCAGGATGGGTTAAGTTTAGGAAAGAGGACAGAAGAGGAAGACTCAGAAAAGAGCCAGAAGAATTCAAGGAGACAAGGAGGGTGAGAAGCTCAGGTTGCGGAACTGCCAGGGCATCTTGTCATTAATCATTTTGAGAAGTAAGGAGTGCGGCAAAGACAAACCTGCAGAAAAGGGGGAAAATGCTCAGCATTCAAAAAAAAAGAAGCAAGCTTCGAACCTAAGACAGTGGGAGAATGAAGGAATCTATGATCGTCAGAGCTTCCCTGCACTAGAAAAATCACGGTGAGTTAGCTGATCATCCTGTGGTTGGTGCACCTATCCATCAGCCCACTTACCCTCACGACATCTCAGGTGCGCCCATTGCTTCTGCTGCCTTCCTTGTTCCCTGCTGTATCTGTACCCGGGGTGCTGGGAGGCGGGTACCTACACTTCCCAGAATCTTCCACCAGCTGGCTTCTGGTTAGATTCTCCCAGTGGGAGACCCAGGTGAGAGAGTGCAGTTGTGGATGGAGGAGAAGACATCGTTTTACGGTTGTGTGAAGGCATTGGCAGCAGGTGGGGATGGGGGCGGTGGGGGAGTGTGGCTACAGTGAGTCATCCGCACTGGGTGGGGGGTGTCTGCGGGGAGTGTGGGCCCAGCCCCCAGCCAGGAGTAGTAGCAGCATCCTGGTCTCTGAGCAGCACCTCAGCACCGGCTCCCTCGTGCTCCTGCAGCTCTTCCACACCCTTGAAGTCAATTCTCAGCATTAAATCCCTCTCTGTTTGAACTATCTAAAGAAGTTTCTGCTTTCCCGGTTGAATGTTGAAACACATGTACTTGGTCCCAGGAAACAGACCCACGAAAATGGGAATCTGGGGCTGGTTATCTGATCTGATTGTGCTGGTGCAGGGATGACCTCCCTGGCAGCATGCCCTGGCCAAACAGTCACTTAAGTTGTCACCAGCCATTGCCTGGATGGACGGCTCGCTGAAGACAAGGCTGCCCCAAGTCGGTGGAGCCTTGTGGGATGGGCTTCTCGTGAGGCTGAGAGAGATTTCAGAAAGAAAATTGAAAGCTGGGACTATAAATTCTCAGATCAAGCCCTAAGCCGTTCCTTATCTTTTGTAGCCTCAGGGCTAATGGGGCTAAAGGTCACACCTGCCTTTAATCCTACCTGAGGCATAATTATGACAGAACTTGAATTCACAGCTTCACCTGGGCTTTTCTGTGAAGTTAGGCTGTTTATTGGGAAGAGAGGGGTCCTGAGAATTAGAAAAGGGACGGTTGGGAGGATACAAGCAAACATTTAACCCCCCATCCCTCTGAGCCTCTTTGTCAGTGGAAGTAGCCCCCTGCCTGCCTGAGATCAGTCTTCTTCTGCTTGAAGTCCTATTAATGAGCTCATCTGTGCTTACCTGGCAACAGGGATGCTGAGTCTTCTCAAGACTCACCCCCTCATTAACTCCAATCCATAACCGGAGTCAGATCCCAGCATGCCCCAGGGAAGCAACAGCAAAGCCCGATTTAGGAGATGTTCACACAGTGAAAGAATTGCAGCATTCATGCATTTATCATCAGAAACTTGGGGAGTGTGAGGTGAATGGATTCTAACGGCACCAGTCCAAGTGGGCAGAGTTTAATGTAGGTTTGGGCTGAATTTATCAATATAGCCAATTTACCAGAGATTCTGGATTCGGTGTGTGTTCGCTCCAGCAGCTAAGAGGGGCTTGATCAGTTTGCTTAGCTAAGCCGGTGGAGTGAGGTTTGGAGTGACCTGCGCTGGTGGCTCTCTGACTTTTAAAGACTACTTGAACATCATCTCAGTGTGCTGCTCTGACCCATTCACGAGATAACTCTGCAGTTCTAGGCCAGGGTGTCTTTGGTAAGAAGTTCTGGCAGATCCCAATAACAGAGTCGTAGCACAGACTCTCAGGGGCTTGGAGCAAAGATATATCTTCTGCAAATAACTATTCTCCATTTGAACCACAGCTCCAGATTTTCTGCTGGACACTGGTAGAGACCAAATGCCAGACCCCACGTGAGTGTGTGAGCTGAGCTGGGTGTGACGTGCTCCACCGAGCCACATGCCACACTCCACCATCGCGGGGAGGTCGATGTGGACGATGCTATCAGCCTTGCGCAGGTCCCTGAAGCACAAGTAAGTCACATGAACAGGTGGCTGAGACTCCCAGGGCACCTGCTCCATCCCCCCACACCCCACAACGATGGCCTCAGTGGACTCTCTGTGGGCAGAAGAGTGAAGAAGGAAGACGCAGACCCAGTTAATAGGTTGCTTTGTAAATATGCTGGCACCACGCAGACGTGGAATGCCGTGCAAAACAGCTTCCCCCACTGTGCCCGAAAGGTAGAGGTGAAGGGGTTCCCCCAGAAGGCCACCTGCCTGGGCGGAGAGAAAGCCAGAGGTCCAGGATCTACAGCAGTGCAGGGGCAGCAGCTATCAGATGGTCTGGGAACTTGGAAAGAACAAGATTGGAGGCTTAAAGACAAAAAGGGCTGGGGAAGGGGTTTGTGGATGAACTTCTCAGAATGAGGAGAGATGTGAGGGGGAGGTGTAGCCCGTGTCCATACTCACCAAAGGGCTCCTACACGGGAGGCCTTTAATAGACAAGTGGCAGGATGCCTCTCTTGTACACGTCATTTGTTCTCTTTCTCCAGCCACCCTCTGGCACTACCCAGGGCTTGCTCTATTGAGCTTATGTATAGTGGCCATGGCCGCATCTGGTGCTGATGCTGCAAGGATGTCATCAAAGACCTTGGGTCTTTCCACCTTTCTGCTCTGTCATTCTTGGCATGTTGGTTTTAGGCCTCATGCTTATTGCCTCATGGTTCCAAAAAGGCCACTGCTGTTCCGGGCTTCATCACTGCATTAGACAGGAACAAGGGGAAAGGGCCATAGGCAAAAGGCTCTTTCCTCATTAGGTCTCAAGCCTTTGTCTTTTTACTAAGGAAGGGGAGATCTCCTTAGCAGTCTTCCCCTTACATCTCATTTGTCAGAATTAGGACCCGAGACCAATTACTGGCCAAAGGGAATGAGACTGCTAGGATTGCTTTATACCAATTAAGATTTATCCCCTGGGGCTATCTTCCTGAGATCAAAGGGTATCTGATCCCTACTGACAAAAATTGAGGGGGTGGGAGGTGAGGTTTGAGGCAGGGAATGGTTGTAGGTTAGACAATGACCAGTACCCGCCAAAGTTGCCAACATTTAAAATTCTGGAGATTTCACTTATAAATCTAACTGGAAGAGTGGGAGGGGCAGACAACATGACCCCACATTGCCTCATGGCAAAGCTGGCTGTCGTCGTTAGATGAGTCACGTGCTCTTGGGTTGGCCACCATCCCCACCACTCTCTATCACTCACCTGTCTGCTTCACCATTTCCACTGCCTGCTTGGCTCCTGTGAACATTTGAGTTTGTGACCCCCGACTTAGGATGTTGTTTTAGAACTGTTTACTTGTGTGTTTATCCCACTGGGCTGGCACAGTGTTTTAGCATGTAAGATGTAAATAAGGCCAAAAAAAAGAAGCCCTTCCTAATAAGCCAAGCTATCACATTACATGAGAGGAGTGGTAAAGGCTTTGCCATCACAAAGACCTAAATTACTAAATTACTAGCTCCCGCAGTCTGACTCTCTTGTTTCTCATCTGTAAGATGAGGCTAATCACATCTGCTCCCCAGCATCACTGAGAAGCTTATATGGTATAAAGTTTATATGCATATAAAGCCCCAGGCAAAAAACATAGAAGTTCCCTGTTCCTTCTCCAGGAAGGAGGAATAACCAAAGTTGAAATGAATTTGGGATGGAATTCGGAAGGGAGATTTTTAAGAGCTGAGGCTACCTCTCATTAGATTTGCATGGCTAGAAGTGCTTAATAAATACTTTATAATGATAATAAAGATCATTTAGCTCAGTAGAATGTAGTTATACAAATTGTAAAAATATAATTATGCCAGGTTGTCATTATAGATAATGGCCGGAATACAGGGATAATGTGGGCAAACCAGAGCCCACTGTGGTGATGGCTGCCGGCAGGCAGGCAGCTTGCAGAGATTTTCATGTGGGGAGTGGAAGGGGAGGGGCTGGCATCTGGTGGGGGGAGCAATCTGGGCCAAGGCGAAAGGTTTCCAGGAGCCACACTGTACAGAGCCTCAGGGTCCAGGTTGGAGTAGTGGGAAGTCATTAGAGAGTTTTCAGTGGAAAAGTGACAGATGAGAGCTGATATATGATTTTTTTGGATAAATTTTTTATTATGGCAAAATATAACAAAATTTATCTTTTGAACCATTTTTAAGTGAACAGTTCAGTAGCATTAAGTACATTCACACTGCAGTGCGGCCATCACCACCATCCACCTCCAGAACTTTTTCATCTTCCCAAAGTGAAACTCTGGCCCCATGAAACACTAACCCCCCCTCCCCTCCCCTCCCCCCGCCCCGGGCCCCACCCTCCTACCTTCTGTCTCTATGAACTTTACTCCAGGTCGCTCATATAAGTGGAATCACACAACATTTGTCCTCTTGTGACTGGCTTAGCTCGCTGAGCATAATGACCTCAAGGTTCATCATGTTGTAGCACATGTCAGAACTTCCTTCCTTTTTTTTTAGAAGGATTTCTTTTATTTAATTAATTTATTTATTTTTGGCCACATTGGGTCTTCGTTGCTATGCACGGGCTTTCTCTAGTTGCAGCGAGTGGGGGCTACTCTTTGTTGCAGTGCAGTGGCTTCTCTTGTTGCGGAGCATGGGCCCTAGGTGTGTGGGCTTCAGGAGCTGTGGCACGTGGCCTCAGCAGTTGTGGCTCACGGGCTCCAGAGCTGCGCTCAGTAGTTGTGGCACACGGGCTTAGTTGCTCCACGGCATGTGGGATCTTCCTGGACCAGGGCTCAAACCCGTGTCCCCTGCATTGGTAGGCAGAGTCTTAACGACTCCGCCACCAGGGAAGTCCTTCCTTCCTTTTTAAGTCTGAATAATATTCCATTGTATGGATGGACCACATTTGGTTTATCCATCCATCTGTGGGTGCTTGGGTTGCTTGTGCCTTTTGACTATTGTGACTAATGCTGCTATGAACATGGGTGTACAAAGATCTGTTCCACTCTCTGCTTTTAACTGTTGGATATATATATATATATATATACACACACACACACACACACACACACACACACACACAGACACACACACACACAGACCCAGAAGTGAAGTTGCTGGATCGTGTGGTAATTCTGTGTTTAATTTTTTGAGGAACATCCGTAGTTTTTTCCGCAGTGGCTGCACAATATTCATGCTCCCACCAGCCATGGATAAGGGTTCCAGTTTCTCCACACCCTAGCCAACATTTTTGTTTGTTTGGCTTTGATAATAGCTCTCCTAGTCGGTGTGAAGTAGTATCTCATTGTGGTTTGGATTTGCATTTCCATAATTAGTGAGGTGGAGTATCTTTTCACAGGCTTATTGGCCATTTGTATATTTTCTTTTTCTTTTTTTAATTTTATTGGGGCATAGTTGCTTTAAAATGTTATGTTAGTTTCCACTGTACAGCAAAGTGAATCAGCTATATGTATACGTATGTCCCCTCATTTGTATATTTTCTTCGGAGAAGTCTATTTAAGTCCTTTGCCCATATTTTAATCAGTTGTTTGTTTTTTGTATTTGAGTTGTAGTTCTTTATTCTAGATATTAACCCCTTATCAGATACATGATTTGCAAATATTCTCTCCCATTCCACACCTGCCTTTTCACTCTTGATTGTGTTCCTTGATGCACACAAATTTTTAAGTCTGATGTAGTCCAACATATTTATTTTTCACTTTTGTCACTTCTGCTTTTGGTGTCATTGCCGAATACAGTGCTATGAAGCTTTCTCCTGTTTCTTCTAAGAGTTTCATAGTTTTAACTCTTAAGTTGTGGTCTTAGATCCATTTTGAGTTAATTTTTGTGTATAAGGTGAATTCAACCTCATTCTTTTTGCAGGTGGACGTTCAGTTTTCCCAACATCATTTGCTGAAAAGACTGTCCTTTCACCATTGAGGGGCCTTGGTACTCCTGCTGAAAATCATTTGACCTTGTATGCAAGGGTTTATTCCTGGGCTCTCTATTCTATTCTTTTTTTTTTTTTTGTGGTACGCGGGCCTCTCACTGTTGTGGCCTTTCCCGTTGTGGAGCACAGGCTCCGGACGTGCAGGCTCAGCGGCCATGGCTCACGGGCCCAGCCGCTCCGCGGCATGTGGGATCTTCCCGGACCGGGGCACGAACCCGTGTCCCCTGCATTGGCAGGCGGACTCCCAACCACTGCGCCACCAGGGAAGCCCTGTTCTTCTTTTTAAAGATTATTTTTATTCAGGTCCCTTGAGATTCCATATGAATTGTGGGATGAATTTTTGTTTCTACAAAAACAAGTCATTGACTGATGCATGATTTTAACTTGGAGGTGTAGTAATCATGGAAGCAGTTACGAGGCAGTTCAGACAAGAATTGCTGATGTTTCTGAATGGCATGGTAGCATTGGACATACAGAAACCTGGAGGGCTTTGGGAAGTGTTTGGATGGTGAAATCAATAGGATTTAGTGGTAGATTGGATGTGGGTGAGGAGGGAAAAAGGAATCAAGAATGATTCCTTGGTTGTGGACTAGAGCAAACGGTGGTGCCCATTTCTGGGATGGAAAGAATGGAGAAAGAACAGCTTTGGGAACCAGGGGTGTCAGGAGTTCCTTCGAGGGCACAGATGGCTGGGAGACGCCAGATGGGAAGACAGGCAGCTATACCATGGACGCCCAAGCTTGGGGCACAGGGGAGACTGCAGGGCTGGGAAGAGAACTATGAGTGTCAGTACTGGATGGATGATGTGTAGAGCCCAGAGGCTGGTCAGGCGACCAAGAAAAGAGAGTAGGTGGAGAAGGGAGGTCCAAGGAGCCAGCCAACCTGGTTATTCAGCGCTTGGGACCCGGAAGAGGAGTCAGCAAAGGTGGCTGTGAGCTCCTGGGGAGATTGTGCCCAAGCATGGACACACCCAGGGGCCCACCCAGGGGCCGGCCTCCTCCATGACTCTGCGTCCTGGGCCGGTGCCCTGTGGCTGCACGGAGGCGCACAGCATTTGAGGAGGCAGCGGGGCAGCAGGACCAACCGGGCAGCATCCTTCTTAGCCTTGGGGTTGGGAAGTCCCAGATACCTATGAGCCCACTTCTGGCCACCGCTGTCCACCAGGCCCCCCGCATGTCCCTTCTTCATGCCTCTCCACCCCCTTGAAGGGTTTCCTCACTGCCTCCCCTGTGTGCCCCCCTCCTCTGGCTGACCCCATGTGTGGCCCCTGTCCAGGCAGCTGGAGCCTGTGGGACCCCTGCATATAGTCAGTGTGCTCTATTCATCTTTGTTTTCCCAGTGCCCAATATCGAGCCTGGAACATGGGTCTCTGGATGGAGAGATTAAGGGGTAATTTTAAAATTATTTTTTCACTACTGTTCTAATTTCTATACCCTGAGCATGTATTATTTGTGTAATTATTAAAAATAACAAAAGATTAAAAAACACCCAGAGCGAGTGTTTTTTCCCTGGTGGCACAGTGGTTAAGAACCTGCCTGCCAATGCAGGGGACACGGGTTCAAGCCCTGGTCCGGGAAGATCCCACATGCTGGGGAGCAACTAAGCCCGTGAGCCACAACTACTGAAGCCCATGCACCTAGAGCCCGTGCTCCGCAACAAAAGAAGCCACTGCAATGAGAAGCCCGCGCACCGCAATGAAGAGTAGCCCCCGCTCACAGCAACTAGAGAAAGCCCGTGCAGCAACGAAGACCTCACGCAGCCAAAAATAAATAAATAAATTTAAAAACCACCCAGAGCAGTGGAATAAACATTGGTTTGAAAATGATAACAAAATAACAAAGCAAAGTGCATTCACTCATGCATTCTGTAGTGATCGATTGAGTTCCCTTGGTGGGCAGCATTGGGCCAGGGGCTGAGGGTGTGCACTGTGCAAGAGGAGGCCCGGTCGGGTGGTTCCCAGTGTTGGAGAGAGTGTTTAGCGACCGCCGCTCTCCCACGATACTGCTGACGAAGTAATATGGTACAGACACTTTGGAAAACAGGTTGGCAGCTCTTAAAAAGTTAGCCATATTATTACACGTGACCCAACAGTTCCAGTCCCAATATTTATCCAAAGAAACAAATGCATATGTCCACACAGATGATTGTTCCTGAATGTCCATATCAGCTTTATTCATAACGACTAAAGATGGAACCGACCCAAATGCCCACAAACAGATGGAGTGTAACAAATGGTGCCTCATCCGTACAAGGGACTTAGCAATAAACAAAGAACCACTGAGCCACGCAGCAACCTGGCTGAAGCTCAAAAGCATTACGCTACAGAAAAGAAGCCAGACCCAGCAGAGGACATACTGCGTGACTCCACCCATGTGAAATTCCAGACCAGGCAAAACGAATTTATAGGGACAGAAAACAGACCCTTGGTTGCCTGCCAGGGTGGGGACAGGGCTGGCTGCAGGGAGCATGGTGGAAACGTTGTGTATCTTGCTTGTGATGGTTGGTTACAAGTGTGTATACGTTTGCCAGAACTCATTAAACTACACTTAAAATAGATGTCTTTTATCGTATGAAATTATATCACGATGAAGTTGATTTTTTTAAAAAAGGAAAGACACTGTCCCTGCTCTGATGGAGCCAGTGGGGGTGAGAGATGTCATTCAAGTAACAGCAGAAATGCATGCAGTCACAAACCATGATCAGCCTCCTGAAGAAAAGGCACAGGGGGCCCCGAGAAGTAAGAGGCCGAGACGCCTGGTGGGGCAAGGTGAGTTTCACAGTAGAGATGAATCTGACCTGGGACTTGGCATCCTTTTTTTTTTTTTGGCTGCCCGGTGCCATGCGGGATCTTGGTTTCCCGACTGGGATGGAACCCGTGGCCCCCGCAGTGGAAGCGTGGCGTCCTAACCACGGGACCGCCAGGGAAGCCCCACTTGGCATCCTCATCGTCATCATTACAAATAATCCTTTTCTTCCTCAAAAGCGACACTTCTTGAGTATAGAGAAAAATGAGAGGAAGCAGTTCTGTAAAAGGGAAATGAGGTGAGACCTCGTGTGTACAGCCACCAGCCTGCCTCACCCCGATTTCAGCCACTGCCCCTCCAGACCTTCCACCTGGAGCTGGGCCTTGAAGGACAAGCAGGAAGGAGTTCCCCAGCCACGCAGAGAGGGAAAGGCCCTCTGGGCAGAAGGAACAGCCCATATGAAGGCGGGGGTGCCAAGTAAACTCCAGGCGGAAGATCCAGCTAGGAATCGTGCTCCCGAGGCCGGCTGCGCTAGCGCCCACGTTGGAGAGGACGGGCGGGACTTGCAGCTGGGCCCTGGGCCCTGGGCCCAGATTGCCGATGGTCGGAGCGGGGAGGCGGTGCAAAAGGGTTCAGGGTCCAGCTCTGGTGTAGAAATCTTACCCTTATCCCCATGGCCCATGCCCTCCCTTGGGCTTACACAATTTACCTCTTGATTCACAAACTATATAACTCTTCATTCCACCCGCCAGCGATTAGGCTCAGAAATAACTGGGGGGGAGTCAGGTCCCCCAGGGCATGCATGTGTTGCCCACATGGCCAGATGCCTCTCCAGGCGGCCCTGCTCATTCTCTCCTGGGTCACTAACACCCCTATTGTCTGTCTCCTTTTGTGTTTCTCATCAGAACCCAGCACTTTCCTGGGTCTGGGTTAAGGGCAGGCTGGAAACCTGGAGTGGCTTGGTTTGTAGGCGGGCCCTGGGGGGCCAGGAGGCAGGAGCCTGGGGTCTGTCCCGCTGAGAGCTGGCGCGGGGAGGGGGAGTGGGGGGGGTTCTCCCTCAGTGAAGGTTGCGTGGAGCTTTCATGTCACAGATCTGCCTCCACTGTGAGCCTTCCGCCCCAGCTCCCGGGAACTGAACTCCGCCCAGGTGGAGGTGTCTACAAAGCTCTCGGCCTCAGACCCAGCAACCCGTTCCCGGGTCTGCATGCCTCACAGCACAGGGTCCTCAGGGGCCCCGGCCCTGGCTGGGAGCACTTTTTGTCCTGCTGCTCATTTGGGTGCCCAGTTTCATTACTTCCCGGCGGAGGGGCAGGGGTTGCTTGTGTGTGTGGCACTGGGCCAGTTGCTTTGGCTCTCTGCCCACCCCCCTCCCCAGCCGTGAAAGAACAGCCCCCATTTGGCGGCTGGTGTGCGTCTCCAGCGAGCCAGTGTGAAAAGACACCTCCCCCGTGCCTGGCACCGAGCCTGCAGTAGATCAATGTCTAACCAGCCATCCATTCATGCATTTCGCCCTGTGATTAACCAGATGAGTGTTTGCATGTGTCCTGGTTTGCAGCGAAGGTCCTGGTTTACATCTTTTGAGCCAGAGTAGTAATTAACAAACTTTCCTTTCACTCTCAAAAGTGTCCTAACGAGGGTGACAAATAATATTGTTGCCATAACACGAACCAACCACCTTGACCCTTTCTCATCTAGGAAGGAAAAAGGAACCATCGGAAAGCTTGTTTCATGTCATTTTACAGACTGGGAGTGAGCCAGTGTCCCACAACAAGAGACAGATTCCAGATATGTGTCAGGGCTAGATTGGTTTGCCTAGAATGCACGCCAATTAGTTTACGTTTCTTATATGACAAGATGTTTAGCCTTCAGGGGAATCCTTAATTTTTTTTTTTTTAAGAGGTCTTTTGTCTTTCGAGCAATAAGTTTGTGTGTGTGTGTGTGTGTGTGTGTAAGAAAATCTCTCTTGAGAGATTTTGCCTTAATTTCAAGACACGAGCAAACATTCAGGGAACTCCAGCTGGTATAGCGGGCGCATTCAGGAAAAGCCAGTCTGGGGCAAAGAAGGCACTGTTGCCCCCACGTAGAGTCAGGGAAGGGCCACATCAGCATCTCGAGCACTTGTGTCATCAGGTTTGCCCATCTTCCCACGGGGTCTGAAGGAGGCTTGAGCTGCAGCACAGGGGCTGTGAACCCCGTGAAATGCCACAGACCTCCCTTCAGCCTGGAATTGTGTCGGCTCAGTGTGGTGACCCTGTGGGAGCTCCTGCTGATCGGAAGCTCTCGGGGCGATTTTCAAAGAGTCTGATTAATAAGGATGATGAGATGAAGCAGTGATTTCTTTTTTTTTTTTTTTGAAGCAGTGACTTCTTAACGAATGTGGCTTGTATGGAAGGGCTCTCAGACACACACTGCGGAGGGTGCAACTGTGCCGACTTACTGAACTGTTCTCTGGCATATGTATCTGAGGCCTTCGAGGGTCTTTGCCTTTGACCCAAGGATTCTGCCCCTGGGAATGTCTCTAAGGAAATCACCAGAAACTTGGAAAGATCATTATGCACAAAGATGTTCATTGCAGTGTTATTTATAACAGTAAAAATGGGACAATTCAGCTGTCCAGTGATAGGCATTTGGTTAAGCACACAGTGGCATAACTCTGATGGGATCAAGTATAGTCATTAAAAATGAGATGCAGGGCTTCCCTGGTGGCGCAGTGGGTGAGAGTCCGCCTGCCAATGCCGGGGACACTTGTTCGAGCCCTGGTCTGGGAAGGTCCCACATGCCGAGGAACAGCTAAGTCCGTGCGCCACAACTACTGAGCCTGCGCTCTAGAGCCCATGAGCCACAACTACTGAGCCCGCATGCCACAACTACTGAAGCCCACGCATGCTTAGAGCCCATGCTCCGCAACAAGAGAAGGCACCACAATGAGAAGCCCACTCACCACAACGAAGAGTGGCCCGCGCTCACCACAACTAGGGAGAGCCCGCATGCAGCAGCAAAGATCCAGTGCAGCCAAAAATAAATAAGTAAATAAATAAATAAATCTGTTTTTTTTTTAAGTGAGATGCATACACACAGAATGAGGCACACTTGTCCCCTGCCCTCCACTATCTCTTGTCATTAGTCTGGCTGAATTTTCTTTCTAGGGTTGTAAAGTGGGGGAGAGAATGGAGTTATTAATGTCAGGAATAAAAACTTTACATAAAGATTTTGAAAATGATCTTTATACATAACTGGCAACAGCATGAGAAATGCTTTTGTTAAACAAGAGCAGGCTATGACGTCATACACGCGCTGTGATTATAACCATATTGGCTGCAAACTTCGGGTAGAAAAAGCTTTGGGGAAATAATTTTCCATGGCTATCCCAAGTTTCTTTGTGAGTTCAATATTAAGGAATCAACAAGACCTATTAAAGAAAATGTCTTTACTACTGTATATCACAGAAAACTATATTCAATATCCTATGATAAACCATAATAGAAAAGAATGTTAAAAAATGTATATATATGTATAACTGAATCACTTTGCTGTACAGCAGTAATTAACACAACCTTGTTAACCAACTATACTCCAATTAAAAAATAATAATAATTTTAAAAAAAGAAAAATTTGGGGCTTCCCTGGTGGGGCAGTGGTTAAGAATCCACCTGCCAATGCAGGGGGCACAGGTTCGAGCCCTGGTCTGGGAAGATCCCACATGCCGCGGAGCAGCTAAGCCCATGCGCAACAACTACTGAGCCTGCGCTCTAGAGACCGCGAGCCACAACTACTGAGCCCACGTGCCACAACTACTGAAGCACCTAGAGCCCATGCTCCGCAACAAGAGAAGCCACAGCAACGAGGAGCCCGCGCACCGCAACGAAGAGTAGACCCCGCTCGCCGCAACTAGAGAAAGCCCACACGCAGCAACGAAGACCCAATGCAACCAAGAATAAATAATTAATTTTAAAAATGGTAGTTTAAAATTTTTTTTAAAAAAAGAAAAATTTGGGCTTCCCTGGTGGTGCAGTGGTTGAGAGTCCGCCTGCCAATGCAGGGGACACGGGTTCGTGCCCCGGTCCGGGAAGATCCCACATGCCGTGGAGCGGCTGGGCCCGTGAGCCATGGCCACTGAGCCTGCGCACCTGGAGCCTGTGCTCCGCGATGGGAGAGGCCACAATAGTGAGAGGCCCACGTACCGCAAAAAAAAAGAAAAATTTGCACATTTACAGTCATGTAATATTAACTTCTAGTAATTTTGCATCATGGCTTAAAAAATATGTTTTTAGGGACTTCCCTGGTAGTCTAGTGGTTAGGACTCTGTGCTCCCAATGCACGGGGCCTGGGCTTGATCCCTGGTCAGGGAACTAGATCCTGCGTGCCGCCACTAAAGATCCTGCACAATGCAACGAAGATCCTGCGTGCCGCAGCTAAGACCCAGCACAGCCAAATAAATAAATAAAAATTTAAAAAATATACGTGTTTTTCAAAGACAAATGAAATATGTTCAGTGAATTAAAAAAAAAATGTCTTTAAACTGAAACACACATAAGACAAAGTTATGTACGGTGGTTATGAAAATGTGACCAGGGGTTCGCAGGAGCCTAGCCCTGTATGTTCCAGAGGAGCAATGGCCCAGGATTTGCTAATTCAGTGTTAACGGTGACTTAAAAAACTACCACCAATAATGAGTGTCAACTGTATTATAAAGCAAAAGGAAGCAGTGGCGGTCTGGTGGTGAAGTTGCCAAGCCCTACTCCAGGGCCCTTCTGTGAGATGGTGACGTCTCCCCCACTGCCAAACGGGAGCCACTCGCCTACCCTGCAGCTGGCCATGTCCCGCCACCTCTTTGGGCACGTTCCTTAACTCTGTTGCTTCTGCATGCTCACCTGTAAAATGAGGATCACACGTAGTTAGTGGAGAGACAGTTGTGTAGCCACCCCCATCCCCCAGGTGCCCAGCGCTTACTCATGCTCAGTTGGTGTGCCACCTACCACGGTGTCACCTCCAGAACAACGATCCTCTCTCTCTCTCACCAGCTGTCTTAGCCCTACTTTCTAGATGGTGACACAAAGGCTCAGAGCAGCCCTACAGCTTGCCTGGAGTCATGTAACACAGAAGAGGCGGAGTTAAGTTTCAAATTCAGGGTACGCTGACTCCGAAGACTGGATTCTTTCTACTAGGTGAGTCTTCTTGTTCTTTCTGCATCTTTTTTTGCTGATAAAAAACCTCAGCACTGAGACAGAAGAACACAGGGCCCAGGCTTAGCTATGAATTTTCTGTGGAAATAACACTTTTTTGAGTGTTCTCTCCTGAATCTATATTGAAGATATTGACTAAAGTAGATTTATTTCAGGAGTGAAAAAAATAAGAGCGTAAATCCTCCCAGACCCAGGCTTCGAAGGGCTCTAGCCTAATCCCAGGAACCTGTGAATATGTGAGGTTGTGTGGCAAAGGGCAATTAAAGTTGCAGATTAAATTAGGCTTGCTCATCAACTGACACTAATGTAGGGAGATTATCCTATATTAACCATGTGCCCAATGTAATCACAAGGGTCTTTAAAGGCGGAAGGAGAACTTAGAGGCAGACCACAGACATGCTGTGGGTTCAGTTGTAGACCACCGCAATCAAGCAGATACGGCAACAAAGCGAGTCACACAAACTTTTTGGTTTCCCAGTGCATGTAAACGTTATGTTTACGCTGTACTGTAAAAGTCTATTGAGTGTGCAATAGCATTATGTAAAAAAAAAGGTATATATCTTAATTTAGAAGTGCTTTATTGCTAAAAGTGCTAACTATTATCTGAGCCTTCAGCAAGCCATAATCTTTTTTGCTGGTGGAGGGTCTTGCCTGGGTGCTGACGGCTGCTGACTGATCGTGGTGGTGGTTGCTGAAGGCTGGGGTGTGGCCACGACAATTTCTTAAAATAAGACAACAAAGAAGTTCACTGCATTGACTGACTCTTTCACAAATGATTTCTCCGTAGCAAGCAGGGCTGCTTGATAGCTTTTTCCCCACAGAACTTCTTTCAGAATTGGAGTCAGTCCTCTCAAACCCTGCCACTGCTTTACCAACTGAGTTTATGTCATATTCTAAGTTCTTTGTTGTCATTTCAACAACCGACTAAGTTTACCATCTTATATGGGAGCGGTTCGTGGTGCCCCAAAACAATTACGATAGTAACACCAAAGATCACTGATCACAGATCGCCGTAACGTATATAGTAATGAGAAAGTTTGAAATATTTCGAGAATTACCAAAATGGGACACAAAGACACATAGTAAGCAAATGCTGTTGAAAAAATGGCGCCAATAGACTTGCTCTATGCAGGGTTGCCCCAAACCTTCAATTTGTAAAAAATGCAACATCTGCAAAGTGTAATAAAGAGAAGCTCAATTAAAAAAAAGGTGTGCCTGTCATCAAGATTGTAGGCACAAGTAGTGGTGTTTGCCAGGGGCTAAGGGGGAGGAGGAACGGGGAGTTATTGTTTAATGAGTGTAGAGTTTCAGTGTCGCAAGATGAAAAGAGTTCTGGAGATGGACGTTGGCGATGGTTGCACAGCACTGTGAATATACTTAGTGCCACTGAATTGTACATTTAGAAACGGTTATATACTAAACACTACTGAACTGTACACTTTAAGATGGTACATTGTATTTAGGCGAATCATATCTCCATTTAAAAAAAAAGAGGTCCGAGACAGAACAATCCCTTTTTCCTTTCTCTGGGTTTGATACATAAGGGTGTGAGGCCTGGAGCTGCCGCGACCATTCTTGCAGCCATGAGGGACACTGGTCACACAAAGAGAAGCCAAGCACAAAGACGGGAGGTCCCTGAAATAACTGGCCTGCTCCCGACTTCTGTAATGTGACGTAATTTAGAAGTGCTAAATTACGTGACCGTGAAAGCCAGTTCCTAGACTTTTCTGTTCTTTGTAGCAGAGAGCATCCCTCCAGAAAGTCCTGAGCACCCTGTACACCATTAGGGGTCTCTCCTACCGGAGAAGCAAGTCTCACTCCCAGTGACTGGGAGGAAGTAACATATTCTCTGTTTTTGATTTCGTTTTTTTTTTTTTTTTTTTCCTGTACGCGGGCCTCTCACTGTTGTGGCCTCTCCCATTGTGGAGCACAGGCTCCAGACGCGCAGGCTCAGCGGCCATGGCTCACGGGCCCAGCCGTTCCGCGGCATGTGGGATCCCCCCGGACCGGGGCACGAACCCGTGTCCCCTGCATCAGCAGGCGGACTCTCAACCACTGCGCCACCAGGGAAGCCCTCTCCTTGTTTTAATGCTGCTGTGTCTTCTCCTCTGTTGCTCCTCCCCCACCCACACTCTTCACCCACCAAGGGCCAACACTGCCTCCTTGGTTGTCCTTTCTGCACCCTCTATGAGCCTCTGTTAAGCCCCCGATGCAGCACTGGCCCCAGGGATTAGAGGTGACTAAATGTCCCTCTGCTCCCTTCCTGGGCGGCAAGGCCTGGGCCTGATTAATTAGGCCTCCTTGCAGAGCCCAACACAGGCCCCAGCACTTAGTGGATCCCCAGGAATTGCTTATTGTGTTGATCACAGAGGTGAGAGTGACTTAGTCAAAGTGCACGTGATGAGATAAAATCAGCCTTGTTAGCAGGTGGGGAGAAGAAGGTTGGGCAGTAGCAGGAGCCCCTCCTGTTCAGGCCCTAAGGCATGAAATCTCCACCGCAGCCCCTGAGGTCAGCGTTACACATGAAGCAGGGAGGCTCAGACAGCTGGGGTCACGCGCCCGAGTCACACATGCAAGCTAGGACTCAGGCACAGTTCTTGCTGACTCTGAGCTCTAAAAAAATAACAGTAACAGCTAACCCGTACGTAGTCACCGCTACTTGCCAAGCTCTGCTTTCCCTCGTTTGCCCTCCTGACAGCTCTGCGAGGCGGTGGTGCCATCAGCTCCGTCGTATGGAGAGTAGAAATCACCCAGCAGGTAGGTGGCAGAGCCAGCACTGGAGGCTGGTGGAGTCTCCAGAGCCCCTGCTGTCCCCACCTGAAGTGTCCTGGTTCTAGGTCAGGACCTGGAACATTCAGAGCCTGAGCGGGAGCTGGCCATCAGGTAGCGGTGACAGTGACAGGGACAGGTTGTTGGCCAATCGTACACCCCAGCCCACTGCTGGCTCTGGGGTGGGTTGTGTGGGCCTCACTGTCTAACTGTAGGCTGACATAACCCCTCTGGTCCTTGAAACCCGACAGCCCTGGGCTCTGCATCTAACCAGCTCTGGGACCCTGGGCACACTGCTTCCGACCTCCGAGCACAGCCTCCTGGAGGTAATGTGTGCATGCAGGGCGGGGTAGCGGTCAGGAGAAAACAGGGACAGTCCAAACAAGCTCCCTGATGGTGGCTGTCATCCTGTCACTGAGTCTGCTTCTTCCTTCGGTGGGCCGAACAATGGTCCCCATTCACATTTGCCTGTGAATATGCTACTTTACACGACAAAAGGGACTTTGCAGCCATGATAAAGTTACAGGTCTGAGTTGCAGAGATTATCCAGGATTATCCGGGTGGGCCAATTTTTTTTTTTTTTTCCTGGTACGCAGGCCTCTCACTGTTGTGGCCTCTCCCGTTGCGGAGCACAGGCTCCCAAAGCGCAGGCTCAGCGGCCATGGCTCACGGGCCCAGCCGCTCCGTGGCACGTGGGATCCTCCCGGACCGGGGACAAACCCACGTCCCCTGCATCGGCAGGTGGACTCTCAACCACTGCGCCACCAGGGAAGCCCTGGGTTGGCCAATTATAATCACACTGAGCCCTTAGAAGAGGAAGAAGAAGAGTCTGTCGGAGAACCTGGAGTACAGAAGAAGAGGCAGGAGAGACTCACAAGAGACGGCCTCAAGCAGGCATTGCTGGCTTTGCAGGTGGAGGAAGGAGCCTGTGGAAGTCGGACTTCGGTCCCGGCCGACAGCCCACAAGAAAATGGGGGCCTCAGTCCTACGACCGCAAGGAACTGAATTCTGCCAGCTGGGAAATGAGCTGGGAAAACGGACTGGACTTCCAACTACTGTGAACTGTGAGCTAATAACTTTGTATTAAGCCTGTAAACTTGTTGTAATTCGTTATGGCAGCAATGGAAAATGATACTCTCCTCAAACTCCCTATCCACTGGAGTGAGGGTTGGTTCTCATCTTGGCCTTGAGTTGATCCACAAGCGTGGGGCCCCCCAGCCCTGTTCTCCTGAATCAACGTGCAGGATCACTTTCCGTGGTCTCCAGCTGGAAGGCAGGCAGGACGGTAGAGCCCTGCAAAGGCCAACTTCACTTGTGTCTGTGCCCAAAATAAAGCTCTGGGTATGTGTACTTGTTTAAAAAGAAAAAAAAAACAACAAATGCTGACCCACTTTTTCCTGACTGCTCTGGCTCAGACATGTCCCTCTAAAAGGCAATTTATTTCCAGTACACGCTGTTCCCAGGGCTGACATCACAACCTCAGCTGGAAGGAGGAGCAGTACTTACGAGAGCTCTCGGGGGCTGGCATCCAAATCTGATAATGTAGCAAAGATCTGCAAAAAGCTGGTGTTTTTTTAAAAAACTGCATCAGCCTGGCGATGGAGAGGCTGGGAGTTTGGCCCTAGTTAGAATCTCCAGCCAGGAGAAATGCTCGAGGCGTCTGGGCCCTGGAGCTCCAGCCCTCCTGCACAAACCCTGGCAGACCACAAAGCAGCAGCATGGCTTACAGCAGGGGTGCACCCTTGCAGCCTGACATGGGGGCTGCTTTGAGGGTAGACAGCCTCCCTTGGGAGACCGGGCCTTCCCAGTGGCCACATGTCTCTGAGCCACACAATTGACTAAAACATCATAAATATATTATCTAGGGCTTCCCTGGTGGCGCAGTGGTTGAGAGTCCGCCTGCCGATGCAGGGGACATGGGTTTGTGCCCCAGTCCGGGAGGATTCCACATGCCGTGGAGCGGTTGGGCCCGTGAGCCATGGCCTATGAGCCTGCGCGTCCGGAGCCTGTGCTCTGCAACGAGAGAGGCCACAACAGTGAGAGGCCCGCGTACCGCAAAAAAAAAAATTAAAAATAAATAAATAAATATATTATCTATTTTGATAATTATTAAATTAACATAAAGGTAAATTTTATTGGAAATATATCTCTTATTGAAATAAATATTTTTAAGTTATTTTATGGACCTACAAATATTGATATTTATTGTTTGCTTGAATGGGAGAGATTATGCACCAAACGTATTCCGAGTTTTAGCTTTTGTGTGTAAGTGCTGAGACTCTTGTTCACATTAATGTAGATGGGAATAGAGAAAATTTTGTTATAGCAGTGTCTCTCAGTTCTCCAAACTTTTATAACAAAAATCAGATGGCGATATAAGATCAAAAATCATTTTGAGTGATTTTCAACTAACAACTCAGCAGGTCTTCCTTTGATTTTGCTGAAAGAAAGCAACTGAAACAGTTACTTTGCAAAATGATTTGTTACCAAGTTGTTAGAATCATTCATGTTCATAATTTCTGGGCAGTACGCTAAAAGTTCAAAATTCAAGGCAGTAATACCAAGAATTAGCTCATGACGCTTAAATATACTTGTTACTCTTTTGCTTAGAGGCGCCTCGTTTAACCCAACATGCTCAGAAGAGGCTGGGAAAATGGAAGTATTGTTAATTCCAGTTTACCTTTGCCAAGGTAAAAAAATTAGTATACATTTACAATACCCAATGGTATTTTGGAAAATGGTAATGAAAATAATCATCTTGTGAACCTGAATAATGGTCTGGAAAATTTTTGTAACGTAAAAGTACGTGTGTCCAAATGTAACACTGATCTGTCAAAAGCAAATCTTTGTTTTTTTCAAAAGGAAACTTTTGATTTCTTCCTCCCTCATTGAAATCATATAAAATACGCAACTGAGTTATAGACTGAGCTGCAGGAAAGTGAAAATACTCACAAATCCTTTCTCATTGCTGAGAACAGTAAAAACGGAGGAAGAGCTTCACAGAAGATTGTTTTTTCCCAGCATGCTTTTTACACATGTCGAGGATTCTAATTGTGAGGAAAAAATGTCCAAATTTCAGATATGAGGCAGAGAGATTACTGTGTCCTGCTGAGTGTTTTGCAGGGTTAGCCTGGTGGTGTAACCTGGGGCTTTTATAAAGTTGTAAGTGTAGGCATTATATTCTAGAACACTGATTATGATGCCAGATTCTTGAGCTACAGCAAAGCAAATGAATATGATCCTAGAGAGATGCCAATGAGAAGGTTACATTCCAAGACTCATAGCTTTATTTTGTATTCATTTTACAGTCTTATTTCTTTCAGGGAATAATATATTTGCTTCTCTCATAGCTTTTTTTTTTTTTTTTTTTTTTGGAAACAGCTTTATTAGCCTGCTGTTTCCTTCATTAAGGAGTTGAGTTTAATACGGGTTCATTTTATATATTTGTTATCAATTTTATTGAATACATTATTGCATACACTAACTGCCCATTTTAGAAGCAGAATTCAGTGAGGTTTGCTAAATGTATATACCTGTGAAACCACTGCCCCAGTCAGAGTATCAACCCAACCGCCGTCGACCACCATCAACCCAAAGAGTCTCGGTGCCTCTTCCCAGTCAGCTCCCGTCTGGGCCCCAGGCAACACTTGATTAGACTTGCCTTTTCTAGAGCCTCATAGAGATGAAGCCACTTACTCTTCTGTGCCAGACTTTCCTTTACCGGCACGTCTAAGAGAGTGTCAGAGCGGGTCCCTGTTCAGTGCGCTCTAGTATTCCCATCTCTCTGCTGGTGGAAAAAGGGTTATTTCCTCTTTGTGACAATTATGAATGAACCGCTGTGAACATTCATGGACATACAGTTCTGTCCTTCTTCCTCAGAGGGGAATTGCTGGGTCATATAGTGCATGGATGTGTGTGGAGTGGGAACTGCCAAACCTTATTCCAGAGTGTTTATCCCGTGTGACATTCCCACTAGCAATGTTTCTCTCCTTACTCTGTCTTTCGTTATGTAGAGGGCCCCAGCTGGAGAACCTAACGTGGGTAGAGGAAGATTTTTTTCCCCTCCTTTCCACGTGCACACGTGGGTGGGGAGCCCAGGAGCTCACACACAGCTTTGTGGGTTGGCTGCCCCGGCTCTCTCCTTTCCATTCCCCGTCCGCTCAACTCAGTGACACTGCTGGTCTTTGAGTGACCTCTCTCTGCCATGGATCAGACCTGGACTCCCGACACAAAGCTCAAGTGGTCCCAGAGCTGACCTCATTTGTTTCTCTTCCGTCAAGACACAGTCCTGAGCTGGCTGTTGTCCAATGTCTGAAAACCGTTTTCTTTCTCCTCCCAGTTTTCTAGTTGTTCGCGGTGGGAGGGTCAACCTGGATGCTGTTCTTCTCCCTACATTTGTTTTTCACCTTTTCAAAATTATACTTTTACATAATTTTAAGTAGATACATAGTTAAGGCATGGGGCTTTGCCGTGAAATTTGTTGTGTGGTGAAATTAATATCTCCACTTTTGATATTATCTGCAGTTTCTCTCTTGGCTCTCACAGACTCTCCCTTAGGTGGGAAAGGAGATCCTGTGTTTCACTGCATATGGAGTCTAAGGTGGATCAGTTTTAGGAAAGACTACCTGTGGACATTGGGACTTTCGGTGGGGAAAATGAGTTCCTTAAAGCAATGAGACAGTACGTATAGTCCTTAGAATAGTGTCTGTCATATTTTAAGTGCTCAATAAATGGTAGCTATTATTAGGACAATGCAATAAAGGAGGTGAGCTTTACATTAAAGACTGCCTCCTTTGAAGCATGCTACTTATTCCTTGAGGCCCCTGGGATCGTTATGTTATCTTTTTTTTTTTTTTTTTTTTAATTTATTTTTAGCTGAGTTGGGTCTTCGTTGCTGCGCGCGGGCTTTCTCTAGTTGCGGCAAGCGGGCTTCTCATTGCGGTGGCTTCTCTTGTTGCGGAGCACGGGCTCTAGGCATGTGGGCTTCAGTAGTTGTGGCTCCCGGGCTCCAGAGCGCAGGCTTAGTAGTTGTGGCGCACGGGCTTAGTTGCTCCGTGGCATGTGGGATCTTCCCGGACCAGGGCTCGAACCTGTGTCCCCTGCATTGGCAGGCGGATTCTTAACCACTGCGCTACCAGGGAAGCCCCGTTATGGTATCCTTGCCAGCCCAGGGTTCTGATCCAAGCTTGCTTTCCTGGGCTGCGGCCCATATTCCATTATCATTTCTCTTTTTACTCATATAACAGCCTTCCATTGAAGTCCTTACCCCGTCCTCGTCCCTGTGTTGGAGTTGAAACTCATAGAACCGTGAGTGGGTCAGATACAAGAATGGGGTAGAAAGTCTCAGGACAGAGAGATGCAGAGGGGGTTGAGGAAGCCCTGAGGACAAAGGCAATTCCTCTGCTTGGGGAGTCAGGGTGGCTTCGCAGAAGATGAAGGACTGAAATTAAGATTCGAAGAGCGAGTAGAAATTTGCCAGATGGGCATGGTAGGGGAGAGAAAGAGCAGAGTATCTGCAAAACTCAGAGGCATGGGAAGAATGATGTTCAGAAAATGGTAGCAGTGCAGCCAGGCTGAACCACGGCATGAGGGTGGGATCGCAGAGGGTGAGGCTGGACTGGCAGGCAGGGAGCAATTTTTTTAAACAACTTTATTGAGCTGTAAGTCACATGGCACACATTTCACCCATTTGAAGAGCACAATGCATTGGCTTTTAGTATGTTCAGAGTTGCCTGAAACCATAGGAAGGAATTTTTTTTTGCGATACGTGGGCCTCTCAGTGTGGTGGCCTCTCCCGCTGCGGAGCACAGGCTCCGGACACGCAGGCGCAGCTGCCATGGCTCACGGGCCCAGCCGCTCCGCGGCATGTGGGATCTTCCCTGTGCCACCAGGGAAACCCTGT
>NW_021703770.1:1588131-1635386 GCF_005190385.1 Monodon monoceros
GTTGTGGCGCACGGGCTTAGTTGCTCCGCGGCATGTGGGATCTTCCCGGACCAGGGCTTGAACCCGTGTTCCCTGCATTGGCAGGCGGATTCTTAACCACTGTGCCATGAGGGAAGTCCCTCTCTCCCATTAAAAAAACCACTGCGCCACCAGGGAAGCCCATAGGAAGCAATTTTTGAAGCCTCTGTATGCTCCTATTGAAGGTGGCCTTCCCAGGACTTCCCAAAGTGTCTTTTGGGGGTTGTGTGGGTGCATAAAGTCTAGGGGAAGCTGGAGCAGTGATGGATCCAGGCAGAAAAGAAAACAGGCAGCAGTCCATGGCAGCCCCCACCATGGACCAGAGCTTCTGTAACCTGGGGCTGTGTCTTAATAGTCAGAGCAAAGGGGACCGTAAAATACTGAGAGTGTGGCCCTGGAACAGGCTGAGGCTCCCAGAAGTCCTGCTTTCCTGACAGATACCAAATGGAGGCCAGGTGCCCCAGAGCTGATTTGGGAAGTGCACTGAAATGAACACTTTTCAAGAAGTTCTTAGTTTTCTTGTTAAATGTAGTCCTTTTTTTAATGGGAGAGAGGGACTTCCCTCATGGCACAGTGGTTAAGAATCCGCCTGCCAATGCGGGGGACATGGGTTTGGGCCCTGGTCTGGGAAGATCCCACATGCCGTGGAGTGGCTGGGCCCGTGCACCACAACTGCTGAGCTTGCGCTCTAGCGCCTGCGAGCCACAGCTGCTGAGCCTGTGTGCTGCAACTGCTGAAGCCCGCGTGCCTGGGGCCTGTGCTCTGCAACGGGAGAGGCCACTGCAGTGGGAGGCCCGCTCACTGCAACGAAGAGTATCTCCCTCCCGCCCTCCCGTCGCTGCTCGCCGCAGCTAGAGAGAGCCCGCATGCAGCAACAGAGACCTGATGCGGTCAAAAATAAATTTAAAAAAACAACAAAAAGACAAAAAAAAAAACGGGAGAGAGTCTCCAGTTTAATGTCAGGAATGGAAAACAAACAGGTCAGAGATGGGTGGAGGCTGATTTTAACCAGTCAACTTGTATGGAACAGTTTTTTTATGAGCTGCCCCAGTGACTGTGTGGATGAACGGATGAAAGGAAATTGGTCTGCACATACAGGCTGTTCTTCTTCCCGGGCCGCGGGAGTAGCTGCTTTCCAAACCTGGCTGTGTTTTCACAAACACATTTCAAGGCCACACCTCCAGTGTTCTCATTCAGTCCCTTTGAGTCAGGCCAGGAAATCGTGGTGTGTTTTTAACTGCTTTGAATTCTTTTGGAATTCTCTTTTTGATAATTTTTAAACAACTGCAAACTTAATTTTCAAGTACAGTACAAATACTTTATCTTCCTTAACTGCTTTAGCGTAAGTGGCTGTCCCAACACCCCTAGCTGAGTGTGGATTTTCCACAAACGAGGACCTTCCCTTGTAGCCCCACAAGGCAGCCATCCAAAGTGGGAAATTAACATCGGTGCATTATTACCACCTGATCATCAGGTGCCATTCAACTTTCACAGCTGTTCCAATTTTTTTTTTTTTTGGCGGTACGCGGGCCTCTCACTGTTGTGGCCTCTCCCGTTGCGGAGCACAGGCTCCGGACGCGCAGGCTCAGGGGCCATGGCTCACAGGCCCAGCCGCTCCGCGGCATGGGGGACCTTCCCGGACCGGGGAAGCCCTCTTTATGACTTCTGTGTGTCAAATATTACAGCATTAAAGCTAATTTTTAAAAGGAAAGACTGAGGGCTTTCTTGGTGGCGCAGTCGTTGGGAGGCCGCCTGCTGATGCAGGGGACACGGGTTCGCGCCTCGGTCCGGGAAGGTCCCCCATTCCGCGGAGCGGCTGGGCCCGTGAGCCATGGCCGCTGAGCCTGCGCGTCTGGAGCCTGTGCTCCGCAACGGGAGAGGCCACAACAGTGAGAGGCCCGCAAGTCATAAAGAATAACATAACTTGAATTATAATAATAACATAACTTGAATTATAATAAAGAATAACATAACTTGAATTATAATAATAACATAACTTGAATTATAATAACTTGATATGTAATACATAACATATATTTCCAATTGGATTATTATTACCTTATATGTAACATATAAGGCATATAATGTAGTGTCATATACATAAATTGAATTCTCAAGAATTAAGTCATTGCCAATTTAGCTAAATCTCTTTTGTGAATTCCTTTCTAATATCAGTCTACTCTGAATTTGCCCAGAACTGACTGACGCAGGGTCACCTGACAAAGTGACAAAATCCCAGGTCTTGGTGGGAATTGTTGAGGCCATCCTAATTCACACCAGACACGGATGTTTTCCCATAGTAGCTCCTTAGCTTGTTCCGGCATCTGGTGGTCACACATGGGATTGCAGCTACCCGTATGTTACCCTTCTCAGGATTTTTCTTTCCCTTTTTGAATTTTTTTTTTCCCATTTAAACTTAAATTTGAAATGTAAGATCCAATTTTAATAAATTGGATATACTACAACTTATAGTTACAAGTTTCTGGCTCTACAAGTGGCCACAATGCATTGGTGAGAACTCATAATTTTTCAGTCTTTGTTTCTTGGGGTGTTTGTGTGTGTGTGTCTGTGTTTGGGGATGTTTTTCCTTTGTTAATTCTAAAAATGTATTGCTAATATATGGCAGGCACTGAGGTAGATGCTGGCAGGAAAAGAATAATCTGGATGGCAAATTAACCTAGTGCTTCTGATTATACTCCATGAAACAGGAAACCTCTTGCATGTGCATTGTTTGAAATGTAGTAAATAGTAAGTTACAATTGTGACTAGGCTGTTAGGTAATCATTCTTGAGATATCTGTGGATGTTAAATTCACTGGTGAAAGTTTGATGAAGAATAGGTTATTTATGCAATTTCAAAGTATCTTCAAAAGACCCACAAGTTACTTATTAATTACAATGGGAAAAAATAGTAACTTTATAGTGGAGAAACTTGGCAGACTGCACATTAACCAAGGGATCAAAGTTAATATCACAAACCAGACAAACCAACCTCATGTGTCTCCTGAGATGATACACTAAGGACTCACATCACTTCTGTGGTCTGTTTTGCAAAAAACACATAACCTGAATCTAATCATGAGAAAGCATTAGACAAACTCAGAATGAGGAACATTCTACAAAATAACTGAACTGTATTCTTCTTACATATTAAAGTCATGAAAGACAAAGACTGAGAAACTGTTCCAGATAAAAGGAAACTAAAAAACGTATGACAACTGTAACCTGTAATCCTGGACAGGGGAAAAATAGCTATGACGTGCACAATTGGGAACTATTTACCTAGAGAATGATAAAACCAATGAGGCAAAAATGTAAGTAATTGGTGAACATGGATAAAGTGTGTATAAGAGTTCTTGTTACAGTTCTTCGTGCCGTTTTTCTGTGTTTGAAATTACATATTAAAAAGTTAACCCAAAAAAGTGTTTCCAAAAGTAACAAGCTCTTTAATGACAAAGAACTGGTCTCTTTAAAAATGATTTATTATTTTTCATTATGAAATCAATGTATGTATGCTTTTTATTTTATTATGATTTTAAAATTAATTAATTTATTTATTTTTGGCTGCGTTGGGTCTTCGTTGCTGCATGCGGGCTTTCTCTAGTTGCGGTGAGCAGGGGCTTCTCTTTGTTGTGGTGCGCGGACTTTTCATTGCGGTGGCTTTTGTTGCGGAGCACGGGCTCCAGGGACGCAGGCTCAGTAGTTGTGGCGCAGGGGCTTAGCTGCTCCACGGCATGTGGGATCTTCCTGGACCAGGGCTCGAACCCGTGTCCCCTGCATTGGCAGGTGGATTCTTAACCACTGCGCCACCAGGGAAGCCCCTGTATGTTTTTTAAAGGAGAAAAAATATATAGAAAAGTTAAAAGAAGAAAAAGCATTAATCACCCACAGGTCTATCACAGACCAACGCTGCCTAGGAAGATTGTTTGAAAGGAGTGCAGTTTCATGGTGCAGGGATGTGCTAGATGGAGGGCATTCTGGACTGAAGGAACAATATAGAAAAGACAGGGAAGCGTGGAGAGGCATGGCTCAGGGGAAAATGAGAAGACAGCATTTGGTTTGCTTTGAGGTGGGGAAGCTGGGGCTAGAAAACGGAGATGAGTAGGTGCGGTAGGACTTCCCAGGAGGACCAGTGCTGGAGGGGGAGATCGTGCAGGTCCGATTCTCCCCCGGGCCGGGGTCCACTATGCCTGGCACATGGCTGGGGCTAATGAAGGAGTGCGCACGAGGCAGGCCCTAGGTCCCTTCCTGCCCCGTAGCGTCCCCTCGCGGCGACTCCCCCGCCTGCTTGTTGCTCGCCATCTTCACTCCGCCGCCTGTGGGCTGCTGACGCAATCGGGAAGCAGGTGCACGGCTCGGTTTCCAGGGCAACAACAGCCGGGCCTCCATCCTTCCGCTCGCACTCGTGCGTCACTTCCGGCCGCTCGCCGCCAGTCGCCGCCGGCCTGGGGAGTGACTGAGGTTGGGGCTATTTCTCTTCGTCTAGTTGGGGGCGTTGTGCTGGGGATGGTGTTGGCCAAAATTATTTTTCGGTTCTGCGGGAGGAGCTTGTAGGGAGGCAGGTGGATCTTAATCTCCGTCCCCCAACCAATCGCTTTCAAATCCGCTCCGTGAGCGCCGCCGAGGAGAGGGCGTCTCGTCGCTGCCAGACGTAGAGCATGCGCACTCGCACCGAGGCAGTCTCGGGGATCCTGTGTTCCGGGATTTCAGGGCAGCCGGAGGGAATCGAGGGGGCGGGGCAGCGGGGGGCGGGGTGGGCGAGCGAAGGCGTTGATTGGTCACTAGGAAGCTCGGCTGTGGAGCCGCCGTGGACCCCTGCGGCGGGCTCTGGAGTTTCATTCATTCACTCACTGGTTGAATGGATAGACTCACTCAGCCTTCACGGAGAGTACGCGGAGTCTGAGCTTGTGCTAAGCGCTGGGGATTCGGATCCCACGATTTGGTTGACACTCTGCGGTGTCCCCTCCTTTCTTCCTGTGCAATCTTATCGCCTCTCCTCTCCATTCAAGCCTAGTGTGGTGTACTTCTTGCACAGGGAGGTGACACCGGCCTCTCTTACTGCAGGCACCTTTCCTGAAGGGTCCCCATCCCTGAGAGCAGCCGCTGAACACTGGAAGGTCTGAGGTGGAGTTCTGGTTAGCCGCTCAATTACTGAGGCACTTCCACCACTTGACATTCACCTCTGAAAGAAGAGTATAGTTATTTTAGGAGGGGTTGTGAAGTTTAAAATGAGCTTTGCTGCTTATCTTGGGGTTGAATCCCTGCTTTGACCCTGATTAGCCTGTATGACTCTGGGCCATTGCACGGAGGCCTGTGTCCAGCACTGGCTGATACTCAGGTCTGGCTAATTTTTTTTTTTTTAATTAAAGTACACATAGTTGATTTACAATGTTGTGTTAATTACTGCTGTACAGCAAAGTGATTCAGTTATACATATATACTTAAAAATATTCTTTTCTATTATGGTTTATTATAAGATATTGAATATAGCTCTCTGTGCTATACTGTAGGATCTTGTTGTTTATCCATTCTGTATATAAAAGCTTACATCTGCTGACCCCAACCTCCCACTCCATCCCTCCCCTAAACCCCCTCCCCCTTGGTAACCACCAGTCTGTTCTCTATGTCTGTGATTCTGTTTCTGTTTCATAGATAGGTTCATTTGTGTCACGTTTTAGATTCCACTTATAAGTGATATGGCATTTGTCTTTCTGACTTCACTTAGTATGATCATCTCTAGTTGCATCCATGTTGCTGCAAGTCATGTCATTTCGTTCTTTTCTATGGCTGAGTAATAGTCCATTGTATATATGTACCACATCTTCTTTATCCATTCACCTGTTGATGGACATTTAGGTTGTTTCCATGTCTTGGCTATTGTGAATAGTGCTGTTATGAGCATAGGGGTGTGTGTATCTTTTTTTTTAAATTAATTTATTTTTGGCTGCATTGGGTCTTCGTTGCTGTGCGGGGGCTTTCTCTAGTTGCGGCGAGCAGGGGCTACTCTTCGTTGCGGTGCGCGGGCTTCTCATTGCAGTGGCTTCTCTTATTGCGGAGCATGGGCTCTAGGCGCGCAGGCTTCAGTAGTTGTGGCATGCAGGCTCCGTAGTTGTGGCTCACGGACTCTAGAGCACAGGCTTAGTAGTTGTGGCGTGTTGCAGTTTTCTTATGACAAGGCCGAAAGTAAGCTCATCCCACGAGATGAATTGTGCCGAAACACAGCAGTAGAGGGCTGCCGCTCGCTCAGGCAAAACAGCGCCGTCTGTCCTGCTGTAGTAGCTTTTATTTAAGCATTATCTATGTTTACATTTTAAGACTTGTTTTCTTAACATTCCAAAAATGCCAAAGCAGCAACCTATGCTTTTATTGATTATACAAGCAACAATGGGCTTCCTTGAAGACATGCCGTGCTTCGTCCTTGAGCGCAAAAGCAGCACAAGGACATTGCCTTGTGTTTCCATTATTCTGATTATACTGAAGTAGCACAAGGACATTTCCTTGCGTTCCCACCATTTTGATTATACTGAGGACATCTCATGGATCAGTGCCCAAAGCACTCAATGATTATTCGCAGGGCCCCGGTTTGCCGGGGGTGGGGTGGGGCGCTCAAAGCAATCAGGACTGTTTGCAGTTCCGGCTTATTCGCCAGCCCCCAGTCTGCTGGGGGGGGGGTGGCTCATGGGTCACGTCTCCTTTCCATGTCCTCAGTTATTCCACTACAGTGGCGCAAGGGCTTAGTTGCTCCGTGGCATGTGGGATCTTCCCGGACCAGGGCTTGAACCCATGTCCCCTGCATCGGCAGGCGGATTCTTAACCACTGCGCTACTGGGGAAGCCCTGTTTTTGAATTATAGTTTTGTCTGGTTATATGCTCAGGAGTGGGATTGCTAGATCATATGGTAATTCTATTTTTAGTTTTCTGAGGAACCCTCATACTGTTTTCCACAGTGGCTATACCATCTTACATTCCCACCAATGTAGGAGGGTTCTCAAGGCTGGCTAATTCTAAGGTGAAGGATTTAGTAAACCTAAACCAAACTTTTGGCTCCAGATCTAAAGCACCCTCTTCAACCGACGTATTGTTAATAAAATTGACTTGTAAATATCCATTGTCTGATTCTTTTGTTTTATTTCTCAATTGCTCCACACTCAGGAAGAGAAAAAAGGAGTGTTACTGCTTAGTCCCCTCCATTAGAACAACCTACCCTATAGGGCCATTGTGAGATTATATGAGACATTTGTACCAAGCACATTGTACTTTACCTGCTGGGTAAATGGTAGCTACCAGGATTTTGTTATTTTGAGGGAATAGATGTGAAAGCCCTGCTCAAGTGGCTGGCTCTTCATGGTGATAAATAAGCAAATCTGTTCCCTATTGGCTTGGGCACTAGAAAGCCCGGGTGAGACATGGCCCTATGGAGAAGTATCCAAGTGGACTGCATGGTAGAAGAGAGCCCTACGACTTGGAAAGGAGTAAGGAAACCTTTATAATACTGTTGGTGGATCAGAAATCCTAAGAGGTGATGGGCTTTGCCCAAAGTGGGGTGATCATATGACCCAACCAGAACACTTTTAGCCAGGACAACAGGCATAAACTGGGATTGTCCTAGGCAAATCAGGATATATGATCACCCTATCCCAAGGCCATACAAGTAGCACTTGAAAGAATTGAAACGGAACTTAGATCTATCCCACTCTGTCTCAAAGTGCTTTCTCATACTTGCTTTTATTAATCCTGAGAGTGACCTTATGAAGTGATTATTCCCATTTTATATGTGAAGATATTTAAGTCATATAGTTAGTGAGTAATGGAGTTTATGCTCTGACCTGCACTTTTGACCGGTTTCAGTGGTAATTCTCAACCCCACCAAGCCTCTTTGGGCATTGGTCTTCATCTTTGAGATTGCATGCATGATTGGATGTTTCAGGGAAGTAGATTTGCCTTATGAGAGAACTTTCTAACAGGGCTCTGTATCATTGTATGAAACTCTCCACCTCTGTTAGGACTTTCTATAGAGGGGTTCTGGTGTGGGTGTGAGGTCAGACTTGATGATTTTAGATGTTCCTTCCAATCCAACTTTAAGTGTCTAAAACTCCTTGAGAGCAGGTTTGGTATATTCGTTGAATTCTCAGCATTCAGAGGAGATGCTCAGGAAACGTTAAAACTATGTAAGCAACATAACTCCAGAAGCAAGATATACCTGGGACAAGTCTGGACACCTCCCTCTGATGGCTGGGGAGCTGTGGCTAGCCTTTACATTCTCTGAGCCTCAGTTTTCTCATTGGTCAGAATGCAGAGTAGTCTCCTCCCTCCCTCCCCCACAGATTTGCTGGGACAATAAAATAAATTAATGTGAGTACATTGTAAACAGAAACATTGTACAAAAATAACAATGTTTCCTTTTGCCAGCTTTCAATCTTGCTTTCCAAATTGCTTCTCTTATCCATTTATAGAGAGAATGAGAACAAAGAAGGACTATGGAAAGAGCGCAGGCGACACAGACAGCCTGGGATTTGAATCCTAAATAGCACCAGCCACTTGTGTGCCAAGTGGAGTGTTCTTTCTGGACCTCAGCGCTAAGAATAGCTACCTTGTATCGATCTTATGAAGACATCGTGTGCTAAACAGGGAACTCTATTCCTGGCACTTAGACCTCCATAAAGGGTGGCCTCTTTTAATGTCTGTTTTCTGTGTTCTGTAATTGTCAACCTGTGCTCTCAGCGCCATGGAGAAGCCACCTTGGGCGGCTTTTTGTAGGGTCCTGGAAGCGTTCTCTCTTAGCCTCTGGGCACCTGTGTTGAAATCCTTCCTGGCTGTCTTGTGTGCTGGAAATCCGTTCCACCTGTTTTGCCCTGAAGATGTGTTCTGTTTGTAATTCATTCCTATTCTTTGGAAAACAATTCAATAAAAACTCATTTGGTTTTCCACTGGCCCAGGGCAGGTATGAGGGATAGCGTATTATTATTTTATAAAAAAAATATAAATAGTGAAGTCGTAAAACACCACTGGTCACAGAGCAGAGAGTCAATAAATGCTTGCTGGAGTAAAGTAAAAGTGATGGCTCAGTTTTTTCCATGGCTGCTGCATTGGCTGAACTATTCCTGTCCACCATTACACTTTTTTTTTCTTATTTAAAGAGAAATACATGCATATGGTAAAAAAATTAAAACAGAACACAAAAATACACAAGGGAAAGAAGGTCTCCCTCACCCTCTGTTCTCTCAACCCTCTCTGGAGATGCCACTGTTGACAATTACTTGTGTATTTTTCAAATATGCTATGCACATTCCAACCTATGTATGTGAATTCCTTTTTAAGTTTTCTTTCTTTATTTTTAACCTGGATAACCCCTTCTGCCCCTACCTAGCAAGCTGGGCTCTGGAACTAAGGACAGCTGTCCCAGGGGGCCTATTCGGAGCCCTAGACGGGACCCCCAGAGTCAGGAGTGGGTTTCCAAGGAGGAATGGGGACCAAGCACCAGCCCTCGGGCAGTCTGCTTGGGGCTCGGGCTCTGACCTTCTACTTCCCGGCCCCGCCCAGCCCCTGTGGCCTTGCACATAAGGCATGCCCTGGAGACACGCGGCCTCAGTTTCTCAGCCTGTAAAAGGGGAACTTATACTCTCCCCAAGGTAGTTCAGAGCACTGGCGACAACGCCTGCGGGTGCGCGACACGAAGCCCGGCTCGGCGCGAGGGCAAGGAGTGTGATCCCGTAGTGGTTTTGCAAAGGCCTGGGCTGGAGGGCTGCACCACGGAGGTGAAATTGGAGCTGCGCGCCTTGAGGGCTTGGAAAGGCGCGCGGAGGCAGGAGTGGCATCTCCTTCGGGGTGCGCGGCCCCAGGAGCCAAAGCTTTTCTTTCCTTCTCAGCTGCTCTCCTTCCCCTTTTCTCCCTCTGGGTCCCTCCGTCTCCTTCCTCCTCCGTGTCCCTCCCAGCGACCATCTAGCTCCCTCCACTTTTCATCACTCCTCTCCTCCCCCTCCTCCTTCCCTCGCTTCCCCGGCATCTCTTCCAAAACCCGGAGCGGATCCCCGGCCCGGGACGGGCCCTGCGCATGCGCAGGGGCGGTGCCGGCTCAGCCGCTGGTCGGAAGCTCCCGCTCTGAGCCGGGGGAGCGTCCGAAGAGGCTACTCGGCCCCGCCGCCCGCCAGGCCGTTGGCTCCGGGCCCGGGGGTCCGGCTGTGTAAGTGCAAGGTGGGGGGCTCCCGGGCAGGGAGGGTGTCGGGTCGGCTGCGGGAGGGCTGTCTGTGTGTCACGGCGCTCGAGGGCGCCAGCCAGCGTGTGTCCCGCCGAGGGGCTCGCCTCAGCCCACACCTGCTCGGGCCACTTGCCCCACAGCCCCGTTACCCTGCCCGGAGCCCGGCCACACCTGTCCACGGCCGCGTCCGCACCTGCCGAGGGCCCGGCCCGCACCTGCTGCCTCTCGGGCCCGGCCCTGGCTCTCCTTAGCTCTCGGCTGCCGTCCCCTTCCCCTCTTCCGCCCGCGGGCCCCCTCCGCTCGGCCTCCCTCTCCTCGGTCCTTTGACCCCGGGCCGGCGGGTCTCGGGATCCGGCTGGGGCCGGCCTCCGGGCGGCGCTGCAGCCCGCGCCCCCGGCCGCCTTCCCCGCCCCGCGGTCCCGGGAGGCCCTCTTCTCCTTTTTCCTCCTCCTCCTCTTTTGGATTCAAAGTGTCTCAGATCCCGCTCGGCGGCGGCAGGCGCTGATTCCCGGGGATGAGCTCCTCGAATTGCAAAGTCCGGCTTCTCCCGGCCAAGTCTCGGGAAGAGAGAGCACAGTGCCTGCCTTGGTCTCCTCCCTCGGCTCATTTGCCCCACGTGAATGCCCTTTAACACGGAGTTTTCTGGTGTTCGGATGGGGTTCTTGTGGATTTCACGTGTTTTTATAGAGAGAGGGATTACAGTGTTGAAAGCAGGGCTCGGTTTAGTTAAAGATGAGTTGAGGGTATGAGGCTGTGACATCCTCCATCCTCTCCCCGCCCCAGTTTGAACGCGACTGGCGATTTTTAAAACGTAGTTAATTGTCGTTTCCTAGTCCAGCCCAGATAGTATTCCTTAACACGAAATAGCAGCACTAGAGGCATGATATTGGAGAACCAGGAATATTGCAGTCCTAAAGATGTCCTGGCAAGGTTTTTTGTTTTGTTTTTCTTAAACTGTGGGAGAGTCCAATAGTATAGAGGGAAAAATAGTTGTCAAGAAATATTTTATCAAATAACAGCGTTATTGAGATAATGTTCACATACGATGAAGTCCACCCATTTAAATTGTACATTTCAGTGGTTTTTAGTATATTCACAGTTGTGCAACCATTATTATTCCAGAACATTTTCCTCACTTCAAAAAGAAATTCCATACCCATTGGCTGTCTCCCCTCCTGCAGCCGGGGGAGCCACAGATTTACTTTCTGTCTCTAAGGAGTTGCATATTTGGGGCATTTCATGTAAATGGAATCATACAGTATGTGGCCTTTTGTGCCTGGCTTCTTTCACTTAGCATAACGTTTTCAAGGTCCACCAATGTTGTAGTAGGGTCAGTACTTTGTTCCTTTTTATGGCTAAGTAATATTCTATTGTTATGGATAGATCACATTTTGTTTATGCATTTGTCAGGTGATGGACACTTGCGTTGTTTCCACTTTTTGGCTCTTAGGAATAATACTGCTATGAATGTTCGCATACTAGTTTTTGTGTGGACACGTATTTTCAAATCTCTTTGGTATATACCTAGGAGTAGAATGGCTGTTTATATGGTAACTCTATGTTTAACTTTTTGAGGAACTACCAAGTTGAAGAAATATATTCTTGATGTTTTAATCTTTGTATTAGATTAGTCTCAGACACCAGAGCTGGCTCAGTGCCAGGGCTTATTTCATCAGATTCTTTCTCCCTTGAAGAAAGTAGTGGAAAAGCATGGACTCTGGAACCTGGCTCCAGTTTACCCCTTAGAGATTAGGAGACCTTGAGCAGCTGACTGAGCCTGGTTCCTCATCTGTAAGGTTGAAAATGGGAATGCTTGTTTCTTAGGGTTGTTGTGACGTCTAACTATGATAAGTTGTAAAGTGCCCAGTGCAGCCCTTTTCCTACCTTGTATATGAGACAAATTGCCTCCCGTGGTACTTGCATATTTTGAATCTGGGGCAAAAGTGAACAAGAAGTTTGCTAATACTGAGCAGCTTCAGGGAAAACCCTTGCCTGAGGTTGTAAGGTTTACTGAGCTGTGGCATGGATTTGATTGCTGGTCTGCTTTTCAGGGCCTAGTTGGAACTGGAAGGGACCCAGAGGGGTCTTTTAGTCCAGGGTGACTTCATTGTTTAGATTTCATAGATTGGTAAGTGCTAAAAAGCTGGAGGGCCAATCATAGGCTTGTCAATTTTTATTTTTGCCCAGATAGAATAATGGAAGAACAAGCGCCATCTCCCCCACCCCCACTGTTTTATAAAAGCAAGAATGTTTGGGAATTCCCTGGCAGTCCAGTGGTTAGGACTCTGTGCTTTCACTGCGGTGGCCCGGGTTCGGTCCCTGGTCAGGGAACTAAGATCCTACAAGCCGTGGGGCGCAGTCAATTAAAAAAAAAAAAAAAAAAGTTTTAACAGCAAAAAACGAGACAGTTCATAACCTAAAAATAAATGATAACAACAGTAGTTAATATTTATAAAGCACTTACTAAACTTACTTTAGTTTTATGGGAAACTTAATATACATTGTTCATATTTTTCTCATTTTACTTCAGAGTAGAGAAATTGAACACCTCCTGTCCTCAACCTGTGTCAGACCCACAGGCCACCTGTGCACCTGTAACACACTTGCCTTTTTTGTGCATCAACTTTTTTGCTTGTAGAAGAGGGGTGTTGGCAGGGGCAGTAGCATAATCTCCTGATAGATGAGAAGGGCGGGGGCCAGGCCCTGAAACTAGCCAACCTGCTGAAACATGCACTGTAATTTTGAAGTTCGACCTTCTTCCTTTTTTTTTTTTTTTTTTTTTTTGCGGTACGCGGGCCTCTCACTGTTGTGGCCTCTCCCATTGCGGAGCACAGGCTCCGGACGTGCAGGCCCAGCGGCCTTGGCTCACGGGCCCAGCCGCTCCGCGGCATGTGGCATCTTCCCGGACCGGGGCACGAACCCATGTCCCCTGCATCGGCAGGCGGACTCTCAACCACTGCGCCACCAGGAAAGCCCAATGTGGACCATTTTTAAAGTCTTTATTGAATTTGTTACAGCATTGCTTCTGTGTTATGTTTTGGTTCCTTGGCTGCCAGGCATGTGGGATCATAGCTCCCTAACCAGGGATGGAACCTGCACCCCCTGCATTGGAAGGTGAAGTCTTAACCGCCAGGGAAGTCCCCCTTCTTCCTTTTTTAACTCTTATGTTAAATGTTTAACATGTATGTACAGTTTAAAGAATGGCAAAACAAGCACCGCTGGATCTACCATCTAGCTTAAGAGACAGAACATAACTACTGCTTCTGAAGCCCACTGCTTCCCTTTCAAACTGCATTCCTCTTTGCCACCCAGGTAACCGCTATCCAAATTTACTTTTTCTTTATAATTTTGCCATATGTGTAAATAAGATACTGTTTAAGTGTTGCCTGTTTTTGAACTTTACATAAATGGAATGGTGCTGCTTGTATCAATCCACAACTTGCTTTATTTGCCCATCATGTTTTTGAGATTCATCTTTGTTCCTGCAATGTCTCTCTAGGTCATTCATTTTCACTGTTCTAAAGTATTTCATTGTGTTAAACGACCACAGTTTAGTTACCCATTCTCCTGACGGTGGCCATTTGCGTTCTTTTCAGTTCTTGCTTCTGTGAACCTGCCAGCCACATGCCAGAATACGTGCCACCTGTCAAACAGGAGAGCTACCTTTGGTCTGCATCTTTGCAGACACATGGTGTTTTTACACTTAAAACATTTTGTCTTTATACCCATGTTCATAATAGTATTATTCATAGTAGCCAAAGCTAGGAACAACCCAAATGACCTTCAGTGAATGAATAAATAAAATGTGGTATATATATATACAATGAAATATTATTCAGCATTAAACAAGAAGGAGATTCTGATACATGCTACAATATGGACGAACCTTGAAGACATTCTGCTAAGTGAAATAAGCCAGCACAAAAGGACAAATAGCATATGATTCCACTTACGTGACGTGTCTAGCGTGGTCAGATTCCTAGAGACAGAAAGTAGATGGGGGCATGCCAGGGGTGGGGGGATGGGCAGTTAGTGTTTCATGGGGACAGAGCTTCAGTGGTGAAGGTGAAAAAGTTCTGGAGATGGTTGTACAGCAATGTAAGTGTACTTAATGCCATAGAACTCTACATTTAAAAAGGTAAGTTTTGTGTTATGTATATGTTACCACAATAATTTTTTTTTTTTTTGGTCAGTCTGGTGGGTATGAAATGGTCTGTTCCTGCGGTTTTAATTTGCTGTCTCCTGATCGCCATTGAGGTGCAGCATCTTACTGTACACGTCTTGGCTACTTGAGTTTCCTCTTCAAAGATGTCTGTTTGTCCATTTTCTGGTTGGGTTATGCATCTTTTTCTTACTCATGGATTACCCATTGTGCCAGTACTACTGTTGGAGAGTCTGTCCTTTCCTACTGTCCTAGAATGGCACCTCAGCTGTATTTCAAATTGCCGTGCATGTGTGGGTCTGGTTCTGGGCTTGATGACATTTCCATTTTTCTCTCTATCCCTGTGCCAATACTGTGCTGACTATAGGTTTTTTTTTTCCTACAGATTTACTGAAATATAATTCACATGCTATACAGTTCAACCATTTAAACATACAGTTCAGTGGTTTTTAGGGTATTCACAGAGCTGTACAACCATCACCACAATCAATTTTAGAACACTTCATCACCCCACAAAGAAACCCTATGTTCCATTAGCAGTTATGTCTGGTGGGACAAATGCCCTTCCCCATTGGTCGTTCCTCAGGAGTTTCTTGGCTGTTGACCATAAACTAACTTGTTACATTCCACGAAAAATCTGTTAGTTATTCTAATCAGAACTGTGTTGAATCTATATATCAAAATGGGGAGAATGAACATCTTTATGATATAAACTTTTTCTACCCATGGATATATCTGGGACCCTACCTTTTCCTCTCTACAGAGCCTGGCACGTGGGAAGTCCTCACTAGATGTTTGGGATGTGAATGATGAGGTTTTATATATCATTAGTTTCAACCATAGCCTTGCACAAAAGAGAAAACTAACCTCAGTGAAGCTACGTGACTCACTTATGGTCACAAAGAGTGACAGCCAGTGCTGGAGCCAACCCGATGCACGTGGCGCTTGCAGTGAGTTCTCCGCCACCTACTGCTGGTGGGAGCAGCATCCTTTCTGCGAATGATACATGCTGGTTGGCCGCTTTCACTTTCATTGGCTCCATCTTATCTGTAGGTGTTTTTCTTCTGGTGGGCCTGTGTGTGATGTGTGACATGTTAATAAAGATCTGTGTCTGGGAGAACTCTGGGCCAGGTGCAGGGAGTGCCCACTGAGCACATGCTTGAATTGGGAAAAGACACAGTAAAGGTTGGAATTTCCATTACAGTTCAGACTTCCTGATTTCTATGACCTATTATACCTTGATTTAGCCCACCTTAATTTTGGATGCACAAATATGGAAAAACTTGATGAAACATGATTGTACGGTATTGTAGAGAGAGGACCTTGTACGATTTTTCTCTTTCTTTTTTCTAACACTTGTTCTCCTGGGCCTTACAGATCCTGCACAGATCCTACACCCATTCAGCAGTGTCTAGGGCTTGCTCGGTGCTGCACTGAAGCAAAATTTGTTTATAAGGGCCTTTTTTCATCTACTCTGGGCCTCCGTCTTCTTCTCTGCACAATGAAGGCTTAGACTAGATAAGGGTTTTTCAATATCTTTGCCACCTTTTAGAAACAGAAAACTCTCAAATCTCCCTCCCCACCCACCCCAATGCTTAAGATTTTGATACGTCCCCCAAGGGGTGACATCCCTCTTTGTTGAAAGTTGATGTGCTTTTGGTTCTTTCCAGGAGGTGCAAAAAAGACTCTGCAGAGAATTATTGCAGGGAGGGGCCGGGGGCCAGTGTATCACACTTTGCAGTGTGAGCGCCGGGGCAGGGGCTGGGGTGGGGGGTGCGGGAGCGCCTGCCTTTCAATACTGTAGCTGATGTGGCCTCTCTATGATCTTGCACAGTGTGACCAACTTCTCTTTCCCTCAGTTTCTTCATGTGTAAAGTTGGGGTGATATTATTTAGAGGTTTTCATGAGATAATATACACATAAGCTTTTTGTGTCCTGGGTAGAAACAAGACCAGTTAGCAGGTCAGAGTTTTCTTAAAAAAAAAAAAACCAAAAAACTTTTTCCTGCTGCTCTGTCCAGGTGTGTTGTGAAGCTCCTGGAGGGTGAGGGTGAAGTCCAGCATGGGGTAGGTGGCCCCAGGATCTGCGTGCCCCAAATTGCTCCCACCTCCCTCCCCAGTCCTCTTCCTCTCAGCCCAGGATGAAATCCCTGCCATTGGACGTACTCAGAGGTCTAGTGGAAATGGCCTTTTATTTTCATGGTTTCATCTGGGAGGGCTGCTGTCATGATCTCTGTAGTCAGGTTCTGGTGAACCGAAGGCTATGCAATTTGGAGTTCCTAGTCAAGAAAAAGAAAACACAAATACAAAATTAGATATAGGGCCATGGAAGGGGCTCTTGCAAGTGGGGGCCATTAGCTCTGTTAGCTTCACAGGACAGCGGCCTCTGGCCGTGAGCACCCACCCCCGTACTCTGAAGGAGGAGAGACCAGTGAGGTCAGTGGAAAGATTTACTGAGTGTATCTCACGGGCTAGGCATTTCCCTACTTGTATGGTGTATTCCTTATTTGATACAATGAGCTCATTTAATCTCAATAGCCTTTAAAAAAATTAGACCTTTTATTTTGAGATGTAATGTAGATTCCCATGCAGTTGTAAGAGATAATATTGAGAGAGCTTATGGACCCTTTGCCCAGTTTCCCTTAATGGTACTGTCTTGCAAAGTTATGGTACCATATTAAAACCAGAATATTGACTCACTAACCCTTTGAGGTTTGTGTTATTATCCACATTTTAATTCATGATAAAACTGGGGTTTAAAGAAGCACACAGGCCTGCCCCAGGTCACTGACGTTGTTAGTGTAGAGTCAGGGGTGGAACGTGGGCTTCACATTTCTGGGCAGTGCCATTATGATGGTCTGTGGAAGGGGGCAGCATTCATTTGCTTGTTTGTTCATTCATTCAGCAAACATTTATTAACTCCTATGGGCCAGATGCTTTCCTGTGGGTTATCTAATTGAATTCTTCAACAGTACTGAGAATCAGGTAATGTTGTTTTCTTTCTTTCTTTTTAAATTTTTATCGGAGTATTGTTAATGTTGCTTTCTTTTTATATCTAACAAAATTCACCCAGAGAGGTTATTAAAACTCTCCCAAGGAAACACAGTTCATAAAGGAGGGATAGTAACCGTGTAGAGCCTCTCCTTCTACGTCAGGCAGTATGCCTGGCACTTTGCATTTGCAGCCTTCCTCAATCCAGATATCTTCTTAGCAAGCAAGTTTTATTATCGCCATTATTTTTCAGTTCAGGAGCTCAAGTGGACTGGAGTTCAAGTCCAGGCCATCTGATTCCACTGTGGTTCTTTTCATTCTGTTCTGCTGAGGGGCTGGGGAAGCAGTTCCTTCCGTTGTTCAGTCATTTATTCAGCTTTCTGAGCACTGACTCCACATCAGTGCCTGGCGCCTGGCCAGGAGTTGGAAACAGAAAACAAGAGATGGCCCCTTTTCTGCAGGAGCTCCAAGCCTGGTCCAAGAGCAGGGGGTTGTGATAAGAGCTGTGATAGCCATATGCAGAACTCTAAGGACAAACTGTTCCCCACAGCTTTGCTTGGGGCTTACCCTGCCTTCCAGCTGGTGGACGCCAGCACCACCGCATCCCCGAGTGCACTGGCAGCCTGCAAAACCCAGTGCGCCTCAAAGCCTCTTTTTCTCTCTGGGCAGGGTCTTCACCATGAGTGTCCCTGACTACATGCAGTGTGCTGAGGACCACCAGACTCTCCTCGTGGTGGTCCAGCCCGTGGGGATCGTCTCGGAGGAGAACTTCTTCAAGATCTACAAGAGGATCTCGTCCGTGAGCCAGATCAGCGTGCGCGACTCGCAGCGCGTGCTCTATATCCGCTATCGGCACCACTACCCGCCCGAGAATAACGAGTGGGGCGACTTCCAGACCCACCGCAAGGTCGTGGGCCTCATCACCATCACAGACTGCTTCTCGGCCAAGGACTGGCCGCAGACTTTCGAGAAGTTCCACGTGCAGAAGGAGATCTATGGCTCCACGCTCTACGACTCGCGGCTCTTCGTCTTCGGGCTGCAGGGGGAGATAGCCGAGCAGCCGCGCACCGACGTGGCCTTCTACCCCGGCTACGAGGACTGCGGGACGGTGGAGAAGAGGATCGAGGACTTCATCGAGTCGCTGTTCATTGTGCTTGAGTCCAAGCGTCTGGACAGGGCCACGGACAAGTCCGGGGACAAGATCCCGCTCCTCTGCGTCCCATTCGAGAAGAAGGACTTCGTGGGACTGGACACGGATAGTAGGTAAGTCTCCCTGGAGCCCAGACTCCTCAGCGTGGGCTGCTTCCCGACCTCCAGAAAGGGAGAAGCAAGTGGGAGCGTAGAAGCAAGGGAGCGGGGGGAAAAGGGTGCAGTCCACTGGTTTTCAGACTTTTAAAAATGGGACAGCCTTTGGTTCAGGGAAATCCTTTTAGGGTTCGTGTGGACACTTACTGCCCCTTTTCAGCTGGGAGCCCTGGTGGGACCCCCTGGAGCGCTGTCCAGTAGGGTAGCCACTGTCACTAAGACTGTGGAGGAGGCTGGTCTGAGCCGGGACGTGCTGTAGGTAAAGTGCACGTCAGATGCTGAGACCTAGTCTCGGAAAAAGAACGTAAACTATCTCAGTATTTCTTTTTTATTGATTACATGTTGAAATAACACTTTACATGTATTAGATTAAATAAAATACGTTATTAAAATCTGTTGCGAGTGTTTGGTTTTCACTTTTTAAAATGTGCAAACTAGAAGACTTTATTTGCGTGGCTCACACTGTCTTCCTGTTGGGCAGCGCTGCCCTCCGGCACAGCGTGAAGACTATTATTCAGCCTCATCCCTTCAATGGGCAGATGAGGTGCTGAACGCGGAGAGGTGGCCTAGTGAGGTGCTAGCTGAGCTGGGGGTCGGGCCGTGCCTCCTGCCTCCCAGTCCCCGGGCGCCTGCAGGGCTCAGGTCCTCCTCCTGCCAGAGGGCCGCGCCACGGCAGCGCCAGAGCCCCCGCTTATGCTTAGGGTATCAGAAATGCCACGGGGGCTTCCGAAAGAGCGCCCCACGCAGAGGAAGGTGTGTTCATGGTTTCTGTGTCTCAGGGAGTGTCAGACAGAGCAGGGAAAGTTCAGTCCTCACTTTGTCCCTGTGATTAAGTCACCAGAATTGCTGACGAGCTCTGCTGGGCCGTCTGCTTCCCCTCTCTGCCCTCTGCTCAGTTTCCCTGTGTGGCCAGTGCGGTGTCCCTCCTGCAGGAGAGGACGAGACGCACGCCTTTGCCGAGACGTGGTCCCCTTTGCTGGGGAGAGCGCGGGTAGCTGTGTCACTCCTGGCCTTGGGCCCTGGGCCCTGAGTCTGTCCTCCCCGCTCTGTACAGGTCGCACGATGGTCTCCCAGGTGAGGATGGGGGACATGGTGTGGGTGCCGCAGTGCCCGCTGCAGAGCAGGTGCTCAGGGTTTCCTGAACTTACCTAGGGTCAGACCTGACTTTCTGGTTGTTGATAAGTTAGAGGAGAAGATGTCACAGAATTGAGGGAAAAAGTCCAGGCAGCCCTACGAGTGAGAGGCACAGAGTCCCCGAGCCACTCCTGCAGGTGGTGCCTGGCAGGGTCTGGAGGAATTTTCATTTCCTCACCCGGACACGTCTGTGTGGTCTAAGGAAAGGGCAAGGCATGTCGTACCCACGATCCGTACTTAGTTTTCGCATGACCCTGTGATCTACATGCCAGCGCTCCCCTTCTGCTCCTTGGAGCCGAGGTGGCAAGGGTTAGGAGCCCAGGCACCGCCAAGGGGCAGAGCTGCCAGCACCAGGCCCGCTCCCGGCCAGCTCCTCACCACACCTGTTGCCTCCTGCTGAGCCCCGGGCGTCAGGTGGGGTGGATGCCGTGGTGATCATCCCTCACAAGGTGGGGCCTCACGGGCACACAGCATCATAGTGCCTGCGGCCTCGGCAGGGACTGCCTTCCCCTCCCTGGACAGACTGGTGGGTGAGTGGCTGAAGCCAGGAACCCTGCCCTGACCCCGTGACCAGTGCCTTATCCTTGCCAAACGAGGCACTGGTGACATTTCTGCTCATCAGCTTCTTGGCTTTGGGGTTGCAGACCCACCGGGGAATGCCAGTTTGTTTTTGCCTTTTGAAATCTGTGCTCGCAATTGGGCAGGAACAACTAGTTTCAGGATACTGTGCTTGGTGCATGGTGGCTGATCCTATTCCCAAGGGTTTACGCAGAGTGAATGAAACCTCCCTCCTGGTGGGTCCATTCTGTTCTCGCGGTACCATAAACACTCAGCCATCATATGCACTTCAGTGAGATAGTGATGCCAGTGACCTCAACTCAAACACGTTCTCCTCCAGTCACTGTTCATCCCTTGTTGCTTTCACTAGTCTCAGTTATCTAATTTTTAAAACAACAGTTAGGTGCAGGGACAGAGCCTAACTCTCCTGCGGCTCTTGGTAGGGGTGATAAAAAGTGTCCAACCTGAAATGAGATTGCATTTTGTGGCTCGAAAGGAAACGTCTAGATGTAGGTGGAGGTTTGGTTTGAGGCGCTGACAGGCTCCACGGCAGGTGCCGCCAACCTGAGGCCCCAGCCTTCCCAGGGGCTGTAGGTGTGGGTGGGCTTTACTGGACGTCCACGTGTGCCCCTGGCCTCATCAAAGCCCACGTCAATTCTTGACCATGCTGTCAAAGTTATTTTTGTTCTGGTGTGTTTCTAATTTTTGCTTGTTCCTCTTTCTTTTCTTTTCCTTTGTTCTTTTTCTCTCATACCGCCCTGTGAGTATGTTGTTGGGTCTGAAAAGGTAGGCTGTGAACACGTTACATTGAAAATAGCTAGATTTCCCTCTGTGCTGCCTTCTTACCGCCTTCATCGCTTTAAAAAACAAAAACTTAACTGCTGCTTTGATCCATGTATTATCCTGGTCATCATTTTATTTTCTAATTTTTTCGAATTTTCGCTTTTTTAGCACATAACCCACTGGTGTTTGATAGCTATTCAAACACTTGCTTTGGGGAACCTGTTTGGTCTTCCTTATATTTGGTGACAAATGAGCCCTTATTAATTTTTGTTTGTTTGTTTTGAGGAAGTGAGTTGCTAATTGATTTAAGCGGCTGCCGAGGGGTTTTCACGGGATATTTTAACTTGGAAGTCAAAGTCTGCCGCACCTTGCTTGATTCTGGCTTTTAAATGAACGCATTAGGCCTGCGGTTTTTGGCTGTCGCTGGCGATGTGCATGGTGGTGCTTACTGGCCAGTGGTCACCGGTGAAGAGGTGACCGGCTTGGGGGTCTGCTGGCCATGGAGGGACGCTGTTGGAGGAGCGGACACCAGATTTACTTTTGCTTTTGCCTTGACCATGCCATTTACTTTACTTTGTCTGAGCAACTTCCTGTCATAAAGGGGCAGAGGCTAGTCTAAAATCTATGCCAGTCTTTTGCCCCCTTTCTGAGGGCAGGTTTTCTAGGTATCAGAAAAATATGTCCTTCTCCTAGATAGCTAGTTCATTTGGATCTGGTGGACACAAGGGCCTCTCTAAGTGACCACGGCTTCCTCTCTGCTTTAGCCAATAAGCGTTCAGAGCCAGGTCTGTGGTTTACCTTAGCAGATGTATAGGCCCTCCCTGCACCAGCCTTTACTTTTAACCCATGTTGGCAAGAAATAGCTGATTCTTTATTTGTTGAGGCTAATGTCCGCCACTGATGGGCATGTCATTAGTTTGCAACTCCATTATCACCCAAGGTCAGCTGTGAAGGGAGATGCTTTGGCTGACCTAGGATCTCGCGTTCTTCCCCCCGGTTCATCTCACCCCTGGGGAAGGGTTTTGCCACACCACCATGCTGGCCAGGAGGCCTTGTTTCTCCTTTAATGCTCTGGTCCAAATGTGGACCCTTCATCTTTCATCAAAATAGGCCAGACTTTCTGCAAGGGTCCATCTCATTCTGGGGCGGGGGGACAAAACAGAAGTAAGTGTAGCAAGTGCAAGAAGTTGAGGCCATCTGGGTTGGGAAACATAGGGTGGGATCCTGTGATGGCTGGGCTGTGCCCTGGATGCAGGGCCTTTCCCATGGCTCCCTAGACTCAGAAGCTGGAGTTGAAGTGGCATGGGAGTGGGGAGAAGATGGGGTCTTCTTTGAGGGAGGGAGGAAGGCCTGGGGTGGTGTGGAGCCCTGAGGTCCAGTGGACTATCTTCCCCACGAACACAAGGCAGACCAGACAGGGGACCTGAGGGCGGAGGGGATGGGCATTGGGAGGAGGGGCTGACGTGTGGAAGGACTGTTGGATAGTTCTGGAATAGTCTTTCCCCTCAAAATAGACTTAAAAAAATCCAAATCTCTTAAGAACATTGATAGTTACTATGCAGGAAGTAGTTCTTTTTTGATCCTTCTAAGGGTAAGGCACTACACTGGTGGATACAAAGAATAGGACAGTCTATCCCAGGGGCTTGATACTTATTAGGGGGAATATGCAAGTTTATAAGGGGAGAAGGGTGGGGGAGGGAAACTAGCAAGGCTCTGTATCAGGCACCAGTCAGCCTCCCCACCTACATATTTCATTCATGCCACATCGATGCCATCTGAGGTGGGTGGTAGCAGCCCCCTTTTCCAGAGTGGGAAGCCTTCTCAGAGAGGTTAAGTCAGCCCAGCATCACAGGGCTAGTAAATGCTGTAGCAGGATTCAAGCACGGCCCTGTCAGGCTTTCAAGGATGTGTTCTCACTACTAATTCTGTTACCTCCCTGTTACATCTGGAATGGTAAAGTGGATCAGTTTTGGAGCCTTTCAGAAAAACTCTCCGACTTAAGTGCTGCAGGTCTATGTCATGAAGCTCAGACTTGTCTGATGGTTAGGAAGCATCAGTGTGCTTTACATCCCCGTGTTGAAGGTCTTCATTTCACGCCAATGATGACATGCTTGCAAATGACGCACAGGTGCAACATCAGACTTAGAAACTTCCGAACTTGTAATGGAAACTGTCCAGCCCTCCCTTCATCTGCTTTCCTCAGCAGAATGTAACTATGCTGCAGGGTAGGCCTGGGCTTTCTCTATGGAGTGAAGGTTAAATATCCAACGTTAGCATAAAACAGTTCAGATGGAGGAAATCGACATTGATGATTTATTGGAAGATTTCATAAGACAAGATGCAGAATCAGTTAATGGCCCATATACCATCTGAAATTGAGCACAGAACATTGCATTTCTTATTTTCTATTCAGAGCTGTCTTACAATATAAAGTTGTCTACTTTGGAACTTCAGCTCCACCAAAGGGACGCCTGTCAGCGTGTTTATGCGCGATGCACGTAATCTAGGTTTCCTCAGTCCATAATATGCTAGTGCAAAATCATGGGCTGTAGCTATCGCTTAATTATGCAAATACCTCTAAAACTATATAATACCAAAAAGAAAAAAAAAGAGAGATTACCTTTATCCAAGTTCCTTTGGATTTTAATTGCAAACTGTTGTTGAGCAGCTCTGGTTTTCCTTTGGATTTGAATATATACATTCTTTGCATGTAAATTGGTTTTTGGATTAGAATATACCAAGCCCTTTTTTCCCACAAGCCACATAAATAGTACCCAGATTGCACACATATGAAACATTTTCTTCTTTTATCCGATCAGAAGTCATGAGAATAATACAGCGTATATCTGTAGTTGAATTGTCCTTAGTGTAAAGTGCAGTGTGAACGCCTTCTGTGACAGTGCTTGCGGCTGTGTGTTAGGTGTTTTTGCACAGCTTCTAGAAAGGATGCCTTTCCCTTTATCTGGGGAGGCTGGCAGGTCTTTGCCTGTGATTTAGGTATGATTGATTTGAGGCCATTATGACTTAGGGGTTATCGGGTTTTTAATTTTTCTATCAATCCTTATTTCCAGTTCCTTTAACCCAGTGTTTATAACTTGTAAGAATAATGAAATAACTCTTTGAAGTATTTAGAGCATATTCACATTTTTGGCTAAGTTCTATTGCTCATGGCTTTGAAATTCACCATTAGTTTTGAAATTTACAACAAATTATGGCATATTTTGAATATTTGCATTTTGTGTTAATGTTACATTTATTTGCCACTGTGGCTTCATGTTGTATTTTTCTTTGTCATACTGTTTGCTCGTATGTTTTTTTTCCTTATCCATAAGCATATTCAATGGTCACACAATGTGACTATTCTAATAATGTATATATAAGAACTCTGAACTTTTAGAGAGACTTAAAAAACGTGACATTACCATTTTCAAATGATCTGTGAAAGAAGGATCCATGTCTTTTTGGAAAAAGAATTTTGATGAGAAAGCTTATATTCTAAATTCCAAAATTGGCTTAAAATATTTTAGTTTAAAGTATTTTGTAGTTTAGCTAACTACAAATCAAATTGACTTAATTCCTTTATCTGTTTCTTACTGTGTTTTCAAAGGATTGGAACAGAATTGCTCATAATCTTGAGATGACCCAGTTTTGGGACATATAGTACTTCGAGAGTTAAATACTTTAATTTATATAAATCTGTGATAGAATTTTGTTTGTATGGTATTTTGGAGATTTTCTCCAAAGTATTAGGGTTCATTCTATTTTTATATAATTTAGAATATTTTATATTGTTTTGTTGAATCATATGACCTTAATATGAAAAACTATGAGCATATTTAGCTGACTCCTTTTTGTAAAAATCCTGTATTTTCAAGACCAACTGTTTCTGATCACAGTGATTACACTTTTTATTTTTGAAAATGTTCTGGGCTATATTTTGCTACAGTAGATGTGCACCTTTGTAAGTTCATACAAAGATGTAATAATTTACTATTTTTGGAGAGTTAAGACAGGATGCTTTAAAGCAAATTTTAGTCTAACAGGATAGGAGTAGAGTCTACTGAAAAAAAGTCTAATTCAAAATCTGTTGAGTCAACATCATGGTGGTATTTGTAAACTGAGCCACGTATTAAAAGTCCACAGTCGTGGCCATGGAGGAGGAAAATGTGCATTTGGACGCTGAATTCTTTTCTGGTTAGAGCAGGAGGACACGGCAAGAAAGCAGGCCAAGCACTGCCCACCTTTGGGAGGGAGAGGCCCACAGGTGCAGAGGTTGGAGGCAGGGAAGGCTTCCTTGAGAAACTGAGTTGAAATGAGCCCTAAGGTGAGTGGGAAGTAGCTAGACCGAAGGGTCAGGTGGCCCCTGCGGTCACTGGGGGCCTTGGTACTGGGCCTTGGTAAGGCTGGGGAACGCAGGAGGCAGTGCGGGGCGGGGGCTAGAACCGTACTGGGGAAACTTTGAAGGCTTTGAAGTGAGGGAGTGACCTAATCAGATTTGTGCTTTGGGAAGGCCACTCTGGCTGTGTGTGAGAGTGTGTGTGTGTGTGAGAGTGTGTGTGTGTGTGTGTGAGTGTGTATGTGTGTGTGTGTGTGTGTGTGTGTGGCAGGGATGAAGGGGAGGGTGGTACAGGGTGGGAGGGTCATTAGAAGACCATTAGAGGGCTGTTGAGGTGACCAGTGGGGGAGAGATGGCAGGGTGTGCTTGGGGATGGCGGGGCAGTTTAGATGCAGTATTTTCTTACGGGGAGGGCTTGTTGGTGGGGGCCATCCTTAGCAGCGCCTTGTGGCTGGGAAGAAAACAGATGGAGGACAGGCCGACTTTCCTCTTCTCTCCTCCTCTGTGTTACATGATGGTCTTAGTTCAGCGAACATTTGGAACAGAAAAGCTACATTCCAGAGTTAGATCTGATGGGATTTAAGTTTGTATTGAGATCTGTACATTCATTTAGCTAGAAACTTCACATCTTTTGGATTAGCATAGGGGTTTTCTTTCTTGATAAGATTGCTTTCTTGGTGAGAGGAAATTTAATACAGCTGCTGTTTTTCTTGAAAAATCTTATCTTTTAAGAAATTTAATATTCAAAAGAATAGGAATATTTAAAAATGATAAAGCAGGATTTTGGTATAGTTTCTTTGGTTTCTGAGTTGATACAGAGTTAGAAGCTTTTGCATTATTTAATAGCACATCCTTGCCAATATTTAAAGAGCTGTTAGCGAGGGTCCCAGGCCCCACCTCTCAGAGTATCATTAAAGCTTGCTCTGAAATAGTGACGATAAAGGTCTTGTTTGCAAAAGCCAAACAGTTGGCTTATAATACGCAGCATAGCTCTCTTTATAAAATAATAATAGGTTTGAGGTTAAGAAAGTGGAAGATTGTTTTAAAAAGCTGAAACAAACTTTCTTGTGCTAACGTTGTGATTGGAAAATTTGAAAAGAGAAAGGCTGCTCTAATATTATCCATGTGAAATATGTGTATCCTATTAGGTTTAAAAAATAACTTTGCTCATAAACTGGCAATGATGGTGGCTGGCTTTCAATTGTGGAGCCTAAGGTTGCCTTCTTAGCATTTTTTTGTAGCAAGGGAATTGAAAAGTGCTTAGCCAGTGTGCTTTTGGGGCAGAAGTCGGGCATTAGCAATGATACATTTCCGTGCATTTTACTTTATAGACATTACAAGAAGCGGTGCCAAGGGCGCATGCGGAAGCATGTGGGGGATTTGTGCCTGCAGGCCGGGATGCTGCAGGACTCCCTGGTCCATTACCATATGTCCGTGGAGCTGCTTCGCTCAGTGAATGACTTTCTGTGGCTTGGAGGTAAGGTTATCTGATGAAGATGATCACATATGTAATTACAGCAACTGCTACTTGAAATAAGAGAAAACCTAGAAACAGTGGCTCTAGAAACATATGGAGAGGGAGGGGAAGCCGTCAGCTGAGCTGGTTGCAGTGGGGAGTCTTCCGGGGTAACTGCCTCACCTTATCTCCTGCCACTTTCCCACCCAGCCCTGCACTGCAGTCCTGCTGAAGCAAGCATGCACTTTCCTCAAAAACACACTGAATTGCCTTGTTGCTCTGTTTTGTTTTTTTTTTGAAAAGCACATCTTGCCCTCTGCTTAGAATGCCATTCCCCATGATAGTCACCTCATTCTTCAAAGCCTCCTCCATAGGCCAGATGATGAATGGATGAACAAAATGTTTCTCCTTATAGTGGAACATTATTCAGACATAAAAACAAATGAGATACTGATACCACTACAACATGGACGAACCCTGATAACATCATGTCAAGTGAAAGGAATCAGACACAAAAGGCCACATAGTATATGATTCTGATTATCTGAAATGTCCAGGATAGGCAAATCTAGAGGCAAAGAGCAGATTACTGGTTGCCTGGGGCTGGGTAGAGGGGGGAATGGGGAGGGACTGCTGATGGGCATGGGGTTTCTTTGGGGTGATGAGAAGGTTCTGGAATTAGATAGTGGTAAGAGTTGCACAGCTGTCAATATACAAAAGCTCCCGAATCGTACACTTTTAAGTGGGTGAGTTTTGCGGTATGTGAATTATATCTCAATTAAAAAAACTTAAAAAAAAGAAAACCTGCTTCAAAGGACAGCCTCTTCTGACCCCTCCACGCAGTGGGTGCCCGCAGGTCTTGTACAGAATCCTGTCTGCATGGAGTTTACCCTCTGTGCTGGGACTGCCTGTTTGCGTGTTTTTCTCCTTCAGGGGCTATGTCCTGGAGGTGGGAGTGGGAGGCATGGTCTGTGTGTGTGTGTCCATCATCTAGTATATTGTAAATGTTCTGTGAGTGCTTGTTAAATAAATGTGGCGTGAGTGAGGGCTGAAACAGGGTCCTTTCCCGGAAGAGGTTGACAGCTCAGTCAGAGGGCCCGTCAGCCACTGTGGTAAATACAAGTCAGAATGAAGTAACCAGGTTCTTCAGTGGAAGATCAACAGCGTCCTATAGGACACACAAAATATAAATTCTTAAAATGGACTTAAATTTCATAATTTGGCTTCTTAAAGAGGATAGGGAGATAAAAGTGAGAAAGAGAAGGAATAGATGGAAAAGAAACAAGAAACAGAAAGGATTAAGTAGGAGGGGAAAGGTGAATAGGAGTTTTACTTTGTTTTCTTGAAGGAGAGGTCTATAATGACTTGCTGTGGACTGGTGGAGTAGAGCTGAAGGTTAGGTGCTTATCCGGGAAGAATGCCACCGGGCACCTGACCCACCCAGTGATAATGGGCAGGTCGGGTTCCTGTGAAGGCTGGGTGGAGTGGGTGGTGCCGGGTGCTGCCAGCTTATTTCACTCTTGGTCCCTCAGAAATGCACAGTGGGGTTTCCGGGGGGCTCCAGGACGTGTGACATCACAGCAGATTGACGGCAGAAGCAGGTGTGAGAATCCAGTACACTTGTCTCGAGCCAGACATGAAAGAAATTTCATGTAAAATTGTAAAAATGCGAACAGTGCCCCTCTTCCAGCATATTGTTGTTGTTTTGAAACGTAGTTGTTGTTCATAAAAATTTAACATGGTCGGGACTTCCCTGGTGGCGCAGTGATCGAGAATACACCTGCCAATGCAGGGAACATGGGTTCGAGCCCTGGTCCGGGAAGATCCCACATGCCATGGAGCAACTAAGCCTGGGCACCACAACTACTGAACCTGCGTTCTAGGGCCCGTGAGCCACAACTACTGAGCCCATGTGCCACAACTGCTGAAGCCCTTGTGCCTAGAGCCTGTGCTCTGCAACAAGAGAAGCCACAGCAATGAGAAGCCTGTGCACCACAATGAAGAGTAGCCCCCGCTTGCCACAACTAGAGAAAAGCCTGCACACAGCAACGAAAACCCAACGCAGCCAAAAAAAAAAACCAAAAAAACACCCCTTAAAAAATTTAACATGGTCAAGATGGCGTACTAGGAGGACGCGGAATTTGCATCTCCTCACAACTTGGGCACCTACCAGGCACTGGTGGGGGACCACGGACACCTAAGGGGATGGGAGGAACCTCCAGCAACTGGGTAGGATGTGGGGTGTGGGGGGAGTGAAGGAGGAGGAGAAGTGGAGGTGGGACGGGACTGGAGCCCCTGAGGGGTGGCTGGGGGAGGGGAAGGGATCCCACGCCCGAAGGGGGAAATTGGGGAACCATTGGGAGGGCAGAGGATCAAAAGGGAGCGTGGCCAGGTTTCCCCTGCCCACTTGGGCCCCTGGGAACCTGCTGAGATCCCGGACCTGATCCTCTGCCCACCAAGGCCCCCTCCAGCCACATGGGTCCTGAGGGAGTGGGAGGGAGGGAAGAGGGAGCAAAAGTAAAGGCCGGACCTCTGGGACGGCATTGCTGAGGGGCGGCTGGGGAAGGGGAGGAGTTCCTACACCCAGCAGGACCCACCCACGGTTAGGGGTCCAGCGGGGACGGGGGAGACCTTTGGGGAGACAGTGGGGAAGGGGCACGAAGGAACGGAAAGGAACGCGGCCAGTGCTCACCCTGTCCACCTAGGCATCCGGAAGCCTGTTGGGCTCCCAGGCCTAATCCTCTGCCCTCGGAGCCTCCCTCCTGTGGCGCAGAGCCCAAGCCCCACCCCTACACCTCCACCCAGGGCCCCACCTCTACACTCGGAGACCCCCTCCAACCGTGCTGGGCCTAATCCCCACCCACACACCCTCACTCAGGGCCCCACCTCCAAACTCCTGGAACCCCAGCTCCAGAGACCCTCCTTTCCACGTGCTGCTGCTCCCCTTCTGGCAGGTCCTAAGCAGAGGCCCTGCCCCATGCTTGAACGTCAACCCCCAACCCACCTAGGTCCCGCCCCACCCTAAACCCCGCCCCTGCCTAAGTTCCACCCCCACCTAAACGCCACCCCCAGAGCCAAGAGTTATTTTTTTTTCCTCTTTTAGATTGGGGTTCTGTTTTACCTTGTTGATTCATTGTTGTTGATTCTTTTATGTTTTTATTTTTCCAAATAAATCTTTTGTTTTTCTAATTTTATTTTATTCTTTATACTTTGTTATTTTTCTCTCCTTTTGACTTGTTCCCCCCGCTTTTTTTTTCTTCTTTTTTCTGTGTGGTTTCATTTTACCTTGTTGCAGTTGTTTCAATTATAGTTTTATTTTTCCTAATATGTTTTTTATCTTTCTAATTTTATTTTGTTTTTTATTCTTTGATATTGTACTGCTCCTTTTTTTCTTTCTTTCTGTTTTTTTTTTAATTGCGCCACGAAAATTGCAGGATCTTGGTTCCCAGGCTGGAGGTTGGGCCCGAGCTCATGTGGTGGGAGCTCCGAGTCCAAACCACGGGGCTAACAGAGAACCTCAGACCCCAGGAAATATCAATTGGAGTGAGGCCTCCTGGAGGTCCTCATCTCAGCACCAGGACCCGGCCCTGTCCAACTGCCTGCAAACTCCAGTGCTGGATGTCTCAGGCCAAACAACCAGTAAGACAGGAATACAGCACCACCCATCAAAAAAAAAAAGAAACAACAAAAAAAAATGTTACAGACCAAGGAGCAAGGTAAAAACCTACAAGACCAAATAAATGAAGATGAAATAGGCAAGCTACCCGAAAAAGAATTCAGACTAATGATAGTAAAGACTATCCAAAATCTTGGAGCAGAATGGAGAAAATACAAGAAACAAATAACAAGATTCTAGAAGAACTAAAGAGCAAACAAACACTGATGAACAACACAATTACTGAAATTAAAAATACTCTACAAGGAATCAATAGCAGAATAACTGAGGCAGAAGAACGGTTAAGTGAGCTGGAAGATAAAATGGTGGAAATAACTGCCAGGGAGCAGAATAAAGAAAAAAGAATGAAAAGAATTGAGAACAGTCTCAGAGACCTCTGGGGCAACATTAAATGCACCAACATTCGAATCATAGGGGTCCCAGAAGAAGAAAAGAAAAAGAAAGGGTCTGAGAAAATACTTGAAAAGATTATAGTTGAAAACTTCCCTAACATGGGAAAGCAAATAGTGATTCAAGTCCAGGAAGCACAGAGAGTCCCATACAGGATAAACCCAAAGAGAAACATGCCAAGACACGTATTAATCAAACTATCAAAAATTAAATACAAAGAAAAAATATTAAAAGCAGCAAGGGAAAAGCAACAAATAACATACAAGGGAATCCCCATAATATTAACAGCTGATTTTTCAGCAGAAACTCTGAAAGCCAAAAGGGAGTGGCAGGACATATTTAAAGTGATGAAAGGGAAAAACCTACAACCAAGATTACTCTGTGCAGCAAGGATCTCATTCATATATGACAGAGAAATTAAAACCTTTACAGATAAGCAAAAGCTAAGAGAACTCAGCAACACCAAACCAGCTTTACAACAAATGCTAAAGGAACTTCTCTAGGCAGGAAACACAAGAGAAGGAAAAGACCTACAAAAACAAACCTAAAACAATTAAGAAAATGGTAATAGGAGCATACATATAGATAATTACCTTAAATGTAAATGGATTAAATGCTCTAACCAAAAGACATAGACTGGCTGAATGGATACAAAAACAAGACCCGTACATATGCTGTCTACAAGAGACCCACTTCAGACCTAGGGACACATACAGACTGAAAGTGAGGGGATGGAAAAAGATAGTCTGTGCAAATGGGAATCAAAAGAAAGCTGGAGTAGCAGTTCTCATATCAGACAAAATAGACTTTAAAAGAAAGACTATTACAGGAGACAAAGAGGGACACTACATAATGATCAATCCACGAAGAAGATATAACAATTGTAAATATTTATTCACCCAACATAGGAGCACCTCAATACATAAGGCAAATGCTAACAGCCATAGGGAAATCAACAGTAACACAATCATAGGAGGGGACTTTAACACCCCACTTTCACCAATGGACAGATCATCCAAATGAAAATAAATAAGGAAACACAAGCTTTAAACGACACATTAAACCAGATGGATTTAATTGATATTTATAGGACATTCCATCCAAAAACAGCAAAATACACTTTCTTCTCAAGTGCTCATGAAACATTCTCCAGGATAGACCATATCTTGGGTCATAAATCAAGCCTTGGTAAACTTAAGAAAATTGAAATCATATCAAGTATCTTTTCCAACCACAATGCTATGAGACTAGATATCAATTACAGGAAAAAACTGTAAAAAATACAAACACATGGAGGCTAAATAATATGCTACTAAATAACCAAGACATCAGTGAAGAAATCAAAGAGGAAATCAAAAAGTACCTAGAAACAAATGACAATGAAAACACAATGACCCAAAACCTATGGGATGCAGCAAAATCAGGTCTAAGAGGGAAGTTTATAGCAACACAGTCCTACCTCAGGAAACAAGAAAAATCTCAAACAAACTAACCTTACACCTATAGAATTAGAGAAAGAAGAACAAAAAACCAAAGTTAGCAGAAGGAAAGAAATCATAAAGATCAGATTAGAAATAAATGAAAAAGAAATGAAGGAAACAATAGCAAAGATCAATAAAACTAAAAGCTGGTTTTTAGAGAAGATAACCAAAATTGATAAACCATTAGCCAGACTCATCAAGGAAAAAAGGGAGAAGACTCAAATCAACAGAAATAGAAATGAAAAAGGCGAAGTAACAACTGACACTGCAGAAATACAAAGGATCATGAGAGATTACTACAAGCAACTATACGCCAATAAATGGACAACCTGGAAGAAATGGACACATTCTTAGAAAAGCATAACCTTCTGAGACTGAACCAAAAGAAACAGAAAGTATAAACAGACCAATCACAAACACTGAAATTGAAACCGTGATTAAAAATCTTCCAACAAACAAAAGTTCAGGACCAGATGGCTTCACAGGCTAATTCTATCAAACATTTAGGGAAAAGCTAACACCTATCCTTCTCAAACTCTTACAAAATATAGCCAAGGGAGGGACATGTCCAAACTCATTCTACGAGGCCACCATCACCCTGGTACCAAAACCAGACAAAGATGTCACACACAAAAAAACTACAGGCCAATATCTCTGATGAATATAGATGCAAAACTCCTCGACAAAATACCAGCAAAGAGAATCCAACAGCACATTAAAAGGATCATACACCATGATCAAGTGGGGTTTATCCCAGGAATGCAAGGATTCTTCAATACATGCAAATCAATCAATGTGATACACCATATTAACATACTGAAGGATAAAAACCATATGATCATCTCAGTAGATGCAGAAAAAGCTTTTGACAAAATTCAACACTGATTTATTATAAAAGCTCTCTAGAAAGTAGGCATAGAGGGAGCCTACCTCAACATAACAGAGGCCGTATATGACAAACCCACAGCCAATATTGTTGTCAATGGTGAAAAACTGAAACCATTTCCTCTAAGATCAGGAACAAGACAAGGTTACCCACTCTCACCACTGTTATTCAACATAGTTTTGGAAGTTTTAGCCACAGCAATTAGAGAAGAAAAAGAAAGAAAAGTAATCCAAATTGGAAAAGAAGAAGTAAAACTGTCACTGTTTGCAGATGACATGATACTATACATAGAGAATCCTAAAGATGCTACCAGAAAACTACTAGAGCTAATGAATGAATTTGGTAGAGTAGCAGGATACAAAATTAATGCACAGAAATCGCTTGCATTCCTACACACTAATGATGAAAAGTCTGAAAGAGAAGTTAAGGAAACACTCCCATTTACCATTGCAACAAGAAGAATAAAATACCTAGGAATAAACCTACCTAAGGAGACAAAAGACCTGCATGCAGAAAACTATGAGACACTGATGAAAGAAATTAAAGATGATACAAACAGATGGAGAGATATACCATGTTCTTGGATTGGAAGAATCAACACTGTGAATATGACTATAGTACCCAAGGCAATCTACAGATTCACTGCAATCCCTATCAAACTACCAATGGCATTTGTCACAGAACTAGAACAAAAAATTGCACAATTTGTATGGAAACACAGAAGACCCCGAATATCCAAAGCAATCTTGAGAAAGGAAAATGGAGCTGGAGGAATCAGGCTCCCAGACCTCAGACTATACTACAAAGCTACATTAATCAAGACAGTATGGTACTGGCACAAAAACAGAAATATAGATCAATGGAACAAGATAGAAAGCCCAGAGATAAACCCAACACATATGGTCACCTTATCTTTGATAAAGGAGACAAGAATATACAGTGGAGAAAAGACAGCCTCTTCAATAAGTGGTGCTGGGAAAACTGGACAGCTACATGTAAAAGGATGAAATTAGAACACTCCCTAACACCATACACAAAAATAAACTCAAAATGGATTAAAGACCTAAATGTAAGGCCAGATACTATGAAGTTCTTAGAAGAAAACATAGGCAGAACACTTTATGACAAAATCACAGCAAGATCCTTTTTGACCCACCTCTTAGAGAAATGGAAATAAAAACAAAAATGAACAAATGGACCTAATGAAACTTAAAAGCTTTTGCACAGCAAAGGAAGCCATAAGCAAGATGAAAAGACAACCCTCAGAATGGGAGAAAATATTAACAAATGAAGCAACTGACAAAGGATTAATCTCCAAAATATACAAGCAACTCATGCAGCTCAATATCAAAAAAAAAACTACCCAATCCAAAAATGGGCAGAAGACCTAAACAGACATTTCTCCAAAGAAGATATACCAGCAAACACATGAAAGCATGCTCAACATCACTAATCATTAGAGAAATAGGAATCAAAACTACAATGAGGTATCACCTCACACCGGTCATAATGGCCATCATCAAAAATCTACAAACAATAAATGCTGGAGAGGGTATGGAGAAAAGGGAACCCTCTTGCACTGTTGGTGGGAATGTAAATTGATGCAGCCACTATGGAGAACAGTATGGAGGTTCCTTAAAGAACTAAAAATGGAACTACCATATGACCCAGCAATCCCACTACTGGGCATATACCCTGAGAAAACCATATTTCAAAAAGAGTCATGTACCACAGTGTTCATTACAGCACTGTTTACAATAACCAGGACATGGAAGCAACCTAACTCTCCTTTGACGGATGAATGGATAAAGCAGGTGTGGCACATATATACAATGGAATATTAGTCAAGCATAAAAGAAATGAAATTGAGTTATTTGTAGTTAGGTTGAGGAACCTAGAGTCTGTCATGGACAGTGAAGTAAGTCAGAAAGAGAAAAAGAAATACCATATGTTAATATATATATGGAATCTTAAAAAAAAAAAAAAGGTTCTTATGAACCTAGGGGCAGGACAGGATAAAGACTCAGACGTAGAGAGTAGACTTGAGGACACGTAGAGGGGGAAGGGCAAGCTGGGGCGAAGTGAGAGAGTAGCATTGACATATATATGCTACCAAATGTAAAATAGATAGCTAGTGGGAAGCAGCCGCATAGCACAGGGAAATCAGCTAGGTGCTTTGTGACCACCTAGAGGGGTGGGATAGGGAGGGTGGGAGGGAGACGCAAGAGGGAGGGGATATGGGGATATACGTATGCATATAGCCGATTCACTTTGTTAGTCAGCAGAAACTAACGCAACATTGTGAAGCAATTATACTCCAATAAAGATATTAAAAAAAAAGTTAACATGTTATGGGCTTATTATTGTTTTAAAAGGAAGGAACACATAAATATTTAAATCCTCTTCTAGTTCTATTTGCGAGCATGGTAAATATCTGTAGATGTAACCTGCACAAAAAAAGCGCTCTTTATTGTGGTCCTTAGTGATTTTTCAGCGTGAAGGAGTTCTAAGACCAAAAAGTTTGAGAACCACTGAGCTACTGGGTAAAGATGAACACTGCAGCACGACTTGTGAGGCGAGTAGCATAGCCCAAGGTTCTTAGGGTTTAACTGCCAGTGATAGAAGAATGAAAAGTTGCCGCAACTCAGTGTGGCTGCCTTTGAGAAGGAGACAGGCCTGCTAGGTGTTTGCTCGAAATGGGATAGATGCATTCCGGGTGAATGATGGGGATAGGTATTCTGGTCCTTCTTCCAGTGGTATGATTTTAAAAATATTTTCGATCCAGGGCACTGCTTCATCTGTCTGCAGTGTCAGCATCTGGCACAGAGCCTGCCACACAGTGTGAACTAAACTGTTGGTTAAATGAATGAATGAACAGCCTGTCTCACATGTGCTCAGCCCCTCAGAGAAACGTTGAGCATCGCGAGCGTTTTCTGCGCTGCCAGCTTTGACACGGGCCTGCAAAACATAGTAGGGGCCATGTTCCTGTTTGTAACAAAACCAGTGATCTGTAGGTTTGATCTCTGTTTTGTGGAAAAATTGGCATTTCCACATCATCAAGCCGTTCAGATCATTCTTAGTCACTGCAATTTTTGCTAAGGATGGGCCACTAACTTTATTAATTGAACTTTTATTTTAATGCCCAGCTGCCCTTGAAGGGTTATGTTCAGCTTCTGTCATCTATCACTATCCTGGTGGAACTGGTGGTAAAACTGGAGCTCGAAGGTTCCAGGGTAGCTCACTTCCTGCTGAAGCAGCCAACAGACATCGACCAGGTAAGCTCTGCTCTTGCCTCCATCCTAGACTCAGTTACAGTCCTTAAGCAAGCAGGAGTAATCTATTACTGTTCCCTCTGAGTGAAGGTTGAGTAATGTTTAAATAAAATATAAAATCCGTTGAGTCAGAAATCCTGCACGTAAAAAAAAAAGAAATCCTGCACGTGAGACATTGTCTTCTGATTCTATTGAATATGTATTGATCTTATTGAGTCTTATCAAATGATATTAATGGATTACAATGATGGGTTGATTGATTTATGGACCAGTTGCATAAAATTTCATGGTAGGCTGTCTTTGAAGTTCTCTGTCTGGGCCCTTGTCATAATTTCTGTGTGTTTGGTGAAGTTAGTCCCAGATGTCAATTTCAACAGCTAATTAAGGGCCCGGGGAGCTGTTTCTTCTTTTTCTGGTTGATGAAGTTCTCTTAATGCGTGAAGTTTGATTTCCTCATGTTTGTTAGCACCTGTGAAGAGTAAAAATGCATCTTTGGAGGAGCAGAACCACAAATGCTTGTTGAATGAACTTGACCCTTTTGACCCTTAATAAACGAATTTGCCTTAAATGTTCAGGATGTAGTTGTCATACCGCATAGGTCATGAAGATAATAACAAAGAATGCAGAGATCAAGGCTATACACAAAACTACTAGGTGTTTTTTGAACCATGAGATTTTTACAGATTTTTTCCCCCCAAAGAGAAGGCCCACGGCCGTTGATGTGTATTGGATGCGGAAATGCCTTCAATGTCTTTTTCCCCTGAATTATACCATCCCCGTCACCAGCAAAGACTGCAGAGACCAACTCTATGAGCCAGTCAGTGTAGCCACTCAGTCTGAATCTGGGTGCACTCTTTGTAGAACTGCTTAGATGAATCTCTGGTGGTCCTTGAAGATGTTTTATCTTCCTTCAGCAGACCGTTCCTAACGGTTTTAGTGGGGTCTCCATTATTGGAGAGGAAAGTAAAGCGGGTTGAGAAGTGATAGAGAAAGTCCTCAGACTGGAATGTCTCTGCTCCCTGCTTTCCTGGGCTTCAGTTTTGACTTGAGATGCCTCCCGTCGGTGCTCACCACCTGTGTTTATCCCGTGTGGTTGTAACTGCTGTCTCTGCTATGAGATTCAAGCATTTCAAGTCCTCTTGTCCCCTTGCGCCAGCGGCCAAGTGCTAAAATATCCAACACACAGGTGACAGCTGTTTATCTTCTCCTTAGAAGAAAGTCTGCTCTCTCTGGAGGTGCCTTTTGTTGAAGGTTGTTTTATTTTATTCTTTCCCTGCTATTTGAAGAGTTATAATGTGTTGAGACTGTTCTACTCATGTGATTAGTGAGACTCTGGAGCCTTTTTAGGGTGATGCTTCACTTTCTCCCCTTGCTGAAGATAGGCAAAAAAAGTTTTAAGCCTGAAAAGGTGCTCCGTCTGCAGTAGAGAAATGTCTTTATTTAGCTGGGCATAGTGTGAAACACTTGAGAACTTTCTACTGTTGAAGACAGTCTGTGGAGAAGAACATCCCGTGAAGCTTGGATGAGAGCCGAAAGAGCAGCGCTGATGGCATTTAGATTGGAAATGATTTTACCACCTTTCAGGCATTAAAGGGTCCAGAGCCATGAACGGATTTGGTATCATGAGTACATGTGTTGCTTCATCTTGGATATTAATTTCAAGATTAGTCAGTTTGTGGTGGCAACCTCATCTCACATCAGGAATTTATGGTATCTACTCTTGGAGGTGAAGACCAGACAAACGGATTATTTAACATTCTCCCTTGAATTTATCTCTCAGGTTCCTTTTTCACCAGCAAAATAGCAGGCTACAGATGTCATTTAATGCCCATGTGGCCTGGAGCAAGTTTAATCTCTCTGTGCCTCAATTTCCTTATTTGTGAAGTGGGGGAGATAATAATTGTACTTACCTCGGAGGGTTCTTGTGAAGGCTGCATGAAATACACATATAAAGGACCTACAGCAGTCCCAGCCGGTGCTGGATAAATGTTAGCAGCCATTATTGTTGCCAGTATTATTATTGTTGATTGTCAAGTAGTTTTAAGACTTGGTAATATGAATTCATGAATAGTGTTAAAAGACTCTAGACATCTCAGATCCCCTTTACATAGTTTTCAAGATTTCCTCTGAGAAAAGGGAATTTTCCCCCCTCTTAAAACTGAATTTAGTTTCAAAAAAGAATTCTGTACTCCCTATGTCTTTTTGCTTTAATTCTCCTTTTGTTTACATTTTTTTAAAAAAAACTTCACTTCCTTAGTATTCAGAGTATTCAAGGTTATTCAAAACTTGGTTTATTAAAAAATCAATAGGACATTCTGCAATCAGTCCAAAAGGAAATGCTTATTGACTTACAAATGTTTCTCCTTTATGGTTATTTGTACTTTTTGGACTAGCTTAATTTATTAATAGTAAGCGTCATCATCCCTAATTATTGAAATAGCTATGAATGATTTGGCATCTACCCTAGGCCAGGCTGTGCTAAATGCTTTCCTTACGTTTTACCTCATAGCAGGTGTTTGAGGGTAGTTATCAGTAACTCCTTCTTGCAGGTGAGGGATTGAGGTTTAAAGAGATGGGGTAACTTGCCCCAAATCACGCAACTGGCAGTGGCAGACTCGGGGCTGGAGCCAGGCTGGGGTGACTGCACAGTAGGCATCCTTAGTTGCTCCTCTAATCAGCCTCCCGTTGACTGGTTTCCCAAACTCCTGTGAGTTCATAAGTGACTGATTTTAGTGATCTCAACCTGATGAGGCCATAAAAGAAGAGGTATCAGTGAGAATACGAGACAGAGTGGCATAGCCTAACATTGTACATTTTCACAAATGTTTTATTCTCAGCTAATGACCTAAAAAGTTAGTATTTTTTATTTTAACTCTGGAAGCACTAAAAAAAACCATAAAAAATGATTACAGTGCAAAAGAGAAGTGAGCTTTGAAGATCCAACCATTGCTAATGACTTACCACTTGTTTTTCTCTAGTGAGGCTTGTCGAGAGAAAAAGTTATAAAGACTGGACTGCTTTTATGTAGTCTTTAGTGCGGAAGAAAAGATTAAGCCACTGAAAACTGAGAGAAAATAAAAATCTCTACTCTTTTCTTTCCTTATGATGAATATGTTAAGTTGGTTTTTATGGTTTAAGTATATATTTCCTCATTTGTGAAATTTGAATAATGTTATTTACCTCGTCTGACTGTGAGTTAGATACCTTGCACAAAGCACCCAAGAGATTCTCAGTAAAAATTTGCTGTCACAATGACAGATAGTTTAGAAGGATCAGCTCTGAATACTGAAGAGGGCGGTTTATTTATGATGCATATTCAGTGTGTATATACATGTGATGTATATGAATATGACTTAAAGCGATAAGGATTCGGTTGCTTTTTTTAGTGCAGTATGAAGTTTTGATGAGAGTGTCATCCTAGTAAGATAGGGACTAGCTAAAGTGTCTTCAGCTGAAGAACTTGAAGATTATTTGTACAGAATGTATATTTTTACAACTCAGAATTCATATTGCCTTGTAATCATCCACTAGAACCTTTAAATTGCTAGGAATTTGACCACAGCCTTTATGTTTAGAAAAATCAGTATCGGTTATTTGCAGAGAATAAGCTTATCTCTTTTGTGATTGAAGAAAGTTTTGATTTTTTTCCTGTACCCTTAATAGGTTTTATTTATTTATTTTTTAAGAAAGAAAATGGAAATTTTTATTCAAGCCAAATTTGAGGATTTTATAAAACCTGGGAAGAGCATCTCAGAAAGCTCTGAGAACAATTCTGCCTGTTAGAAGTCAAGGCACAGTTATATGAGTTTTTTGAGACAAGAGAGCTGTACATTTAATGACGTGTTGACCGTTTACACAATCCAGATCTGAGCATCATCATGGCGGTGGGTCATGTGTCCTCTTACAAGATAAAGATGGAATGTTATCTTTTAAGGAATTGCCTTGTTGATGCTAGGAGAATGCTGCTTTTTTTTTGACTGAGCAGGTATTTCTGCTGCTGGGGGAGGTAAATAATCAAAACGTTGATTTGACATCTGTCACTTTTCCTTTATAGAGGGAATAAAAGTGGAGCTCAGGGCTTCCCTGGTGGCGCAGTGGTTGAGAGTCCGCCTGCCGATGCAGGGGACATGGGTTCGTGCCCCGGTCTGGGAAGATCCCACATGCCGCGGAGCGGCTGGGCCCGTGAGCCATGGCTGCTGAGCCTGCGCGTCCGGAGCCTGTGCTCCACAACGGGAGAGGCCACAACAGTGAGAGGCCTGCATACCGCAAAAAAAAAAAAGTGGAGCTCATGCTATTTTATTTATTTATTATTTTTAATTACTTTAAAATTTTTTATTTTTTAACGTCTTTATCAGAGTATCATTGCTTTGCAATGGTGTGTTAGTTTCTGCTGCATAACAAAGTGAATCAGTTATATGTACACATATATCCCCATATCCCCTCCCTCTTTATTTTAATATATAAATAAGTGTTTTGTATTTCAACAGAATTGTATGATTTGTAGTTAAATGCTCTTTGGGAAGTATTTTGCAAGACACAGATTATCTACTGTTGGAAACATGCAGACATGACTTTTATGAATATAGAGCTAGTACAGCTAGCTAGTGTAAAACAAAAGGACTAGGAGAGCTTTGCTGCTGATTGCTAGAAGGATGGATCCTGGGTCTCAGTCTCCCTGTCTGTAAAATGAAGAGGCTGGACTGGATTCCTTCTTCTAAGATTAGTTTCCATGAGCCTATGTCTTTTGTTTATATTCAGGAGTGTTAACAATTTCAGATTACATACTGAATACCACTCCCTTCCCTGAAGCAGAATTCAGTTATGAGCTAGATAAGCTTTTAGTTATAGGCTCTGAGCATCCTATTTTTAAAAACCTTACTGATCGTTTCTTATTATACAGGCAATTTATGTGTCTTTTACAGCAACCTGGACAGCCTTTTGGGCCATAGGTGGCGCTGCTGCACCTTTTAAAAGTCTTAATGTTCCTGTTTGTGGAAGACGACTTAGCCCACGTTCCTTTAATTTGACTTCTTTGTTTAGTGCTTCAGGATAGCACAATGTCCATTATGTCTGGATACCTGGACAAATTATTCTAGTTATATCTTATTTTTATTCTGTCATCTCAGTGTGAAAATTTCAGACTTGCTGTGCAAACAATGGTGAAATTGTACTTTTCTTCCAGTATTAGAAACCAGTGAGCCATGATTTTATAAAACAGATAGAAGTGGTCCCTGGAGCACCTCAAAGCTGAAAAACGTATTGAACTCCCTGAGTATTGAACCCACTGCTGTGTGTTAATTAGTGGGAGGTGATTTGGTTGCTGTATGAAGGAGCGTAGTTTTTTGACTTGGGTTTGAATGCACATGCTACCACTTAGCCATGCGAACTTGAGTCAGTTCTTTCTGAGTTTTTCCCTTGTCTGTAAAATAGGGACACTAATATCTGCTTTGTAGAATTGTGAGAATAAGAAGTTATGTAAAGTGTTTAGCACAGTGGTTATCTCAAAAGAGCTCAAACCCTTAGCTATTGTTTTGTATGAAGCCACCATTTTATATAGTCTTTAGCAATTACTAAGGAATTAAAATAGAAAAAGCTGGTTTTATGACAAAAGATCCAATTAAGAAATGAGTAAAATATTTGAAGATGTTCAGTACTTCCTGTACTCATAATTTAGCAGCAGCCTCAGAATTAGAGCTGTTATACAGTCACCCTGAACGTTAAGCCACAGAATTTTGGGCTAATTAGTATATGTTGGGGCTTAAGTGGGCCCGGTAATTACACTCTTCTTTTCTCCACCAGCCAACTGAGAGATGAGACGAGAGAGTAGGCAGCGGGAGCTAAACGTCTCCTTTGTTACTGGTAAAGCCACATTCTCCGTGAACTTTAGGGCTTCAGGGAAATGGGTGTCTTAATACTCTATCCCGGAACTAGAGAGACTCACGCAGTCGCAGGCAGTTCTGGGCCACAGTGGGCCTTCCTATGAGGGGACCTGTCCCCGTCATGCTCAGGGCTGTCATGTCACAAAGCTGAGCATCCTGGGTGCTTCCTGAGGGTGGCCAGCACCCGGGGGGGAAGAATGGTTTCCCGTGCCCCACTTGTCTCCCACACTCCCTGAGCCCACTCCTCACTCCATTTGTGCGAGGAGGGCTAGCCGTGGGCCAGGGGTCAGGAGTGTTGAGGGAGAAGCCCTCCTCATGGCCCAGAGGAGTGGGAGGAAGCGTCCCCTGCCTCAGTTTGAACAGGTCGTGGAGTGGAACAGAAGGGTGCTTCCCAGGAGTTTATAAATAGGGAAATAAGGATGTCCTCTGTGACTTAAACTAGCAAGGAAACATTAAAGATGATTAGAAGGGAGACAGGCGGGGCATGCTTCATAGTTAACATTTGTTGGGCACCTAAAATGTGCTGCATACTTTTCTAAGCACTTTGCAGAAACTAATTTAATCCTTTGATCCTCACAACAGCCAAGTGAGGTAGGTTTGATTATTTTCCCAACTTTACAGATGTGGAAATTGAGGCACAGAGAGGGTAAGTAATTTGACCAAGGTCACAGAGCTAGTAAGTGGCAGAGCTGGTATTTAAACCCTGGCAGTCTGGCTTCCAGGCTCTCAGAGATGGGCTTTGGGTTTTTAGAGGTATCAGCCTGTCTGTGGATCTCTATGTACATCTGTCCATTCGTCGGCCTGGAAAGGGTGGGAAAGGGAGAGTTACACAAGTGTTCACAGCTGTGCCTCGGCCACTGTCCATGCACCGTGACCAGCATTCATTGTGGTCTAGGCAGCAGGTCTGTCCCTGTAACAGAAATTTAGTCCATCAAGTTAATCTAGGAAATCCCTCTTGCTCTGCATCTGTCCGTGCTTGCCATGTGGCCTCCTGCCCATGATTGGGTCGTTGGAGAGAAAATGTGCTGATTGTTGAACTCTGATATTTTAGTCTGATCGATAATTTTATGTCTCCTGTTACATTAGTAAGTTAAACCTCTGTTTCTTTTTTCTTTTGGTCACACCCTGCGGCATGCATGATCTTAGTTCCCCTACCAGGGATAGAACCCGTGCCCTCTGTGTTGGGCGTGCGGAAGGGAAGTCCCAGCCTCTGACTTTCTTACACCAGTCTCTTATGACTTTGGTTAATGTGAAATCAGTCAGTTGGAGGCTGATGGTGCTGATAATATCATTTCTGAGCACATTGAGGTACTCCTGTCTGTGGAGACCTGGCTGGAGGGCGCTCCTTTTTCTCACTGTGATTTCTTCAGACAGCACCAATTATTATCTCCCCACCCCCTCACACACACAATGAGGTGAGAAGCCTTCTGAGTAGGCCAGGTAATCAGATAGCAAAGTCGACGGGTCAGTAGACTGTTGCGTACCTTGAAGTGGGTTTAATAAAAGGAAAGGGCTTCCAGGGAGTCCAATTAGATGTTAAAGTTCATTTGGTAAAAGCTGTCCATTTTTTGTGGTTGAGCTTGTTCTTTGCTGTTCGAAAAGATTGGATTAGATGGATTAGCTTAAAAGGCAGAAAAGGATCGTTTCAGGTGGTATTAATACATCCACACCAGTGAGAAGTGATAGTTGACCGCCTGTGTGAGGCTTGAGACAGAAAGATTTTTACAAGCTTCATTAAACAACCTTAAAAGCTCTGCAATCTCAGTGTACTTAGCATGGGGCCCGGTTCATCCCTGGACGCCCTAAGAGGTCGAGTCATTGATGATTGTGATTATGACTCTGAGGCATCGAAAAAGTCCCCATCATATTCCCTATTCAAAGGACATGGCACAGTATAACATATTTGACCAGGTTTTTCACTGAACAGGAAGTTTTTAGCACTATCTGGAAATCTCACATTCCCCAAGGTTCCACACGGCTCAGTGTCCCCTCAGTGCAGATCCGTCAGCACTCGTCGTGGGCATGTCGTAGAGTGTGTGATGGTGCCGCATCCCTGGCTCCGCATCCGCCCCGCAGGCTTTCTCATCCCCATCTACCTCGTAGGGTTGCCCCGACAATCACACATGATGGTTGTCAAGCACTGTGTTTGGCATATAGTCAGTATCCAGTAGAAAGCACCTGTTTTTTATTATAATCGTGGCTTCTAGATGGCAGTGATTTTTAGTCTGCATGTAAAAACGGAGATTGCGATACACAAAGTAGCTCTTAAGTAGCATCATGGGACCTATTCTCTATGGACGATTGAAAACATATGCTATTTCAGTAAGAATATATGTTATTGGGACATACCTTTCTGAATCTTGTTAACATGTTTAAAAATGATCATAGCTGGGCTTCCCAGGTGGCGCAGTGGTTGAGAGTCCGCCTGCCGATGCAGGGGACGTGGGTTCATGCCCCGGTCTGGGAAGATCCCACATGCCGCGGAGCGGCTGGGCCCGTGAGCCATGGCCGCTGAGCCTGCGCGTCCGGAGCCTGTGCTCCGCAACGGGAGAGGCCACAACAGTGAGAGGCCCGCGTACCGCAAGCAAAAAAAAAAAAAAAAAAAAAAGATCATAGCTAATGATAAGCAGGACTCTTGAACCCAGTTCCTCTTAGGGTATGTTTTGCCATCATGGGAAATTACATTCTATAGAGAAGGCTAATTGGGTCTCGTTGATATTTGGATGGTTTAATAGATGATCAAGGCTTTCAAAAGCTTCTTGATAATAATGAAGTTAACTGTTTTGTGTTGTAAACTAACTACAGAGCTACCTTCCAAAAGTTAGAAATCCTTAGCTTGTGAAATGTCCAGTAAATCAGTGTGTATGTGTGTCTGTGTGAATGTGTGTGTGTGTGGGTGTGTGTGCGCACGCACGTGTGATTTTATTTAGGAAGGAGAAGTAAGTTCCATATAGCCTTCTGATACCTTTCTTCTTCAGGCTAAAGTGTGGGCGTTTATTTATACAAATAAATTGATATTCTTCTGTCACTTGGCTTATTTGTGGGAATAAGAAATTCTCATACTTGTTTCAGAAGAGTTAGGGAGTATAAGCTTGGAAGGTGGGAAGGGAGAGAGATAGGGAAGCACTTTACAGTTTGTGCAGGATATGAGAAATAGTTTTTCTTCTCTTTTTTTCCTTCTAAAGCATAAAGGCACTGAATTGTAACATACTCTTACTCAGAATTGCTTTTCTGATCAGATACAAGTGTCTCATATGTTTTGAGGCTATGTGAATTATGAAATGTGATTTAGCAGTTATCTTTAAAAGTAGTTTTGTTTTTCAAATAAAAGACCATAATCTGTTCTTTCTTCCAGGGGCACAAGAAGTTCTCATTGATCCAGGTACATGATCTATGTGCTTAGTTTCTTTTGGTTATTTTTTTAAGTGCTTGTTTCATGGTGGTGTGAATGAATGGTTAAAATTTCTGGATTATGATCTTTGGAACATACTGATTTAAGTAACTTTAAATCAGAACTGTTACAAACCTGATTGTTGTTTGTTCCTTGTTTCATGGGGCACCCTATTGATTTATGTTGTTTGTCGAAGAGGGAAATTCTTCCTCTAGCATGGTTAAGTGGATGATTTGCAGTGTGCTTTTAAAATTCTCTGAATGCATTGAGCATGCCTGTCCAGTTAATTTCGAATTTACTCATAGTAATGACTCTGCTCTGATCCTGTGGCTTATGCTCCTCTCAGTGTGAATTTGAATTCTCTGTTGCATTTTGTATGTGTGTTCTTAACAGGGAAAGACATTTTGCATTTTTTACAGAGGTGGGTTTTCCTTTCCCCTCTTAATGCCTTCTGTAATTCATACAGCAAAAATCTCTTTTATTGCAGTGCTTAATTATTTCGTAATGAGCTCTATTGTTTTCTGCCTTAATCGGACAATGACAAAGAATAATAATAAAAAATGAAAACCCTCCCTTCCTTTGAAGGATGGAAATCAGATGGTCATGCTTACACATGCTTTGTGACCAACACATTTACTTTCATCTCATTGTGTATCTTGAGTTTGAAATGAAATTGCTTCAGGTTTGTAGATTTTTGTTTTAACATTTGTGTTGCATTCTTTCTCTAGGCTGACGTTTCCTGATGGAGCTTGTGGAAAGTGTTTTCCTTCCTAGAGGAAGGAAAACAAATGTTTTGCTTTGTTTTTAGGAGACCTGAGTTGCTGATGAGAAAGCAGTTGAGGGTGGGCTGAGGAACTGAATGATACTCCCTCACCTCCCATCCAAAACTGATGAACGATGAAATCACTGTTAGATGTATTGGTATTTGAGCAATAGAAGTTAACGAGCCCAGACTGGCTAGTTATGCCTGATGGAAAGTACGGGATTCCCTTGCAGGAGAATTAGGTGCTTCTACCGAGTAGAAGTAGCTTAGAGCTGTCAGAAAAATCAGTCATATGTTGAGATTAAAAAAAGAATATAATATTTTTTACTTCTGAAACTTTTCAAATAAGGTTGTATAGAGCTGAAATTGAGTTTCGAGTGCTGGGAGTAAAGTCAGGGTGGTTCTGTGGGGCTTTTGTTCAGGGAGAGTGTGAGGCTGGCAGGAAGGGACGCAGAGCCAGGGTTTGGCATCCCAGGACGCCCTCTATTACGGTTCCAAGTGAGAAGCATGCAGACTCTATCTTCCCCGAGGGAGAGCAAGGAGAGAGTTGAGATTCTGCCCGCCCGCACCCCCCCCCCCCC
>NW_021703770.1:1635486-1809373 GCF_005190385.1 Monodon monoceros
AAGACTAACGTCTGAAAGGCATACTTCCGATCTGCAGGTCCCGAGCACCCCCCACCAGTTCACCTGGAGCCCTTCTATCCTCTGCTCACAGGGCCTGTCCCAGGACTGGCTGCAGCCTTCTCTTCACTTGCCAATGTCTCATCTGCCTTTCAGACGTTAGTCTCTTCTTCTCTGCCCTTCAAACCCTGGCACATGTGTTGGTGGGGAATCACTTCACGCCTCCTGGGAGCAGTGTGCTGTGACTCTCCTTAGTCTCTGCTAGTGTTCTCTTGGAGGTGGCAAAATTGTTCGGCTCTATAGAAAAACCAGCACGAAATTGTATCACTTTCATTTTATTTTTGAACTTTAAATGGATAAATTATTTGAAGGAAACTGTCTCAGAGTTTTTGCTGCCTGCTTTCCCCACAACCATTTCAAAGGCCAGAAGGAGGAGTTTGACCGTCTCGGGAAGAGCTTCTCCAATCACTTCTAGCAGCTCAGCTTCCGAGCCCTTGATGGGCATTTGAAACAGAATGCTTCTTGGTCTCACACTGTTGTTTCTTGTCATTTCTGACTATTGCATGTACATTCAACAGCTGTTTCAAGTGAAGTGATCTTTTGTCCAATTTCAGTTAACTCAAATTTGCTTTTCCCATTTTAATGTTGACAGGAGTTTCTTCTTCCTAGAATGAAAATTAGCAATTTGCACTTACTACGTGAAGGCACTGGTCCGAGGTGCTTTTTTTTCTTAACAGTTTTAATACAATTTACCCATTAAAATATACAGAGGTTTTTACTCTATGACCAGAGTTGTGTATCACCATCAATCTTGGACATTTTCATCACCCCAGCAAGAAGCCCTGTACAGATTATCAGTCACCACCCATATCCCCCATCCTCCCCCAGCCCCAGGCAACCACTCTTCTGTCTCTGGATTTGCCTGTTCTGGACATTTCGTATAAATGGAATCATACAGCTTGTAGTCTTTTATGACCGACTTCTTTCACTTAGCATAATGTTTTCAAGGTTTGTCCGTGTTGTGTCACGGATCAGTACTTCACGTTTTGTTTTTGCTGAATAATATTTCACCATATGGATAGACCACTTTTTGTTTACCCCTTCATCAGCTGATGGACATTTGGATTGGTTCTACTTTTTGGCTGTTATGAGTAATGGTGCTGTTGACATTCATATATGTTTTTATGTGGACGTATGTTTTCAGTTCTCTTATGCATATGCCTAGGAATTAGAATTACAGGGTCATACGGTAACTAAATGTTTAACTATTTGAGGAACTGCCAGATTGTTTTCCAAAGCGGCTGTGCTGTTTTACTTTCTCAGCAGCAGTGTATGAGAGTTCCAATTTCTCAATGTCCTCATCAATGCTTGTTATTCACTTTTCTTTTGTTTTGGCAGTTCTATAACTTTGCTTAACAATCAGCAGTTAGTTCTCATCCACATTAACTGTCTTTAGGTTTTTGATAATGGTGGCAGGTACATAGGTAACCGAGGTACAGAGCTTGTCTGGTGCATCTTCATCTTCCTTATGTTTCTGGACAGCTGCACATGGATACAATACGGAACATCCCTTATTCCTTTGGCGCAGACAGCTTTGTGGAGCCTGGTGTCGATGCGCACATCTGGAGTTCCCATCTCCTTCATGGCAAATTTCCGGATTTCTTTGAGTGCCCGAGGGGCACGCTTCTTGAAACCCACTCCAGGGATGCTCTTGTGAACGTTGAGAGTGTATTTTCTGGTCGTCACCTCGTTGACGGCAGACTGGCCCTTCTTCTTGCCACCCTTCTTTGTGGGAGCCGTCTAAACCCAGTCGACAAGAAGGCTCAGAGTGGAGTGGGACAAAGCCAGGCCAAGTCTTCCCTCCCAGCTGGCCTCATGCAACCGCCCTCGGGGCTCCTGGAGCCCCAGGTCAGGGTGTTATCATTTTTTTGATTATAGCTGTTCCAGTGAGGGTGAAGTGGTTTCTCCTTGTAGTTTTTTTTTGTTGTCATTTAAAATGGAAATAGAATTTTTATTTGTATTTGTGTATATTTACTAATGTTAAAATATCATAAAAGTTTGCCATAATATATATATTTTTTTCTTTTTTTAAAATTTTTATTGGATTATAGTTGATTTACAATGTTGTGTTAGTTTCGGGTGTACAGCAAAGTGAATCAGTTACACATATGCATATACCCACTCTTTTTTTAAGATTCTTTTCCCATATAGGCCATTACGGAGTATTGAGTATAGTTCCCTGTGCTACACAGTAGGTTCTTTTTAGTTATCTATTTTATATATATAGTAGTGTGTATATGTCAATCCCAATCTCCCAATTTATCCCTCCCCCCACATTCCCTGGTAACCATAAGTTTGTTTTCTACATCTGTGACTCTACTTCTGTTCTGTAAATAAGTTCATTTGTACCTTTTTTTAGATTCCACATGTAAGCAATATCATAGGATATTTGTCTTTCTGTGTCTGACTTTACTCAGTATCACAGTCTCTAGATCCATCCACGTGGCTGCAAATGGCATTATTACAATCTTTTTTTACGGCTGAGTAATATTCCATTGTCTGTATGTACCATCTCTCTTTTTTTTTTTTCGGTACGCGGGCCTCTCACTGTCGTGGCCTCTCCCGTTGCGGAGCACAGGCTCCGGACGTGCAGTCTCAGCGGCCATGGCTCACGGGCCCAGCCGTTCCGCGGCACGTGGGATCTTCCCGGACCGGGGCATGAACCCGTGTCCCCTGCATCGGCAGGCGGACTCTCAACCACTGCACCACCAGGGAAGCCCTGTACCATCTCTTCTTTATCCATTCTCTGTTGAGGGACATTTAGGTTGCTTCCATGTCCGGGCTATTGTAAATAGTGCAGCAACGAACATAGGGGTGTGTGTATCTTTTCAAATTATGGTTTTCTCCGCCTCCTTGTAGTTTTGATTTGATTTCCCTTATAGCTATTGATATTGAGCATCTTTTTCTTTTTTTTCTTTTTCTTTTTTTCTGGTACACGGGCCTCTCACTTGTGGCCTCTCCTGTAGCGGAGCACAGGCTCCGGACGTGCAGGCTCAGTGGCCATGGCTCACGGGCCCAGCCACTCTGTGGCATGTGAGATCTTCCCGGACCGGGGCACGAACCCATGTCCCCTGCATTGGCAGGTGGACTCTCAACCACTGTGCCACCAGGGAAGCCCCCTTTTTCTTTTTTAAAAAATTATTTAATTAATTAATTTATTTCTGGCTGCGTTGGGTCTTCGTTGCTGCCTGCAGGCTTTTTCTAGCTGTGGCGAGAGGGGGCTACTCTTTGTTGCTGTGAGCGAGCTTCTCGTTGTGGTGGCTTCTCTTGTTGCAGAGCACGGGCTCTAGGTGTGTGGGCTTCAGTAGTTGTGGCACACAGGCTCAGTAGTTGTGGCTCAGGGGCTCCAGAGTACAGGCTCAGTAGCTGTGGTGCACAGGCTTAGTTGCTCTGCAGCAGGTGGAATCTTCCCGGACCAGGGCTTGAACCCGTGTCCCCTGCATTGCCAGGCAGATTCTTAAGCACTGCACCACCACGGAAGCCCTTGAGCATCTTTTTCATTGTGCTTATAGGCCATTTGTACAATTTCCTTGAAAAATGTCTTTTCACATCCTTTATCCATTTTTTAACAAATATCTTTATTGGAGTATAATTGCTTTACAATGGTGTGTTAGTTTCCTTTGTATAACAAAGGGAATCAGCTAAGTGCATACGTATATCCCCATATCTACTCTGTCTTGTGTCTCCCTCCCACCCTCCCTATCCAACCCCTCTAGTTGGACACAAAGCACTGAGCTGATCTCCCTGTGCTATACAGCTGCTCCCCACTTACATTTGGTAGTGTATATATGTCAGTGCCACTCTCGCACTTTGTCCCAGCTTACCCTTCCCCCTCCCCGTGTCCTCAAGTCCATTCTCTACATCTGCGTCTTTATTCCTGTCCTGCCCCTAGGTTCTTCAGAACCTTTTTCTTTCTTTTTTTTTGATTCCATATATATGTGTTAGCATACGGTATTTGTCTTTCTCTTTCTGACTTACTTCACTCTGTATGACAGACTCTAGGTCCATCCACCTCACTACAGATAACTCAATTTCGTTTCTTATTATGGTTGAGTAATATTCCATTGTATATATGTGCCCCACGTTCTTTATCCATTCATCTGTCGATGGACACTTAGGTTGCTTCCATGTCCTGGCTATTGTGAATAGAGCTGCAATGAACATTGTGGTGCATGACTCTTTTTGAATTATGGTTTTCTCAGAGTATATGCCCAGTAGTGGGAATGCTGGGTCATATGGTAGTTATATTTTTAGTTCTTTAAGGAACCTCCATACTGTTCTCCATAGTGGCTGTATCAATTTACATTCCCACCAACAGTGCAAGAGGGTTCCCTTTTCTCCACACCGTCTCCAGCATTTATTGTTTGTAGATTTTTTGATGATGGCCATTCTGACCGGTGTGAGGTGCTACCTCATTGTAGTTTTGATTCCCATTTCTCTAATGATTAGTGATGTTGAGCATCTTTTAATGTGTTTGTTGGCAATCTGTATATCTTCTTTGGAAAAATATCTATTTAGGTCTTCTGCCCATTTTTGGATGGGGTAGTTTGTTTTTTTGATATTGAGCTGCATGAGCTGCTTGTATATTTTGGAGATTAATCCTTTGTCAGTTGCCTCATTTGCAAATATTTACACCATTCTGAGGATTGTCTTTTCGTTTTGTTTATGGTTTCCTTTGCTGTACAAAAGCTTTTAAGTTTCATTAGGTCCCATTTTTTGTTTTTATTTCCATTTCTCTAGGAGGTGGGTCAAAAAGGATCTTGCTGTGATTTATGTCATAGAGTGTTCTACCTATGTTTTCCTCTAAGAGTTTTATAGTGTCTGACCTTACGCTTAGGTCTTTAATCCATTTTGACTTTATTTTTGTGTATGGTGTTAGGGAATGTTCTAATTTCATTCTTTTACATGTAGCTGTCCAGTTTTCCCAGCACCACTTATTGAAGAGGCTATCCTTTCTCCACTGTACATTCCTGCCTCCTTTATCAAAGATAAGGTGACCATATGCGCGTGGGTTTACCTCTGGGCTTTCTATCCTGTTCTATTGATCTATATATCTGTTTTTATGCCAGTACCATAGTGTCTTGATTAATGTAGCTTTGTAGTATAGTTTGAAGTCTGGGAGCCTGATTCCTCCAGCTCTGTTTTCCTTTCTCAAGATTGCTTTGGCTATTCGGGGTCTTCTGTGTTTTCATACAAATTGTGCAATTTTCTGTTCTAGTTCTGTGAGAAATGCCATTGGTAGTTTGATAGGGATTGCAGTGAATCTGTAGATTGCTTTGGGATGTATAGTCATTTTCACAATGTTGATTCTTCCAATCCAAGAACATGGTATATCTCTCCATCTGTTTGTATCATCTTTAATTTCTTTCATCAGTGTCTTATAGTTTTCTGCATGTAGGTCTTTTGTCTCCTTAGGTAGGTTTATTCCTAGGTATTTTATTCTTCTTGTTGCAGTGGTAAATGGGAGTGTTTCCTTAACTTCTCTTTCAGATTTTTCATCATTAGTGTATAGGAATGCAAACAATTCCTGTGCATTAATTTTGTATCCTACTACTCTACCAAATTTATTGATTACCTCTAGTAGTTTTCTGGTAGCATCTTTACGATTCTCTATGTATAGTATCATGTCATCTGCAAACAGTGACAGTTTTACTTCTTTTCCGACTTGGATTCCTTTTCTTTCTTTTTCTTCTCTAATTGCTGTGGCTAAAACTTCCAAAACTATGTTGAGTGGGTAACCTTGTCTTGTTCCTGATCTTAGAGGAAATGGTTTCAGTTTTTCACCATTGAGAACGGTGTTGGCTGTGGATTTGTCATATATGGCCTCTATTATGTTGAGGTAGGTTCCCTCTATGCCTTCTTTCTGCAGAGTTTTTGTCATAAATAGGTGTTGAATTTTGTCAAAAGCTTTTTCTGCATCTATTGAGATGATATGGTTTTTATCCTTCAGTATGTTAATATGGTGTATCACATTGTTTGATTTGCGTGTATTGAAGAATCCTTCAATTCCTGCATTCCTGGGATAAACCCCACTTGATCATGGTGTATGTCCTTTTAATGTGCTGTTGGATTCTGTTTGCTAGTATTTTGTTGAGGAGTTTTGCATCTATGTTCATCAGAGATATTGGCCTGTAGTTTTCTTTTTTTGTGACATCTTTGTCTGGTTTTGGTATCAGTTATGGTGGCTTCTTAGAATGGGTTTGGACGTGTTCCTCCCTCTGCTATATTTTGTAAGAGTTTGAGAAGGATAGGTGTTAGCTCTTCTCTAAATGTTTGATAGAATTTGCCTGTGAAGCCATCTGGTCCTGGGCTTTTCTGTTGGAAGATTTTTTTTTTTTTTGCAGTACGTGGGCCTGTTAGTGTTGTGGCTTCTCCCATAGTGGAGCACAGGCTCCAGATGCGCAGGCTCAGCGGCCATGGGTCATGGGCCTAGCCGCTCCGCGGCATGTGGGATCTTCCTGGGCCAGGGCATGAACCCGTTTCCCCTGCATCGGCAGGCAGACTGTCAACCAGTGCGCCACCAGGGAAGCCCCTTGTTGGAAGATTTTTAATCACAGTTTCAATTTCAGTGCTTGTGATTGGTCTGTTTATATATTCTATTTCTTCCTGGTTCAGTCTCGGAAGGTTGTGCTTTTCTAAGAATGTGTCCATTTCTTCCAGGTTGTCCATTTTATTGGCATATAGTTGCTTGTAGTAATCTCTCATGATCCTTTGTATTTCTGCAGTGTCAGTTGTTACTGCTCCTCTTTCATTTCTAATTCTGTTGATTTGAGTCTTCTCCCTTTTTTTCTTGATGAGTTTGGCTAATGGTTTATCAATTTTGTTTTTCTACTCAGAGAACCAGCTTTTAGTTTTATTGATATTTGCTATTGTTTCCTTCATTTCTTTTTCATTTATTTCTAATCTGATCTTTATGATTTCTTTCCTTCTGCTAACTTTGGGGTTTTTTTGTTCTTCTTTCTGTAATTGCTTTAGGTGTAAGGTTAGGTTGTTTATTTGAGATGTTTCTTGTTTCCTGAGGTAGGATTGTATTGCTATAAACTTCCCTCTTAGAACTGCTTTTGCTGCATCCCATAGGTTTTTGGGTCATCGTGTTTTCATTGTCATTTGTTTCTAGGTATTTTTGGATTTCCTCTTTGATTTCTTCAGTGATCTCTTGGTTATTTAGTAGTGTATTGTTTAGCCTCCATGTGTTTTTATTTTTTACAGATTTTTTCCTGTAATTGATGTCTAGTGTCATAGTGTTGTGGTTGGAAAAGATACTTGATACGAGTTCAATTTTCTTAAATTTACCAAGGCTTGATTTGTGACCCAAGATATGATCCAGCCTGGAGAGTTTTCCATGAGCACTTGAGAAGAAAGTGTATTTTGTTGTTTTTTGATGGAATGTCCTATAAATATCAATTAAGTCCATCTTGTTTGTTTGTTTTTTTTTTTGTGGTACGTGGGCCTCTCACTGCCGCGGCCTCTCCTGCTGTGGAGCGCAGGCTCAACGGCCACGGCTCCCGCGCCCAGCCGCTCTGCAGCATGTGGGATCCTCCCAGACTGGGGCAGGAACCCGCATCCCCTGCATCAGCAGGCGGACTCTCAACCACTGCACCACCAGGGAAGCCCAAGTCCATCTTGTTTAATGTGTCATTTAAAGCTTGTGTTTCCTTATTTATTTTCAGTTTGGATGATCTGTCCATTGGTGAAAGCGGGGTGCTAAAAGTCCCCTACTATTGTGTTACTGTTGATTTCCCCTTTTATGGCTGTTAGCATTTGCCTTATGTATTGAGGTGCTCCTATGTTGGGTGCATAAATATTTACAATTGTTATATCTTCTTCTTGGATTGATCCCTTGATCATTATGTAGTGTTCTTTTTGTCTCTTTTGTAATAGTCTTTTAAAGTCTGTTTTGTCTGATATGAGAATTGCTACTCCAGCTTTCTTTTTTTTTTTTTGTGGTACGCGGGCCTCTTACTGTTTTGGCCTCTCCCGTTGCAGAACACAGGCTCCGGACTCGCAGGCTCAGCGGCCATGGCTCATGGGCCCAGCCGCTCCGTGGCATGTGGGATCTTACCGGACCGGGGCACGAACCCGTGTCCCCTGCATCGGCGGCAGACTCTCAACCACTGCACCACCAGGGAAGCCCTCCAGCTTTCTTTTGATTTCCAGTTGCATGGAATATCTTTTTCCATCCCCTCACTTTCAGTGTGTATGTGTCCCTAGGTCTGACGTTGGTCTCTTGTAGACAGCATATGTACTGGTCTTGTTTTTGTATCCATTCAGCCAGTCTATGTCTTTTGGTTGGAGCATTTAATCCAATTACATTTAAGGTAATTATCTATATGTATGTTCCTCTTACCATTTTCTTAATTGTTTCAGGTTTGTTACTGTAGGTCTTTTCCTTCTTTTGTGTTTCCTGCCTTGAGAAGTTCCTTTAGCATTTATTGTAAAGCTGGTTTGGTGGTGCTGAATTCTCTTACCTTTTGATTGTCTGTAAAGGGTTTAATTTCTCCGTGGAATCTGAATGAGATCCTTTCTGGATCACTGAAAGGTCTTTTTAGATCCTTTATCCATTTTTAATTGAGTTATTTGTCTTTTTACTGTTGAGTTGTAAAATTTCTTTTTATATTGTAGATACAAGTTCCTTATCAGATATATGGTTTACAAAAATTTTCTCCTATTCTGTGTGTTGTTTTTTCACTTTGTTGATGGTATCCTTTGAAGCATAGAAGTTTTAAGTTTTGATGAAGTCCACTTTATCTAACTTTTCTTTGTTGCTTGTGCTTTTGGTGTCATATCTAAGATCTGAGGTATTTTAAAAGCAATTTAATTCTTACAGCAGTTCTAGGAGATAGGTACTGTTGTTATCCCCCGTCTGTAGATGAGGAAAATGAGATGCAGAAAAGTTCATTGACTTGTCATGGGTACAGCTAGTCAGTGGTGATGTGGGAATTCACACCCACACATTTGTCTCCAGCGTCTGTTCTCTTAACTACCATAGTCTATTCCTTTCTGTAGGAATGGTTAATTAAAAAGCCTTTACTTCTTTGATTTCTTACTATTTTTTTCTCATTAGGGACCTCATCTCTTTCTTTATAATACTTTGCAGAGCTCAGTGTAGTTTTATTTTAGGTCTAATGTAGGCGGAAGCATTGCTATCAGTTAATACCGCATTATTTACCCTCCAGTGATGATTGTTGCTAATTGACCTAATAAAGTCATACTTAATTTAACTCTTTTCTGGTCATTACACTAAAAGAAGAGTCATGGCTACTGAATGCTCTAAGAAAGTATATGATTTATTTTATTTTGCTAACCAATGAAAGAAAAACCCCAGTGTTGACATAGGTTGTAAATTTTCCAGAATAGGGTCATTGTCTTCCTTATATTTCATTTTGTTTGGTCACAGTGTCTAGATAGTGCCTTATTGTCTGGCAGATTAGTTAGAGCATGGTGCTCATGAATCATTGTAATGACAGAATTTTGACAACAGTATCTGTTGCTTCACAAGAAAAAAGATAATATAGAAATACTGCACAGATTTATTTTAAAAGCCTGGAATTTTGAGAAGAGTTCCACAAACCATACAAAGGTATTTTCATTAATTTTAACTCTATCTTAGACACGTTATGGTTACATAGCAGAGTAAGTTTATGAACTAGATTTGACAGGAGAAGTGTAATATTGATTATTTGTTTTAATTAAAATATTATGCTTTGGGGCTTCCCTGGTGGCGCAGTGGTTGAGAATCTGCCTACCAATGCAGGGGACACAGGTTCAAGCCCTGGTCTGTGAGGATCCCACATGCCGCGGAGCAACTAGGCCTGTGAGCCACAACTACTGAGCCTGCGCGTCTGGAGCTTGTGCTCCACAACAAGAGGCCGCAACAGTGAGAGGCTCGCGCACCGCGATGAAGAGTGGACCCCGCTCGCCGCAACTAGAGAAAGCCCTCACACAGAAACGAAGACCCAACACAGCAAAAAATAAATAAATAAAATAAAAAAATATATATTATGCTTTGGATAAAGTAATTTAGTGCCCATGAATAAACAAAAATAAGTTTGCATTTATATATGACAGCGGGGCAGCCTTCCTACATATATATGTTTTGATCTGTTTTTGGAGTATTTTTATAGCTTTTCAACAATGCTCTAACTTTACAATTCTATTTATTTTTTGTTATTATTTTTTAATATTAAAAAAAATTTCGTTTATTTATTTATTTATTTTTGGCCTCGTTGGCTCTTCATTGCTGCTTGAGGGCTTTGTCTAGTTGCAGTGAGTGGGGGCTACCCTTGTTATTCTCCTCTTTTTATGGTTTTGCCGTTCTTTCTCCTGCATCATTTGTCTCTGTTTTATTCCCTCTTATTTCTTTTTTATTTTTTTAAAATTAATTAATTAAATTTATTTTTGGCTGCATTGGGTCCTTGTTGCTGCGTGCGGGCTTTCTCTAAGTTGTGGCGAGCTGAGGCTTCTTATTGCAGTGGCTTCTCCTCTTGTGGAGCACGGGCTCTTAGGCATGCAGGCTTCAGTAGTCGTGGCTCACGGGCTTAGTTGCTCCGTGGCATGTGGGATCTTCCTAGACCAGGGCTCGAACCTGTGCCCCCTGCACTGGCAGACGGATTCCTAACCACTGTGCCACCAGGGAAGTCCCATTCCCTCTTACTTCTGCTTCATTTTACTTTTGTTGACTTTCTAGCTTGTGCCTCCTATACAGTCTTGCACATAATAGGAACTCAGTAACTTTCTCTTGAATGAATTATTAAACTGTTGTTGGACTGATACTGGGGAGCCCTTGTGATGATTTTTTTTTTTTTTCAGCTTTTCCCCACTTCTTAACTATGCTCTTTCTTTTCCTTTTCTCTAGCCTGGGTTTCAGCCTGCCTGTGGCATTGATTTTTCCTGTCTATAGACTCCTTGTTTCACTGGTTCACAATAATGTTACATGTGGGCTGTCAAAACTTTATAGGTGTCAAGAAAGATCAAATCCATTGCATACTAGTATTTTTAGAGTGTGTTATTCTTTTATTGAGTGAAATTAAATTAGTCTGACCCACTAAGCTCTCCCGTGAGCTATGCTTTTTTTACCTTCTTACAGGTTATATTCTTCTGGGTTTCTGCATATGCTTTTTTCCCCTGGCCTCTGTACTGGAGTTAAGTAAATCATTAAGGGAATGCCCATTATCAGTGGTGTCTTTTTTTTTTTTTAAATATGGAGGGAAAATTTGTTCCTTCTCCCTGGTTGGGGGCTTCTTGGATGAGGTGAGGTACCATAGGAAGAATGAAGAGCCCACCTCATTCTGATTCCCACTCTTTCCCTTCCATTCTCCAAGGGAAAAGAGTAAAATTCAACAATATGAAGACAAATTATTAGAACTAATGAGATAAATCAAGATAACCTATCATCTATTAAATATTATTTCATGCCAGAAGCAAAGGTATTGTAAACATGAAAAACACACAAAGCAGGATAGTACTGTGGTTAAAAATACAGGCCCGGGGATTCCCTGGTGGCACAGTGGTTGGGAGTCCGCCTGCCGATGCAGGGGACACGGGTTCGTGCCCTGGTCCGGGAGGATACCACGTGCCTTGGAGTGGCTGGGCCCGTGAGCCATGGCCACTGGGCCTGCGCGTCTGGAGCCTGTGCTCCGTGACGGGAGAGGCCACGGCAGTGAGAGGCCTGCGTACCGCAAAAAAAAAGAAAAAGAAAATACAGGCCCGGGTTCAAATCCTGCTCTGGAGTAAACGGCTCTGTATATCCAGCTCCTACTACTGGAGAGCCAGTAGGAATGCTCAGCCTCTTTAGGACCTGTTTCCTCCCCTGCAGAAACGGTGCTCGCTAGGAGCCCCCCCCCGCATAACGCTGCCATGGGTTGTAAATGAGGACACGCATGGATGTCCCCACATAGGTTCTGACTCCTTGTTAGTGCAGAATGACATAGTTTTTGCTGTGATGGCCTTACGACCACCCAGTGTAGATTCTCAGTGCTCCAAAGGGTTGCCTTGTGGCTTGGAGATGGACTTCTCAATTCTGTAAGGACCCAAGGATTGTGTCATTGGGCCTTGCTGATTTGAATCTATTCTTTAGAAAGTAAATATTTTAGATTTTTTTCAGGCATGCATGCCCTTTTCTTTTATTATTTATAGTTCTACCCTCTTATCTCTTGCTGTGATTTTCACAAAATCTGTAGAAACACAAAATCCTAAGCCACCTGTCTCTTCCCAGTTCTCTGTTATGGCTCTTTCTTCCCTGACTAGAAGAGGATTTTGCGTAGGAAATGTTCTTTGTTCCTCTTTGCTTAGAGTCTCTCTGTCCGTCTGCCCATCTTTCACCTGTCCATCTGTCCATTTATCTATCCACTTATTCTTCTGTCTTGTTCCAAAAAGCATTTGAGGCAGCATACAGAATAACAAAATACCAAGAGAGCAGGTGAGAAAATGGGACCAAGTTTAGACAGCAAGTCGAGGCGATGAGCTTGTGTGAAGGTTGCGGGCCGTGTGAGACACATCCTTTGCCCCGTGAGTTCTAAGATAACAGCACATGTGTGCCTGAGTCTCCCAGTAGACATGAGGGGAACAGAATTTGTTGGATTTGCTCAGTGTCCCTGAAATAAACAAGTGGCTTAGGAGAAGCCCAGCTTTTCCTGCTATGAGGCTAACGAGAGTATTTTTTGAGTGTTCTCTGAAATCAAAGAGTATTTCATCTTTTTCTTGTCAGAGTTCTATGTGTAGTTGGTTACATTCTATAAACGGACATGTCTCCAGAGCTCTTGCCCCTGTGAGTTTGATGGCTGGGGAATTAGGTGGTTCTGCTTATTGACAGGGGTTGGCCAGAAACAGAAAATGACAGCCTCAGAAAGGACGCCAGTATTTGTAAGCTATGTGTTTTTGTGCTGTATAGTTCAGAAAATACTTTCACATAGTTTATCTCCATTTGAGGGTGCAGTCTGGTTTCTGGTAGCATTAAGAGAAGAGCTTAGTGCTGGGAGATAATGCACACTGACTGCATTGCTGTCAAGGCAACTAAGCTAGTTATTATAGACATGTTACTTTTATATAATGCATTTCATGTTCTTTAATAAAAAGTTTCAACAGGGAGGAAAACTTATTCTGAGTTAATTAACATTTAATACAATGCTTTGATGGTAAGACTATTATAGGGAGTGTATAAGCTGTGAAGACTTTAAAAATGGTTTCATTATTTAAATTTCAGTTGGGAATATTCAAGCTTTATCTTATTTGTGCCCTTCTTTTAAAATAACAAAGAAACAAGACGGAAAAAGCAAAAGATTATTTCTTTTCTTTCTCTCGGTTTGCAGGTGCCCTCACCACTAATGGCATCAATCCAGATACCAGCGCTGAGATTGGGCGGGCTAAGAACTGCCTTAGCCCTGAAGACATAATTGACAAATACAAGGAGGCCATTTCCTATTACAGCAAGGTGATTTTACTCTGTAGATCCTTTATGTGACTGTGTTGTTTTAATCAGAAGTTCCTGTTTTACATTGTGTAATGCTGCTGCAGTACCTCCTAAGTATTTGCTTCTGTAAGTATTCATGTAGTATTCCCCAATGCATAATACTATATGCCTAAAAATGGTTTTTGTTGATTAAAAGTCATGTATATTTAATTTAATAAGTCTGAAAATAGGAGAAAAAGAGGCTATTATAGCCCTGCTACTCAGGGATAACGTTTAAAAATTTTTTTTTTAAATTTTTTATTTAAGAAGTTTTTAAATTTTTTGGCCATGCCGCACGGCATGCGGGATCCTAATTCCCCGACCAGGGGTCGAACCTGCGTCCCCCCATTGCAGTGGAAGCACGGAGTCTCAACCACTGGACTGCCAGGGAAGTCCTCAGAGATAACATTTTTTAAAAAAAAAATAATTAATTAATTAATTAATTAATTTTTGGCTGTGCTGGGTCTTCGTTGCTGCGTGCAGGCTTTCTCTAGTTGCGGCAAGTGGGGGCTACTCTTCGTTGCAGTGCGTGGGCTTCTCATTGCGGTGGCTTCTCTTGTTGCAGAGCACAGGCTCCAGGCGCGTGGGCTTCAGTGGTTATGGCACACGGGCTCAGTAGTTGTGGCTTGCAGGCTCTAGAGCGTAGGCTCAGTAGTTGTGGCGCATGGGTTTAGTTGCTCTGTGGCATGTGGGATCTTCCCGGACCAGGGCTCGAACCCATGTTCCCTACATTGGTGGGTGGATTCTTAACCACTGCACCACCAGGGAAGCCTGGAGATAACATTTTTAATATCTATTTTCTGTTCTTTTTGTCGATGTATATCATCTATATCATAAAATGGTGAGCATTCTGTACTTCTTTACTGTGTGGAGACCTACATTTTTCATTTGGCAAATTATGCGTTTTTCTGCGTTATTGAATCTTCACTTTTTCACTCTTAGAAAAAAATGTTTGAACATTCTTGTACATATATTCTTTTGTTCTTGTATGAGTATTCCTTTAGTTAAGATTTCTGGAAATTTAGTCACTGGATATGACATTTACATTTATCATAGGTTACTTTCAAGTTACTCTCCAAATTCCTTCTCCAACAGGGAATGAAAAGATGTAGAATTACTCATTTAACCAATTCTCTATTACTGAATATTATTTTCCTTCAATTTTTCTTTCCACCGTTGTAAACAGTGCTGTGATAAATGCCGTGATGGATAAATCTTTTTGGACTGATTTTTTTTTTTTAGAAGGAAACAATTCCCAGAAGTGGACTTGAGTCCAAAAGTGTGCATATATTTTTTAGAGTTTACATATACATTGCTGTATCGTCCTCCAAAAAGCTTTATAACAGTTTGTTCTCCCACAAACAGACACTGTCCTTTTAAAATATTTGCCAATATGATGAGCGAAAGTAATTTTTCATTGTTTTAGTTTGCATTTGATGACCAGTGAGGTATTGAACATTGTTCATGTATTAGCCAATTGCATTTTTAAAATGAATTACCCGTTTTTGTCCTTTGCATACATTTAAATTAGGGAGCATTTCTTATTGCTTTGTGATAGCTCTTTGTAAATCATGGATATTAGCTTCTTTTCTGTCATTGACATATATTGCAAATCTTTTTCTTGATGTTGCTTGCCTTTTGTTTATGAGGTTTTTCATTTTGGTTGTGGTCAAAAATGTTTTTAATATAGTAAATCTTTTCCTTATGGGTTTTCTCTTTGGTTTTATTCTTAGAAATACCTTCTTACAGAGCTTTTCTGCTGATCTGCTGACACTTTGTAAATAAGACCTAAGAAATTACTGGCTATAAAATCCTTACTGTTATAGTTTGTCCTCGAGTTCCCTACGTATGGGATGCTAAGGCTATATAAGGCTAGATCTGAACAAAGATAGGAGGGTTGTCTGTGGTGCTGGACCCTTCCTAATGGAATGAGATTTCCACCTTAGTTTTGGAGTCAGACAGACCTGAGTTCAAATCCTGCCTTTACCAATTACTAGCTTTGTGACCTTGGGCAAGAAACTTTACTTTTTGGGACCCTATTTTCTTTATCTGTAAATAAGTTCCGTATTCATTTTAGGGGTTTGCTTTAGAATTGAATGAGATAATTCCCTCATTTATTTCTAAAATATTGATTGCATAGTTCTATGCTGGTGCCTTGGTAGATGATTACTAGGGACTCAGCAGTGAAAATGGGGCCCTGCATCAGAGAGCTTATGTTCCAGGAGAATGCTTGTAAAAGACTAGGTATGTAGTAGCCTTTTAGTAAACGTCCGTTCTTTTCCTGATTCCCATTGATTCTGTATATCTTTCTACTAATATATGAACAGTTTTTTATGATTGCAATTTAAATTTCATTGTAATATTTAAAATATTTAACTATAACCAAAATATGTGAAAAAAAATGAGTTGACTTCTATTTTCGCTTCAGTAGAAGTTATTTTTAAGACTTTTGAAGGAAAGGAAATAATTATATTTCAATGAAATCAAGTCCTTGTTAGATTCTTTGTGTGGTGTCGTTAAATGGTATATAAAATTGATAGACTCTGACTTCAGTATTGGTAGTTAGGTAAGTATAGTTTCTTTTCGTGCTGTCTTTGATAAATTACATGTAATATATCACAGATTCTGTGCCTGTTACACATTGGAAATGAGGAAACAGTGGAGACCTGCTCTTTCTGGCACAGTAATTTCTTTTCCCACCTTACAAATAATTTTAGTAAGAAATATGGGCAATTGGATATTTTTGCTTCTTCATAATTGATAAGTGGGCAGACTGCATGTTCATGGGTGGTTATGCCAGGCAGGCCTTGGGGTCTCAGCAAACACTTGCTGGGGGGTGGCTGACTCCACAGCACGTTTAACGCCTCGGTGAGTGTTGGTGGGGGGTCTCTCAGCCTCGGGCGCTCTTCAGGCACCAGAATACATGGATTTACCTCAGAAGCCTCTTCCCCAGCTGCAGGAAGTCTTTTCAGATACATCAGATGAAAACCACTCCAGCTCAGGGTAATTAGGAAAAAAAAATAAAAAGGGCATAAGAACAGGGAGCATGGAGGGCTTCGAGTTGGGGCCTCGGGAAAGAGGAAGGCACAGAGCAGGGGAGCCTGGGCTCCAGAGCCAGCTTCTGGGCCTGTCCTCACGTCTGAGCCACACAGCTTTCACGTGGGCAAGGCCAGCTCTCCTGGCTGGATGTCAACTCGTGCAGAACCTTGAGAGGTGAAGATGAGATTGGAGAAGTTCTCGCCGGGATCATTACTGAGTGGCTGTGTGAAGCCCACGGTACCTTTTCTGTTCATGTATCTTCATTTGTCCTTCCTCTCAGGATCTGAGAAGTAGGAACAGGTAACTCAGAGAGATAAGCAGAAAGACATCAAACGTGCCAAGAGAGGACAGGTACAGTGATACAAGGAGCTAGAACTTTTGTAACAAAGTAACATGAATTGGCAACTACTGCATCAAAGCTGCAGGTGTGCGAGAGTCTAAGAATGTTTTCGAGCAGGAGATTAAGTGGAAGTGAATAGCAAAGTTTCCATTGATAACATTTTGAAATTTTGTAGAATATCCAGCGACTGTTGGTTGTATTATTTGAATGAACGCAAACATATCTATATGGGCATTTATAGGTTCACTCAATCCCACCAACCCCTTCTGCCCCCTTAAGGGATAGACTTTCTCAAACACAAAGTCCCCCCCTTGGGTGGGGACATGCTGCTCAGTGTCACTGAGTCCCTGTGGTACCGCCTGCATGACCTGACACAAACACCTCTCATCTTCTCTTTTGACCCTGCAGTATAAGAACGCCGGGGTGATTGAGTTAGAAGCGTGTGTCAAGGCCGTCCGTGTCCTCGCCATTCAGAAGCGGAGCATGGAAGCTTCGGAATTTCTCCAGAATGCAGTCTACATCAACCTTCGACAGGTGGGTGTGTGTCCTGCTATGAGTGGAAGAATTAACGCGGTTTTCCTGGAGCTTATTCACCAGAAGACCATCTGATTTTGCTGTGCTAGCATTCAGTATGGCACGGTTAAAACTCTGGAGTCAGAACTTGAAACTTTGATTAAGGGAGTTGTTTTACCTCTTTGTATTATGGTCTTTTACCCTCAAAATTCAGAATTCTGTTCTTTCAGAATTTTTTTTGATTGGAGAAACGACTTTGCTCTCACCAGCTTTGCGACCTTGGACAAGCCTAATGCCTTATCACCTTACATTTGTCACTTGTGAAGCTATTCCATTTGTGACCCTGTCTGGGTTGTTCATGTTATAAAACATGAAGTGTGTGAAAGTACTTTGTACAACTCCTTTTACACCTAAGGCATTCCACAACTATTACTTGAATCTGGATGTGTTTTTAATAAGACAAAATCATTAGAACATTTAGTTGCAGGTTGCTACTGCAAAATCCCCAAATCAATAATCTAGCCAAACGTCTACAATCTTTCTAATCTACCTTGGATTTTTATGGCCAGGGCAACCAAGACTCAAAAGTGAAGCAGTTTGGTTAAGGACCCAGGACTAGGGTTACAATACCGGTTACTGTAATTGAGCAGATCTTTACTGAGCATGGCATTGTGCCAGGAGGGGGCGTAGAGGTGGAGAAGGCAGAGTCTTCTCTCATTAAGTTGACAGTTTCGTGGCAAAGGTAGACATTCACCAGGTGAAGAACTTGGAGTTTATTCTAAGAACAGTGGTTTTTAAAAGAAAGGTCTTAAAAGTACAGGAATGATGGGATCCCCTTTGTGTGGAGTAGGGTAAGCATGGTGAGGGAGGCCAGGTGGGAGGCTCTTGAGGAGTCCAGGTGGGCAGTGTAGGCGGCTTCACCTGAGTGGTGGTGGGATGGTCAATGGAAAAAAGCCAGCAGATCGAAGATGTGTTTAGGGGGTGAAAAGGAAGGGATTAATGATGTATGTGAGGGCAGACAGAATAACGCCCAGGTTTCTGGCTTGATTAATTAGGTAAATGATGGTCATGCTGTGCTCGGAGAAGGGAAAGCTGCAGAGGGAGTTTGGGGGCAACGCTGGTGGATTCAGTTGTGGATATAATGAAAAGACTGTAAAATATGTGGGTCTGGGAGGCTCAGGTGAGAGAGAGGGTAGTGGGTGGAGGGGAGGGGAGAGAGACTTCACAATCATTTTGTATTTTGAACATGTAAGAGAGAATGAGTAATAAGACACACATGCCTCTATCATCTAGGTTTAACGTATTAACATTTTACCATATTGACAGCAGAGGTTCTTAATTTTTTTTTTTAATTAATTTATTTTTGGCTGCGTTGGGTCTTCATTGCTGCACACGGGCTTTCTCTAGTTGTGGCGAGCAGGGACTACTCTTCATTGCGTTGCGCGGGCTCCTCATTGCGGTGGCTTCTCTTGTTGCAGAGCACGGGCTCTAGGCATGTGGGCTTCAGTAGTTGTGGCATGCCGGCTCTAGAGCGCAGGCTCAGTAGTCGTGGCACACAGGCTTAGTTTGCTCTGCGGCATGTGGGATCTTCCTGGACCAGGGCTCGAACCCGTGTCCCCTGCATCGGCAGGTGGACTCTCAACCACTGCGCCAGCAGGGAAGCCCAGAGGTTCTTAATTTTTAAAATAGAAATAAAGCAATGGCGTTAATGAAGGTCTTAGCGTTGATGTGTATGCTGCTCATACATATTTTGATACCTCATATGTTTATAACCACAATCTATAAAAAGTTAACTATTTTAGCATAATAGTTTAGCACAGGGACTCGGAATACACACTGCTGGGGCCTGAATCTGGCTCAGCCCCTTGGGTAAATTAGCCTCTCTGTGCCTTGGTTTCCTCTTCTGTGAAGGTTGTTACTGCACCCCCGGGACACTGGGAGGGAGGCAGCTGAAGGGAGTGAGGAGTGGCAGCTGCCAGCCTAACACTGAAGGGAGAGACAAAAGCAGAATCAAGCGAATAAACCGAGTACAAACAAACCAAAAAGAGAAAAAAATCCCACAATGTTTGGAGCCATTTAGTGTAAGGGAAACAACACTACGTGGACTCAAAGCTGCTGAGCATGGCGGTATCACGGATGGGAATGCGTCATCAGGAAAGGGTTGAGAAAAGGTGTTTTGGTTTCCCTTGATGTTTCTGGTAAAGATGGGCAGGAAAAGTGAAAACCCACCACTTGACGGTGAAGCTTCAGTTTTATGGGAAACTGAGCGAAGGGTGGAAACCAGCCGTCAGCAGTGCTGGCAAAGGCACAGACATCTGGGTTGGATCCATCCCTCACCACGATTTCCGGGTGACCTGCTGGGTGTGAGCTCTGAGCTGGGCAGTACGTTTGCAGGGATGACCAGGGCGTAATCCCTGGCTCTTAGGCTGCTGGTCCAAAGAGCAGCCCTGGGCACATGCAGATCTAGTGGGACAGCTTGGGATGTGGCCCGGGGACTGCTGTGCTGAGGGTGAGAGGAGGGCTCCCCAGAGTGGCTTCCCTGCAAAGAGCAGAAACAATCCATCTACAGGGGCTGAAGAGCCTCTGAGCAGGGACCAGGTGCGAAGGCGTGACCTGGCTCGAGCACGGAGGGCTTGGGGAGCCGGAAGTCGTTTGGTGGCCTGAGCGGTTTTGTTGCTGAGGGACAGTGGATGGAAAAGGTGCTTAAAAGGCAGACCTGTTATAGGTCGTGAGTCAAAGCAAAGAAACGTGGACCTGTCAGGCAGGCACGAGAGAACCCTGTGGGTGTGGGGATCCAGCTGGGGCGTCATGCTGGAGTGAGGAGCAGCGTCGTGGGCCTGTGTGCAGACCCCGCTTTGCCACTTATTAGCTGCGTGACCTTGAGCATAATCCTCCATATCTCTCGATATTTTCATCTGTCAAATGATGAAATAACGAACTCATGGTGATCAGGAGTAGTTTAGTTCAGATTCTCTGTGTCTCGTCCTGTCTAGTGTTGCCCTGCAGTTACCCAGTAGCCGCTCTTATACTCAGGCCAGAGGGCGTGGAGGGACATCTGGGGGGCGGGGGGATGCATTTAAAAGCATGCTGAAGAACTGCAGGCAGTTTGGTGGAGGGTTGGGTGTGGGAGGGACTTGGGAGACTTAGTGTCCTAAGACTTGCTCGCCCTTACGGACCGGAGTTGGCTTTGCAAATTAATGTTGAACATTTGGGCTTTCGGCGAAGCTGTTTTCACAGGTGGGTGCGTACACAGCATATTTTATAAGATCAGATGCTTTTATTTAATGTGTGGGACTTTGCAGCTGTCGGGAACAGCCCTTCTCTGTTGGCCTGGTCTTCGGAGAACACTAGGGGTCAGCAGAGCCGCGCTGCAGCGGGTGTGGGCCTTTAGAGTTCTCCCCAACCCGATGCTGTGCTGGAGTTGACTCATCTCCGTATCTGGTTGCCAGCTGAGCGGACAGCAAAATAGTGAGTTCTGGTGGGATTTTTCTTTTTTTTAATTTTTAAATTAAACAATTTTTAAAATTTTATTATTTTTTAATAGATCTTTTTTTTTTTTTTTTTTTTTTTTTTGTGGTACGCGGGCCTCTCACTATTGTGGCCTCTCCCGTTGTGGAGGCTCCGGACGCGCAGGCTCAGCGGCCATGGCTCACGGGCCCAGCCGCTCTGCAGCATGTGGGATCTCCCCAGATGGGGGCACGAACCCATGCAGGCGGACTCTCAACCACTGTGCCACCAGGGAAGCCCTTTAATAGATCTTTATTGGAGTGTAATTGCTCCACAACACTGTGTCAGTTTCTGTTGTACAACACAGTGAATCAGCCATATGCATACATATATCCCCATATCCCCTCCCTCTTGAGCCTCCCTCCCACCCTCCCTATCCCACCCCTCTAGGTCCTTGCAAAGCACCGAGCTGATCTCCCTGTGCTATGCTGTTGCTTCCCTCTTCAGTAAGTGGTGCTGGGAAAACTGGACAGCTACATGTGAAAGAATGAAATTAGAACACTCCCTAACACCATACACAAAAATAAACTCAAAATGGATTGAAGACCTAAATGTAAGACCGGACATCATAAAACTCTTAGAGGAAAACATAGGAAAAACACTCTTTGACATAAACCACAGCAAAATCTTTTTTGACCCACCTCCTAGAGTAATGAAAATAAAAACAAAAATAAACAAATGAGACCTAATTAAACTTAAAAGCTTTTGCACAGCAAAGGAAACCATAAACAAGACAAAAAGACAACCCTCAGAATGGGAGAAAATATTTGCAAATGAAACAACGGACAAAGGATTAATCTCCAAAATATACAAACAGCGTATGGAGCTTAATATCGAAAAAAAATCCAATCAAAATATGGGCAGAAGACCTAAACAGACATTTCACCAAAGAAGACATACAGATGGCCAAGAAGCGCATGAAAAGATGCTCAACATCACTAATCATTAGAGAAATGCAAATCAAAACTACAGCGAGGTATTTACCTCACACTGGTTAGAATGGGCATCATCAGAAAATCTACAAACAACAAATGCTGGAGAGGGTGTGGAGAAAAGGGAACCCTCTTGCCCTGTTGGTGGGAATGTAAATTGATACAGCCACTATGGAGAACAGTACGGAGGTTCCTTAAATAACTAAGAATTCCTTAAAAAACTAAGTTCCTTAAAAAACTAACAGTATGGAGGTTCCTTAAAAAACTAAAAATAGAGCTCCCCTGGTGGTGCAGTGGTTGAGAGTCCGCCTGCCGATGCAGGGGACACGGGTTCGTGCCCCGGTCCGGGAGGATCCCACATGCCGCAGAGCGGCTGGGCCCGTGAGCCATGGCCGCTGAGCCTGCGCGTCCGGAGCCTGTGCTCCGCAACGGGAGAGGCCACAACAGTGAGAGGCCCGCGTACTGCCAAAAAACAAACAAACAAAAAAACTAAAAATAGAATTACCATATGACCCAGCAATCCCACTACTGGGCATATACTCTGAGAAAACCATAATTCAAATAGACACTGGTGGGATTTTATAATGACAGTAACAAAGAGGGATCTATAGTTTTTCTGAACCAGGACAAGGTTTTGGTTCTTGGTCAAGTGTGTTCCATTGTAGAACTGATGAGTTGTGTCTGTCCTGGGACTGATTTTGGCTAATCTGGAAACTTTGAAAGGAACCAAGATGGAATTATTGCAGGTGCCTTCTGCCTTAAGAAGCCCTGTGCAAATGTAAAAAATGAAAAAGAATACGTTTGGATCTAGTGGTATTGGGAAGGGTTTGTGCACGTTGCAGGAGTGTTCAAGGCAGAACTTTGTGAGCGGGAACATGGATCCACCTGTCTTGTCTTTCGTTGTTTACGAGAGTAGTTTATGGTAATTAGCTCTGACAAACAGCTGCGTGCATTGCATTTAACAGCTGGCTGTCTGCAGATTTGTCTGTCGAACACATAGATTTCACAGGCACGTAGATTTCGCAGGTCAGGTAGAAGTGAGAGAGAAGGAACGCGAACCTTGGCAGCCCAGATTCAGGTTTCAACCGCCATTTCCCCTCCGTGTGACCTTGGACTGGAATGTAACCTCCCTTAGCCTGTTTGTGAATCTGTAAAATGGGAATGATAATATTCACTTCTTCCTGGATTTGTTGTAAGTTGTATCAATAAATAGTATTATAACACATGTAGAGCACTTCACACACTGCTTGTCACTTAGAAAGCCCCACCGGTGACGTGTCAGAGCAATAAAGGCAGCTCGTGTTTGTTGGACCGCTAGCAGACACTTGACTAGGTTGTGAATTTGGTTATTTCCTTCTACCTTTGTAACTCTGTGTGCTAAGTGCGTTTATTCCTGTTGATAGAAGAGGAGCCTCAGGGTAAAGAAGATTTTGTAATTTGTCCCAAGTCAGACCATAATTTCGGGTGCAGGGGCCTAGTTAAAGCATGCTTGTTTGGGTTTTCCCTTCTCTACGTTCTGTACTGGAGGCCGGGTGCTAGGCCCTGGGCCCACTGTCTTGTAGTCCGAGAATATTCAGCAATGCAGCCAAACAGACAGGGTCCTGCGCTGCTTGAGCAAAATGTCCGGAGGGGGACACAGGTGCTAAATAGATAAATGTAAAAACAAATGACTAGAAAATGTGATCAGCTCCGTAGAGGAAAAGAACATGCCTTGCCCTGCAGAGCTGGGGAGTTTTCTAGTCGGCGCTGCTCTGGTGGTATTAATCTCAGTAAAATACGTTCTGTTACCAAAGACAAAACGGCAAAGCATCTGTTCTCAGGTAAACTAAAACCCGCTGACGATACTACTAATTAAGCAGCCAGCTTGTTGCCGGCACTTAGCTAGGGGTAAACAGGTTGCGGCCATAATCATCACGGCAACTGTGCTCACTGGTTTTATTGAACCCAGATTTAGAGGTGAGGAAATCGAGGCTGGGGTGTTTGCTGCGTGCCCGTGATTACCTTGTAAATGCTACCACTGGTCTTCAGATCTAGTTCACCATGGCTCCAAAGTCTGAGCTCTGTGAACTGCGTCGTGTAGCTTCCCCGCAAACAACCCAGATGACTGAAATTAATTTTCTTCATTAGTAGGAAATGTAAGTGACCATAAGAGAAAGAGGTCGTAAGGAATTGTTTGGAAAACTAGAGAAAAGCCCAGCACTTTACCAGCTGTGGGAGCATGCTCTAGGACCAGTGTCTATTCAACCCAGCACCCGGCACCTCCTGCAGATCTGATGTTCAGGAATGACTGAGCCATTTGATAACGTTTTGGCTCATGACACACTGTTGGTTAGAACCTGCGGCCTCTTTGTCCCTGGTTAATTTTCTCTTCAAAGCCATTTACATTTCCTGCGGGCTACTCCACTCAGATGTAAGAATAGCCTCTTTAAACTTCCTGATGCAGTTCCTTAATGAAGCTTGTTGCTAAGGGAACCTAGCAAAAGCCCGGTAGATATGCACATAATAATGGTAACCTCAGAACTTTGTCCATTTAAACTCAGAATCAGAGGGATGGGAGATTCAGGAAAGGCTTTCTGAGATAGAAGGGGGAAAGTGTAAGGATGCAGCCCAGGTTAGACGGAGACATCTCGGTCCTAGCCGGCAGGGTGCCCGGCTTTCAGGATGGTGTGTGGGGAACGCCGAGCTCTCACAAAGAAAACGGTTGGATGGGGAGGGAGGAAAGTCAAGTTCTTTATTGGAGAAGGAAAAAGAGAGAGGGAACTGAAAACTTGCTGGTCGAACAGGAGAGTCTGGAATATGGCTTGACGTCCTTGCATTTAGGAGAGAGGAGTTTTGTGGGGACCAGCGTAGGAAGGAATCTCTCTCTGTGGGAAGCCGATGCAGCAGAGAAATGGGCAGATCCAGGGGGCCCCAGCTGGGTGAGCTGCCCGCCAAGCCAAGGTGTGGGGCTGCCTCCATAATCTGGCGCTTCAGGCCTGGGTTTGCAGACCAGTACAGTGATGAGAGAGGGAGAGGGCTGGCAGGAAGGGCAAGGCAGAGGCCGGGGCACGGGCTGCGGGCATGTGCTTGTTGCACTTAACACGGGGGGCCTGAGAAGGATGCTCGATGGTGAGAAGGATGTTTTGGACTTTCCGCGTGGGACGCGCCAGCAGCTGACACAGATGCTTATCCCACAGGCGTTATGGCTCCTGTAGCTCACCTTCTACTTTTTGCTTCAGCTGCCAGGGATCTTGGAGCTGAATCTATAGTCGGCCTCTGTTAATTACCCCTGCCTCATGGCGTGCATTTTTGTGACTTCACCTGCCCCTTGTTTCATTTAAGTATTAAATCCCCATTTTTGACCCTCGTTTTTGTTTTTTTTGTTGTTATTGTTGTTGTGTTTAAAAAATTGATTTAGATCCTCGTTAAGAATGAAGCCAAAAGGAAATAAATGTGTACACAGACTATATCACAGACACGGCTTTTAAAAATTCTGAGCTGTTACCTAGTAGTTACATTGCTGGCCTGTAGTCGTGATTAAACAGAAGTTGTTATTACTACATCATGGGGTGGTTGGGAAAATACGGTTAGGTTGTAGATGAAAGAAAAATTTTTGTAAGCCATGAAGTCTTAATTTAAGTCCAAGTTAGGTGTGGTTATTATTAACAGTTCTTTGTCTAGTTACCTGGTTACCTGGTTCTATATATTTTGTGTTTTGAGAAGTTAATGTATTTGATGAAAGTCCCTGCCCAAATTCCAGTGTCTTTCCCTTTCTCTTTCCCTTCTCTGCATCTTATGTGCTAGGTAGCAAATACCTTTGTTCCAGAGAATATGGGCCTTCTTAGCAAAAGGACAGGGTGAGCTTGGAGAGATGGGGCTCAGAGAAGGCCTTGGAGCTTCCATGTCGGTGCTTCTCTGGATCCTGCCCTGTCAGTGCACTAACTCAGCTTCCCTTTTCCTTCATGTTTCATTGGGCCTCTGTTTTATGAAAAAGCTTTTTTATGTTTCCTTTTTCACTTGTAAGATTCTTTCACATGCTTTTTACTTTCCTCTGTGTGCTTCAGCTCTCTGAGGAGGAGAAGATCCAGCGGTACAGCATCCTCTCTGAGCTCTACGAGTTGATCGGCTTCCACCGCAAGTCCGCCTTCTTCAAGCGCGTGGCCGCCATGCAGTGCGTGGCCCCAAGCATCTCAGAGCCTGGCTGGAGGGCCTGCTACAAACTCCTCCTCGAGACGCTTCCTGGCTACAGTCTGTCGCTGGATCCGCAAGACTTCAACAAAGGTACTAGAGCTGAAAGTTGCTTCAGTCCAATTAATGGTGCGTCCAATTAATGGGCCCTGCTCTGCCTGTCGGACACGATGACTGGTGCTGGCGTGCAAAGGTGACTAAGCTCTCCTGCACTTGGGTACTTTTGATAGATCACAACAGAACGTAGCGGTGCTCTGTATGTGGGCTGGCATTCTTAAATCTGTGTGCCGGTTGGAAATCTCCCCTGAGCTCACTGACATGTGTCTTCCTTGAAACATCTTAAATACCTAATGAATCCTACTTACCTCATGTGATTTAGCCAATTTGCAAAAATCAACCAATCTAGAATAAGTCCTGGGGTATATGTGTACAAGTACAGGTATGCATTTGGTGATAAATCCTTATCCTGCAATGTTAATGCAGGGTAGTATGTGTTAAACATAGCTCTGAGTCTAGTAACAAGTGCACACAAGTGTGATGCCCAGTGTCAGGCAAAGGGTGATTCTCAGGCGAAAAAAAATGGCTGATGGCCGTTTAAGGCAGGACATGCAGAGCACTTTCCTCCAACTCACGTCCAGAGCCAGCAGGCCTGGCCTGCTAGACGGAGAGAGAACTGAGGGGCCGTCTACGTTCCTGTCCCACCAGGGCAAAGACAGTCTTCTGGCACGTGTTTTATGTGGTCATGTGTGCCGGCCTGTGGGGCCCATGGTCCGAGTGATGAGTCTGTTCTGCTCTTGGGTAGTTCTGATTACTGGGTCTCTCCATGAAAGAATTACGAATCCCCTTCCTGCTTGCCTTACCTCCCGGGGACGGTGTGTCCGCTTTCCCTTTGTGTCCACCTCCTCAGTAATGATTTGTCGCGCTCTTGCCTGGTGCCATGGGATGTGTGAGGTGAGCGAGTGGAGCAGTGGGAAGAGGACAACTCCTGCCCTCCAACGTACAAACAAGCAATTCTAGCATGTGTCGACCTTCCAGGTATTTGCAGAGAGCTCTCGGGTCCTTCCAGAGCCTTTCTCTCCTCTGTCTCCGTTGCCTAGGTGGTTCTTGGTGAATTACTCTGTCTGGACTTCCCCCCATTCTGACCTTCTCCCCAAAGCATCACTTAACATTTGATGGAATCGTACACTCAGGATGAATTCTGATTAGCGTAGAGCAAGGAGTTGGCAAACTTTTTCTGTCCAGGGGCCAGGGAGTAAACATTTCAGGCTCTGGGAGCCCTCCGGCCTCTGCTGCAGCTCCTCGGCTCTGCTGCTGAGGTGTGAGAACAGCCAGGGATGACATGTCCGCCGACAGATCTTTACTTATGCTGCGGGTGGGGCCGGATTCGGTGTGCGGACCGTAGTTTGCCACAGCGCTGGCTCAGAGCACAGCGATATCCGAAATCACTTCAGGGGGCCCAAATTACTTAAAAAATGTTTTCCAGAGTGTTTTCCAAAATCATTTAAAAGGCGGGACCTGGGGTTTGGAAGAGCAGAGGGAGACTGAGTGAGCAGCACGGCGGGTGGCCTTTGAGGAGTGGAGGGAAGCTGAGACAGGACACAGCCCTTCATTAGCCCCCGCCTCCTGTAGAAGCCAGAGGCCTGCCGCTGGGGGCTTGGCATGTGAGCACACGTGCTCAGGAGGTGTTGATAGGAGCGGGGCAGCGTGGACTTTGGGCTTTAGATGTCCTGCCTCTCTGCAGCCACAGGGGGAAGATTGGTGGGCCCAGTGCTGATAGGGGCAGTCTGCATACTTTTCCTGTTCACGTAGCGTTCCCTTTCTAAAGCCATCTCACATAATAGAGCCTGGTCACATGACCTTGCCTGGTCTTCCTCATCCTGTGCCCTTGCTGTTGATCTTTTTAAAAAGTTAAACAAGGGGCTTGACGTTTGTCTCTGCTGGATAGCATCGGTGATGGGGCTCGTACTGTTGGAGTGATTTTGAACTTGAACTCCGTCCCTGTCTTCTGTCCCAGCCGTTGGTGATGGTATTAAGTGCAAGGGGTCAAGGGTAGAACTGGGGACCCTCTCTAGGAGGTCTTGCTGTTAGCAAACGTTTCTTGCTTCTTGCTTTGTGCTGGACACCGTGCCACGTGTTGAGGGTAAATGCATGGACACTCAGCCACGTCTGATTTCATTCAGTGACACTTTCTTCCAGATCTTTCACCATCTCACCCAAACAGAAATCACGACACATGTTTTTCATCTGCCATGTCATCTGCTCTTCCTTTCTCTAATTCCTTTTTCCTCTGTGTTCCCCCAAGAGATGGGATGAAACTTAAGGTTTGCTGAGCACTTGTTTCACGACTGGCGCTTTTGGGCGGACTGTGAGTTCTGGGTGAATTAATACTGGCGGCCTGTGATTTCAGCCCCAGTGTCTCTCTTCTGCAGACAAGAACCTCAGGGCAGTGGCAGTCAGGTGCTTCCCAGAGACCCTTTTAATTTCTTCCTGGCATCTCTTGTGGGCCTCTAACTGGCCTCTAAGGGCTGCTTCTACTCTCTCTGGACAGCCTTGCCCCAGCTGTGGTCACAGGACTGTCCTTCGTGTTCTGAAACACCGAGACCATGCGGTGTTTAACTGAAAGTCATCTTGGAGCCTGAGGACTAAAGGGACTCACAGCCAGAAATGAGAACCTTCTGGTGGGCCCCGTCCCTGCAGATGGGATCCCTTGGCTGGCCTTCTGCGTGACCTGTTTGCCCTGGGCTCCCAGCCTGTCACCTCTTGCGGGGGCGCGGGGGGGGAGGGTGTGTGCAGTGAGGCCTGAGCATATGTGTTTGGAAAAGTCTCACATGATTCTGAGAAGACTGATCTAGCTCCTTCCCTCTCTTTACAGACAGGAAATTGGGATCCAGAGGGGAGGGTGGGCTTCACTTGGTGGTGTTTCTGCTGGGAGCTCTCATTGCTAATGGAGTCAGGGCGGGGATCCTGAGAGGGAGGCTGTAGGTCCAGGTGACCCTGGAGGGCAGAGGACAGTTAGGGAAAGAGAGGACAGGTGTGATGCGTGATTCGGGAGGTGCTGGATTTGGGGTGCCAAGGTCAGGCCGAGCCAGGATTCGGGATTCGGGATGCAGGTCACATTTGCCATCGCTCTTGCATCTGGTGTTGCACAGGGAGCTCTCCCGGGACACAGCCAAGTGAGGAAAGCGGTGAAGAGACCATGGGGCTTGGCTCCCGGATCCTCACTGGTCTGCGTTTACTTTGCTCGTCTCCACGGAGTGAGCGGCCGCCTTCCGGGGAGGCCCTTCCTGAATTCCCGGGCTCTGTAGTTGCTCTGCAGTCTAGTTGTGAGCAGCCGTCCACTTCTTGGAGGAGAGGGCAGAGAGTGCAAACCGGACAGCACTCTCAGAGGTGTGCTGCGTGCCTGGGGTTTGCTCTAAGGGTGGAGGTGCCGGGAGCTGAAAGGCTCTTCTGACACAGCTGGTGGCTTCCCTTCTCGTCTCCACTCAGCGCTTAATGGCGGAAGATGAACAACAGCAAAGGAGCCCCTGGGTGTCGCGCGGTGGCACTGGCGCGGCAGGGTGTCCACGTGTGTCCACACGCGAGTCACGGGAAGTGGTTTCACCAGTTCACCCATTTACCTAGGAGCTTGGACGGTGCTTATTCTTCTTCTAAATGTAAATCATGTGATAATGGATTTTATCACGTCCCTCCTACCCGACACTTTCCCCTGTGTGATCTTATTATTATTTTTTTTTAAAGTAGACTTCATTAGAGCAGTTTTAGGTTCACAGCAAAATTGAGCTTAGCTATTTCCCACATACCCCCGTCCCCTGCGCCCCCCCACCCCACCCCCCGGCCTCCTTCCTCATCAACATCGCCGCCAGGGTGGTGCATTTGTTACAACGGATGAATCTGCACTGACACAGCGTCACCCAGGATCCATGGTTTACGTTAGGATTTATTCTTGGTGGTGTCCATTCTGTGTTGTTTGTTTGTTTTTCCGTTACCACACTGTCTTGATTTTTGTAGCTTTACAGTACATTTTGAAGTCAGGGATGTCTTCATTTCTTTAAAAAGTTGTCCTTAAAAAAAAAAAAAAAAAAAAAAAAAAAGTTGTCCTTATATTTCCCAGTATTTTAAGTGACAAATGTAGAGCAGCTTCCTTGCCTGGTAGGGTCAGTGCCTGAGAGTGTTGCCTGCACGAGGACGCTGTCCTGGGTGTGGGCAAGGCCCGGAACCCAGAGCCTGCTGCCCAGGCCCAGCTGTGTCCCGGCCCAGGGCTGGGGGGTCAGGTGATAGAGCGCCCCATCTGCTCCACATGGTCTCTCTCCCAGTACACCTTGCACTTGCACTTGCCTTACGCTGCTTGTGGCCTCAGGGAGAACGGTTTCCTATGTGTACCATCATTTCTCACGGCTTGGTGAGCGGGTGCAGTGGGCCCTGTACCGCACTTGAGGGAATAGAGGCTTGGGGAGGTTAAATGCTATTCCTCAGGTCGAACAGCTAGTGAGAGGGTGACACCATTACCGACTGGCTGCATGGCCCCTGTCAAGTCCGCTGTCCCTCATCTGTACAGGGAGGTACTTTTACTGTGTCACGGGAAGGTTGTTATAAGGACTGAGTGAGTCAGTCCCCAGAATGTGCTAGGACAGTGCTCAGCAGATACTGTCAGGTGAGGTCTAATTCCATGTGTCCCCCTGAGGCCACGCGGAGGCTGGAATAAAGTGCCCTGAGGGCCAGTGCTTCAGGCCTGGCCCCATTGGGAAGGAGTGCGTGCTGGTGGGATGGCCCCCTGCCTTGGCCCTGGTACCAGTGGTTGAAGTTAAGGGCAAAATAGCTGGACACGCCCTAGAAGCTTTCGGGGTTTACATTTGGAAGGCTGAGAGTTGCTGGTGTGAGACGAGATGAGACCTCCAGGCCTGTGGAGGGGACAGTTGAGCGTACAGGCTCCGTTAGGCCGCCTTCGGGACAAATTTCGTGGGGTGAGTTAGTGTCTGGGAAGGGGGTTTTTCGAGCGGTCACACTGTTGCTCTGCAGAGAGATGGGAAGGGGGATTGAGTTTCCATGTGCGTGGGACCGGGATCCCTGTTAGTGTGCTTCTGACAGACTTCTGGAGAGATCGCAGGTGCTTTCCAGTGACCCCTTTTTTATCCCTCGAACATAACTGCAGGCTGGCTCCAGAGTAAATGCAAGCCTCCTGGGCTCTATGCAGTTACACTGGGCTGGCCTTAGCCTTTTCTTTCCGTGCTGGGCCAGTTGTGCACACGCCACCCAGGTGTCCACTGCCGGCTCTCCTCCCGGCTATTGCTTCCTCAGGAATGCTCTTCCCTGCCGTTCACCGCTGCACCCCAGGCATCCTTCAGGTCTCCCCTGAGTGTCAGCTCTTCTAGAGGTCCCCCGTCGTCTCTCCACCTAAATGCAGTCCTTTTATTTCTCTCTTTCACGTACTCCTGTTCTTTCTAAACAGCATTTCCCATAATGTGTAAGTACATTAAAAAAACGGGGCAATGATTTAGCACTTCTCCCCCCCCCCCCCCCCCCCACCAGGCTGTGTGCCCCGTGAGAGCAGAGACCCTGCCTGTCCCTGTGTCCCCCTTGCTGGCACACAGCAGGCGTGCCTGTAAATACGTGTAACGTGTGTCCAAATCTGATGAGCAGCTACATGACATGTGCTCATTGCCATTTATTGAACAGAGTTTGTTTCTTGATCTTAATTTTTAAATCACATGGATGAAACATGTTTCTTTTGAAAAATGAAACAAATAAGCACACCTCCATGTGATTTGATACTTTTTACTTAGCCTTCTGTTGCCGGAGGGGACATTCACCATCATTTTGTGAAAGAGGTGGGGGGGTAAGGTAAGAGATCAAATGAGGTAAAAGTGATAAATGTCAGCTGGCTGTATTTTTAACAAGAAATAAAAGTTACTTTAAACCCCATCTCCACTGTTGCTCTGGACTACTTTCAACATTTCTCAGAGAATTAAATGGAATTCTACTAAATCCCCGTACCTGTGAATAAAAGGGAAATTGTCTGTATTCTCAGGACCTGAAATGTATTTCTCTCTGTTTCTGGAAATGAACATTTTCCCTAGCTGGTTATGGAAAGTCGAGGTAGGAGCTCAGAAGTACGCTGTGTGTATTTGCTAGCGTAACGGGCTGCTTATTATCACTTTAATCTTACTTGTGTTCCTGTATATGAAGATTTTTTGATCATACCTTTTGCTTAGCCTTTTCCTGAATGAGAGATTAAATTTTCCCCAGGAACTCTTATGAAAGAGAGTGGTAAGGCACGTAAGTTTGGTAAAAGGCAGTAGTTGAGGTAATAAACTCTCACATTGCTGAACTTTCTGAATACAAGAGTGTTGAAAATTTTATCACTGGCTCATATACTGCAAATCTGTCTTAAGAATAAAAAGATTCAGATTTTATAGGACGAGCAGTTTGAATCGCATAGAAATTACGATTTGTACACTATTTGGTGTTAAGAAAATTTATACTCAGTCTTACCGTAATTGCCTGTGGTAGGAACTGGATCCTTATCTATTAAAAAAAAATCTGCAGAGTGATATGTGCCCCATTCTTGGTATGGTGGGGTGGAGATTAGTTAGGTCAGGTCATTTAGAATTCTGGGCTAGGTTAGTCATGACGTTGATTTCAGCCTTATCATCCTTTTCAGAATCTCTTATTTTGTTTTGGCCTTTGGTCTTTTGACATCGTGGAAATACTGCAGGGACTTGTCCTTCCTTCCTCTCCTGTCATTGTATGAAAAGATTTCTGTAAGATAAAACTGGTAGGATATCAAGGTTTTTGTGTGTGGGGTAGGTTTGGTCAGCTCTAAGAATTTCAATTCATAATTATTAGCAATTGTTATTCAGTTAACAGTTTAAAAATTACTATGAAATAATTTAAATATACACAAATCAGAGAGAATACTACAATAGCCCATCACCCAGATTAAATAATTAATAAGATTTTGCCATATCTGGCTTTATTCAGACCTTTCTTTTTCTTTTATTTGTTCTTTGTTGAAATACTTTACAGCAAATCCCAGAAATCATGTCATTTTACCCTATATGCTTAAGTAGGCATGTCTGAAAAATAGGGGCTTTTTCTTTCATCAGGCTTTCAACTTGACCCACGAGCCTGTTAAGGACCAGCTGTGTATTAGGCATCTTACTAGGCAGTAAGGATATTTGGGTGAATAAGACGCCATCCTGGCTCCCAAGGAAATTAAGGACTGATGGAAGAAACAAAGACACAAGCTTACAGGTGCCTCACTGTGTGTGCCAGATAACGCCTATGGGACAAGATTTGTGCAGGATTCAGTGGAAATTCACAAAAGGGACTTGCCAGCCTTGTAGGGTAGGCAGTGGGAGAGACGGTCAGTAGGCCTATGAGAGGAGGAATGCTTTGGTCAGAGTCTTAAATCCTTTCCCCCAACCTTTCTACCAACCCCCCGGGGCCCCTGGGCACACAGCTCTGGGTGGTAACTGTTTTTGAGCCCTGTTTCCACATCTTCATGAAGAATTTTAAGGTGGAAAATATTTAAAAGCAGTAACTGTTGCCAAAAGGGATTTGGAATAAACAACTCTAAAGTCCTGTGATCTTAAAAAAATACTTTTCGATGGCTGTGCCACCGATTTCTTCCACCTCTAATTTCAAACACGCTAAGTTATTTTGGAGGGAGCAGCCACAGTTTCGTTGGTAACCTTTTTTCTACTTTAGCTTTCTGCTTTTCTGTTCTTATACTTCAGAGAAATGCTGTGCTTTTTAATTTCATGGCCTTGGTTGTTGATAATGAAGGCTCATCAAATAGTATTTTCTTGAAAAAAAAAAGTGTGCTGTAATTCAAATACATGCCACTGAAAACATAATCTTTTGTCATAACCTTATTATAAGTATTTCAAAGTGGGTTATTTTAAAAGTTGTGTCTTTGCAGAAGAGAGAAAATACTGGGTTGGCCAAAAAGTTCGTTTGGGTTTTTCTCTAACGTCTTGTGGAAAAACCCGAACGAACTTTTTGGCCAACCCTATACAATATGAAGCATTTTTTAAAAACATAAAACGCCAAAGAAACATGTGAACAGGCGCGTGATGTGAGTGTGCTTCTCCAGGATAAACACAGGGGAAATGCTCTGGTTGCCCTTTGAGCGTGGTGGTTGAGGCGTTGTCTTGAAATCACGAGTTTTACACGTTAGACATGGCTCCAGCGGGCTCATGTGTCGGCCCTGTTGCCAGTGCGCCCCTGAAGCCCTGCTCTGATGCTCTGTGTCTTCTGTCGCAGGCACGCACCGAGGCTGGGCTGCCGTCCAGATGCGTCTGCTTCACGAGCTGGTCTATGCGTCCCGGAGGATGGGGAACCCTGCTCTCTCTGTCAGGCACTTGTCCTTCCTGCTACAGACCATGCTGGATTTCTTGTCAGATCAAGGTGAGTGGATTCAAACTCCAGTTTTCTCCCAGGAAAGATGGATGAGTGCCCTCCTGGTGCTGGCCCCCGTCAACACCGGCCCAGGATCGGGTGGGTGATGTCCTCCGTGTCCTCACCTCCCTGGGCCCCTCTCAACACACACTACTGGCCCTTCTCGCTGCTCTCAGCCTCCGGCATGGGCTCCCCTTGCCTTTGCCTACGTTTTATAAAATGTAAGTGTCAAAGTGTAACACTTATATGCAGAAGTGCACGATTCACAAGCACACTGCTCAGTGAGTTTTCACGAAGTGACCACGTGGTACCCGGCACCCAGATCGGACACAAGACCAGAACCCCAAACACCTCTGTGCCCCTTTTGGTCACTGCTCCCCTCGCGGGCAGCGTCTGTCTTGACTCTCTGAGGGATCGTGCGTGTCTTTGCCCACACATCAGGGCAACTTTCTTCTAGGTCCTTGCCTCCGTCACCTTCTCTTCTCACACAGTTCCTGGGTGTCACGTGTTTTTTGGGTTTCAGTCACAATCCGTTTATCTCCAGCCCAGGCCCCACCCTGAGCCCCAGGTGTTCTCCTGCTGCCTGGGTGCCGCACAGGCCCTTGGAAATCAGCCCTCCGCTGCCTGTGTCCCAGCGCCCTGTCTGCCTGTCCCTCCCGCCGGGTTAGCAGGTGCTGTGGGTCCCCTGGGAAGCACTCTTGGGTGTGATGCAAGTGCGGGGCGTTTATTAGAAGTGCTCTTGGGATTGACACCCACTGAGGGGAAGAGAAGGAGGCAGGTCTGGTTGGGCAGAGGGAAGCTGGGCCTCGGGGCAGAATCTGCAGGGGCCTGGGCGGCCCCCGGGAGCTCCGGGCTGGGGTGACCCTGGAGCCGTCCTGCATCATCCCGCAGGCCGGCCTTCTGCCCCCTCACCAAAAGGTCGTACAGGTTCTCATGGCGAGGTCCCTATCTCCCTGTGGAGGGCACTGTCTGGAGAGGACGCCGCCCAGAGCCTTGGGGGTAAGGCCTCAGCGGGGCCTCTGGCACTGGGATGGCCGCGCAATGTGGAGAGGAGCTGGGTCTCTGTAATCACACACCCGGGGGCTGACGCAGCTGCTCCCAGGGAGGGGAGCACATCCCTTCCCTGAGCTGCTTCCACCTCCCCCTGCCTCACCTGCCTCGTCCTGGACTTTCTTCTCGCAAATACACATCTTCTTCCCGCAGCGGGCCTTTGCCCTCACCCCTTGCCTGCACCTTGTCAGCCATCTCCCCTGGGTCTGCACTTCCTCTAGGCTGCCTGTCACAAGTCCCAGGGGACCCGTCGTCCCCCTGCTGTTCGGTCTCTCCCCTCACGCACTTCTCACATTGCACCGACAGAGCTGGTGCCTGTGTAGTCGGCCTGTCTTCCCTGCAGAAGCCCCAGGAGAGAAGGAACTTGGTGGTTATTTAAGGTCATATTAATTTGTGATCCGAAGACGCTGGGTCTAGAAGGAGAGAAACTTGGGATATTTGACCCTGTTGAACAGACCGCTGCCTCATAAGGGCCTGTGTGTAATGGTATTTGGTTAATTGGAGTCTTCTGCGAAGAGGACTGAAGTCAGGAGGACCAAGGGTTCCCTCCACTCACCCCAACCTGTAATTACCGTAACCTCAGATCAGTAATTAAGTTTTTCCTGGGCCTTCATTTTCTCATTTGTACAACTAGGATATTACAGGTTGTGTGGCAGGTTGTTATTATTTTAATGATAGTATTTTAATTGATTGGGTGACCTTTCTCCTGGAGAGCTCATGGTACCATTCACAGGGTTGATAATTAACATTTCTAAATACCACCGCATTGAAATGAAATACGGAAGAGAGGAGTAGCCTTCTCCTTGGACGGGAACCCGTCTGGGTGTTTGCAGATGGAGGCGGCACAGTCTGGGGGTTCTTGCCTGCCCCTCCTCATAGGTCCCCCCCCACCCCCGCCCGGTGTGTGCCAGTGCGCGGGAACTCACAAGATGGGTTCTGGGGCCAATTGTTTTTTGTTTTTTTTTTATGACGAATTTTATTCCAAAGTGGCTCTAGTAGTATCAGAGACATTGATGTAGAGTTTGAATATTGTTTCAGGTAAAGTGACAATGGATAAAAGCAGTATTTCTAGTTAATATATTTTTAGATAATGGGATTTTAAATGTGTGAGTTAAAAATGTAATAAATATTAATGAACTTATTTACAAAACAGAAACAGACTCATAGACAATAGAAAACTAACCTACGGTTACCAAAAGGGAAAGGAGAAGGGAATAAATTAGATAGACAACAATGTCCCACTGTATAGCGCAGGGCACGATATACTCAATATCTTGTAATAAACTATAATGGAAAAGAAATGTAATAAATATTAAAATTAGGTGTTTTACTATTTTATCTACTTTGAAAGATTTATGAATTCAGAATTATAGGGGAGATTTTTTTTTTTTAAAGGAGAACCACTTTATTTTGAGTAGTAAACAAAACTGCATTTATAACATAATAAACAAACCTTCCTTCAATTTCTTCACAGTTAGTCCAAAGAATAAAACCTCTGACTTAATGAGAATTTACATTTAACCTTAAATATTCTAAAATCCATCCGTGTCAACTTTGGAATTTTAGTCTTGCCTGATACTATGAAATAGGGCAAACCTTGATCAATGGGCAAATTCCTAATTTTTGCTGTTCAGCCTCTTTTCTGGATCTTGCTCTCTGATTCCGTACATTCCAGAGTGTTCAGTGGATTTGTAATAAACTTTCAAGATGAAGGGGAATTTCTTGCTCATTGTTTGCCTGAAACCTTGGCTTGTGTTCATCTTTTTAAACAAAAAATATGCTCCAAAAATGCCCACAAGTTCAGCTAGTAAAACTCCTTTAAAGATCTTCTTTGCCAGTGGATCCAGAGTACAGGCCATCCTGAGGCATGTACTCGCGGGGCTGCTGGGACCAACTGTTTACATGAAAAGAATAGGGTGTGGGGAGGATGCCACGGTTAAGCCTATAGAGGAGGCCATAGTAAATGATGGATATGGGAGCATCATGGGGGAATTGACAGTTCTTTTCAGAGGTGGAAGAATGGTTTGGGTAATGTTCCATGAAGGAGGTGACCTTGACCTTGAAGAACAAATAGGTGTTTGCCAGACAAGACTGAGCAGAAGGAATAGCTTCAGGTAGGAGGACTTTCTCCAGTTCTGGTGGAATTAAGAGGGTTTGGTTTATTTGGGGAATGTTAGATACAGTGATTTGTGTGATTCTGTTGTCTGGGATTTTGGGAAGGAAAGTGGATGATCAACAGTAGTGCAATACGATCCTGCAATTCCACTCCTAGGTATATACTCAGAGGTTTGAAGACACAAACCCACATAAAGACTTGCACATGAGTGTTCCTGGTGGCATCACGCATAATAGCCAAAAAGTGAAAGCGGCATCCATCAATGTCCATTCACTGATGGATGGATAACGAAAGTGTGGTGTGTCCACCTGGATTTCTCATTCTCTTCCTCTCCCTCATCCCTTCTTCCTTTCCACTTTCCTTCCTTCTTTTGGCTAACATTTGTTCATCCTTCAGATCTCAGTGTAGATAACCACTTCTGTTGTTTTCTACAAAGCCTTTCTTGGTCCCTCAAGACTACCTTGTGTTCCTTTGGAACATTCCCACTGGAGTATGTGCTTACCCATCGAGCACTTTCACCCACTATATTTCGATCGCTCAATTAATTGACAGGCTCGGCACTCAGGCAGCAAGCTCTCTGAAGGTGTCTGTCTGACTTGCTGTTTTTCTTGTCCCTGTCACCTAGTGGCTTGTGCTGGCATCCACATATGGCTGAGTGCATTAATAATAAATGCTTTTCCTTTTTTAAAAGTAACTTTATTGAGATTTAGTTCACAGACCACACTGTTTAAAATGTGCCCTTCAGTTTTTTAGTGTATTCGCAGATATGTGCACCTGTTAACCACAGTCAATTTAAAACATTCATCACTTTGAAAAGAAACCCTATTAGGGGCTAGTTAAAGCCACTGTGGCTGGTTAGTGGCGCACTTCAGTACTCACATCCTGTTGAATGCATTAATAATAAATACTCTCTTTCTTTTTTTGGTTTATTTTCACTGTTACTGGGAAGGCTATGGTGAGCCTCTTCAGCGCTTTGGCTTTTCGAGCAGGAGAGAGATTTTGTCAGGAGAGGGATTACTGGGTCAGCCATCCTGAACACTTTTATTGCTGTTGAAACATGTTGGAAATTGCCTTCTGAAAGGATTGTTCTAATTATACCTCTGGCAGCAGTGCTGCTCATTCAGTATGTAGAAAACGTTGCCTTATTGTTTTAATTTGTATTTTCTGGGTAAGTTGCAAGTTTGGATATTTGTTCTGTGTTCCTGTTTACTAATTGTATCTCTTTTATGTGAGACTCTTTTACAGTCTTCTGACTGTTTCCCTGTGGCTTGCCTCATTTGTTTCTCATTTCTTGGGAGGCAGATAGCATCAGGCCACTGTGCTGAGGTCTGTCACGCTTTGAGATGCTAATGAATTCCTTTGCCCAAAGTCTGTCAGTTACTATGAGAGATACTCATACTATGAAATGTATCTTGTGCCCGTAACATACCTGGATGGTGTACAGCAGGTTTGAAAGAGTTAAGACACCTCCTGAAAGTGCTTCACTTGTTTTTGAACTAAAGCTGAAAGTAGCAGGAAAATCTGTTTTAAACATTTTATGATAGATCTCTTTAGCATAATACGAAACTTGAAACTGTTGCTGGAACTCTGAGAAATACATTTAACATTACAGAGGATTAGCTCAGACCAACATGTGTGAATTTAACAGAGAGTATGAAGCGCTTTACATTTGACCCACATTGGCCATCCTTTGGTTTCTTGAATACGTCAGGATTTTTGCTTTTTGGTGTTTTCTTGTCTCAGGATGTCGGCTACACTCTTGCCAGCCGTCCCGCCTTCAGCTCTGGGGTGGGTTTGTGCAGGTGGCCTCCCCATCCCCGCCCTCACAGCATCTTCTGGTCATGTCCCGACTTTTCTTCAGGGCGGGCAGTTTTTATGGCTGACCCTCCACTCCCTCTCTTGATAAATCCCCCTCTAGGAGGGTCGGGCCCCTCAGGGACAGCAAGGCTAAGTTATGGGACGAGGGGCCGAGCTGCCTGGGAAGAGAGGGGTTTCCTCTTTTCTGCCGGGAGAAGTGTGAAGCCCCAGGAACTGCTGGTGACCGCACTGGGTCGTGTGGAGAAGAGTCTAGGAGTGGAGCGGACTCTTCCTTGTGTGGTCTTCTCCATCCCAGCAAGCACACCGTAATCCAATCCCTAGAGCCCTAGGGCCTCCCTAACTAGAACGTGCTTTCTAAGAAAGCAGTGACTCTGCTTGGATCACTGTACCTTTTTTTTTTTTTTTTGCAGTATGTGGGCCTCTCACTGTTGTGGCTTCTCCCGTTGCGGAGCACAGGCTCCGGACGCACAAGCTCAGCGGCCATGGCTCACGGGCCCAGCCGCTCCGCGGCATGTGGGATCCTCCCGGACCGGGGCACGAACCCGTGTCCCCTGCATCGGCAGGCGGACTCTCAACCACTGCGCCGCCAGGGAAGCCTCTCACTGTACCTTTGTAGCATCTAAAATAGTCATAGGTGTGCCGGAAATATTTGTGGAATGAGTGAGTGATGGTGGCAGTGATCAGTGACCGCTCAGGAAGTACTCTGGGAGGGGGGTTTTGGAGGGGACGTTGGAGTGCAGTGCTAGGACACTTGTTTTGAAGGTGCATTTAAATAACATTTTACCATGGTGTTTGTTCATACTTTAAAAGTAATATGGAATGGCTGATAGGAATTATGAGGTGATTGATCCCTCCTGCTCACCCACCCGTCACTCCTTGTCGGAGCCTCTGGCCAGATGACTTACTTGCATGGATTTAGGGTTAAGGAAAACCCAGAAGAGGGAAGAGATAGAGTCTCCCAGGGAGGGCTGAAGAAGCGCTCGTCAGGAGGCAGCAGGTGCTTGAGATGGGCCCTGGAGAGTGAGCAGGTACTCAGCAGGTGTGTGGGACACAGGTGAGGGGGAGGTAAAGGGAAGGAGTGTTTAGGGCAGGGCTTGCATGAATGAAAGAGAAGGTGCCGCTGTGCTTGGGCTGAGGGATGCGGCTCAGTCCAGACCTGGGTCTTATGCTGCTTCGGGCGTGGCAGTGCCTGTCAGGTAATGCATCTCATCCGTAAAGCGGGAATGGACGCCCGGAGGATGGCGTCCTGGCGTTCCTCCCTGGCACCCCTGCGTTCCTGGGCTGCCCGGCTGCAGAAGGCCACAGCCGCGTGAGGACCGTTGCAGGGGTGAACACGGAGGTCCTGCCTGGTGAAGCGGCCTGTCCCAGCCCCACAGCCAGTGGCAGAACGAGACTGGACCCCTAGCCTCTCAGCTCCTAATATGGGGGAAGGGGAGCCACTTGCCCCGACCCCTGTTGACAGAGACGTTTCCGTTTAACTGCCAAATGACTGCCTGCTTCCACGTGGCCCTTCGAGTTGCTGATGGCAAATGCGTTTCAGCACAGTGCTACTGCCCCCTGGCAGTGGGATGGTGATATGTGTGTATTTCATCAGAGGGAAAAACACTCACTGAGCTTGGAAACAGCTTCAAGGCAGCCTTTGGTGCACAGAGGACCTTGTTTATGGAAAAGGAAGAAGTACCGCTTTGAAAACAATGACAAAGCTGTGAAAACTGCAGTTCAGTTAGGGTTCTAAATGCACGCATGCATACGTAGTACACACGTACCATTAAAGAGAAATTGTCCCGACACTTGTTAAAATGGCAAGGAAGACTGTTCCAGACAGTTGCAGTAGGGTCAGCTCTGTTGCAGTAGGGGAGAGAGACTGAGCTCCCTCCGAATACAAGGACAAGTGGGGATTCAGAGCCAACAGCAAAGGGAGTGGGGAGTGGACAGAAAATTACTCAGAGGAGACGTCGGGCTGGGGGATTCTGGCACAGTTGGCCCAACAGGATTCTCGCTGAAGGCAAGCCAAGGACTTAGGCGTCAAGGGGGTGGTGGTGGTGTGAGGAGCTTGATCACATATTGAGGGTGATCGGACATCAAGGGTGGGGGACTCTCGCTCACCTAAGTAAGTGGGATCCTTGCTACAGCTGGACTAGGCGGGGCGAGGACAGGGCCTAGTCTGAAGTAGGGCACTGAGCAGCCTGCATCAGGGAGAGGTTCTCTGTCATTACGCACACAGGTACATACATGCCCGCGTGCTTTGTGACCGGGATTTGACTGTGTGCAGTGTGGGAGCTGCCTGCACAGTATGTGGAGCAGTTGCTTCTGTGTGTGCTGCCGGATCCTGAAGCCCTCAGGCAGGCAGTCGGAGAGGCGGTTGGGAAGGGGAGGTGGGTGGGAAGGAAGCACAGACGAGCAGGAACTTGTGAGGCTGAGCTGGACCCCACCCCATGGGGATGGACAGGAACCGTGCTGGTTTCTTAGCACCTCCCAGCCCCCAGCTTCGATGATGGGAGCTCCTGGAGGAGCGGCCACCTGGCCCAGGAGCTGGAGAAGCTGAAGCAGAGGGCCTGGGGGGGGCTAGAGGAGCTGGGGGAGGGATGCTGCCTCCACCCCCCCACCCCAGCAGTGTCGGTGGGCGTGCCTGTGCCTTCCAGGTCCCCATGCACGCTGGCTCAGAGTATGCAGGGAAGGGGCTTCTGGGAAGTGTGGATTCAGCTTAGCTAAACGCACACACTGGTGAAGATTTGACTTCGTGGTTTGAAGTGCACGTCCCCTTTCAGGAAGCGGGAGATGAGTCCCCATTGAGAAAAAGCATTCCTATTTTATTTTTGCTTTCCTTGCTATCATAGTTCACATTTTACTTCTTGTTTTAGTACCGGGAACAACTTTTTGTTTTGATTTCTCTTTGATGAGCCCGTAGTTATACATTTAGATGGGCTAGACAGGAATAATTCCTCTGTTTCCTCCCCCGCTTTTTCCTTCTCTCTTTGAAAACTGTTCATCTGAGATTACGTGATGCTTTTTGAACGAGAGTGGATTGTACTGTGAAGAGAGTAAGAAAAAATAGGATTGCCAATTCCTTTAAAAATGTTGGTTTTTACATGTAAAGTAGATGAGTTGTGAGTGCAATTGCAGTAGACCCTTAAGGCTCCTGAAGGTGTATTTTAAGGGTTCTAGGAATACTGTGCAGACGATGAAGGACAAGGGAGGGGTAAACGACGGCATTGGGGAGCTCTCCTTATCTCCTTTCTGGAAGTGTTTATTGATCACCTCCGTGACTTGGACACGATGCTGGGTCCATGCAGTACCAGCGGCGACTTTTGGGTTGAGCTGGAGGGACAGCGGCGGCAAGGCTGTGGGGCAGGGCATTGCGGCAGCTGTGCCGGCGGGAGCAAGGTGCGAGGAGTTACGAATGCTCCCCGTGTCTTTTGGCCGAGCAGTGTTTGGTGTAACGGGATGCCCGCAAAGCGTGGGGCTAAGGGATGGCGGGAGATGCAGCCAACAAGAGAGACTGGGTGGGGTGAGGAGGCCCTTGGTGCCAGTCCTGTGGGCGGGGTAAAGGGAGGCTTATCTGCACGGTTGTCACACGTCACCTCCTTCTTCATCTAGGGGAAGGAAAGAAGGAGGGACAGAGGATGGAGGGGTTTCGGGAGGAACTGGAGAAGCTGGGTCGGGTATTTTGGACTCAGAAACCAGCTAAAATGGAAGAAGCCAAAGCTTGTTACCTTCCACCCCAACCCGTAACCCTCCCCTAAAACAACCTGCAGGGATTTTTAGGTTTTGGGGGTTCCTTAAGTAGAATGGTAAATTTATGTTCGTTACCATCTACGTTTTATCTCTGAGCATCATTTTTGGAGGGGGGGAGACCCTGGGTTCAAATGCCAGGATTATCACTTCCTGCTTTTGTTTCCTTTACACTCCCAGCCCCTTCGAGTCCCTTTGGGTTGTCCCTTTGAGTCTGCGCCTCCGCCAGGTGTGCCCAGTGCCCCTGGGCTTCAGCTGCTACCTACTTCGTCTCCCAGAGCACCCTTCATCACTCAGCCTCTGCATCTCGACCTTATCCGAGGTCCGGGCCTGCAGGTCGCCCATCGCCTTCAGACTCCTCTCTGTTGGCGTCTGTACTTCCAATCAGGGCTCGTTTCCCATCCCTTCCTGCTCTCGTGACCTTCCGCTGTGACCTCAGGAACTCATGGGCTGTCATAGCAAAGTCCCCTGTTTCATCTCAGCCTCCTTTTTCCCTGAATGTTCCATTAACCTTGTACTAAGGTAGTGACTCTTTACCACAGAGTTTGCAAATGTGTGGGAATGTTTCTGGTAGAACCTTGACCAAGGGGTGTCATTTGTGTTTCACAGGAAGGAACGAGGCCGCTAAATGCAGGTCTAACGCAGGTAAATAAAGCACAGAAAGCGCTGTCCTGCTCAGAATGCCGGTGGCGCTCCCACGGAGCCACAGTGGGGAGGGGGCCAGCTCACTCCCGTAGGCACTGCTTCCCCGGCCACCCCTCAAGATGCTGCTGTTTTTTCCTGCTGCACCCCAAGGGCCTCGGGGCCTAGAGGTGGCAGAGAAGTCCTTTCCTATTGCTACTTCCAGGCAGTCCTCCTTGGAACCCCCAGCTCCTCACAGCAGGTGTGCTTCTCCTTTGGCTGTGGCCACTGACGCGCTCTGGTCACTTCTCCCCGCTCCTGGCTCACCCTGTCCTGCAGCGCCGCCACTGTCTGTGTCCTGGTGGCTTCGTCATCCACTTTGAGGGTCCAGTCAACACCATCCTTATCTTCTCCGTCTGTGTTTCCTCCTGGTGAACTCGCAGGCCCAAGTCTCCAAGAACTCTCTGCCCACATGGCTCTTGTATTTATTTCTTATACGGAGCTCCAGACCGGAGCGCCTGACTGCCTACCCATCCCTCCCTGCCCCGTCTCAGCACGTGGCACCGCTCTCCGTCCAGCTGCTCAGACCACAGACGGTGAAGTCAGTCTCCATCCCCTTTCCCCCCATCAGACCCCATGTCTAAGTGCTCCTCAGGCAGTCCTCCGGGCTTTACCTCCCAAACATCCCCATCCGGCCCCTTCTCCCCACCTCTGCGCTTAGAGGGGCAGCCTGAAACCACCCCCCGCCCCCATCACTCAGCTGGGTGTGGATTTGGTTCTTTGGTTCAAATAAGGCTTAGCCCTGGGGGAAATAACATTTTGAAAGAAAGTAACGCTCAGCCAACAGTTAACTCAGCATTTACAGGCCCAGTTCCAGAGCCCCGCCCTGGACCCAAGAACTTGCATTTCACAAGGACCTGGGGAGGCCAGTGCAGGAGGTGTGCTCCGTGGGCTGAGAAACGGGCTTTGATAAGAACAAGTTGTTGGTGGGGAGTTTTTCACTGGGGCCATTTCAGGGTCTTTGCCTCTTTCTGGAAAGCAGCCTCCCTTCTCTCCCCTCCGTAGCCACCGTTCACTGGGTTTGGAGTAAAATGCATAGAGTCACCGTTGCTGCCCTGGCTGCGCTCAGAGGAGTTCCTGCCTTCTTTAGTGCCCCTGCTTGTGGGTAGCAGATCCGTGAGTTGTGGGCCAGTGAGATTTCTTATGGAGTCTACAGTTATTCGTGTGAAAGCTCACGTAAAGCGATACAAGTTGTGTCACATTTAGTTAGAGATGTGCTGTCACGTTTTTATTGGGAAGAAGGACGCTGAGGCTGACGTGGACTCTGAGGGTGCTGATGCCCTGTGTATCAGCCCGACAGCCGCCTATGAGGGCGTTGAGGCGGTGACACAGGGCGGCGCAGCGTCGGGCGCAGGACGGACTGGACAGATGGACACACCTCCTCCGCGTGCCCCACCGCCCTGCACTTTCACTTACCGTAGTTCTAGGCCAATGTTGAATTAAAATTACTTTTCTGGCCATCTTTTATAATCCTGGGTTTTAAAATATCTGTTCTTCACGTTTTTTTGAATTTCAGTAAATTGTAAAACGGCATTGAAAATAAGAATGCATTATTTTACTGGATTTTGGTATCAGACATTATGGGTAAAATAACATGGCTATAAAAATTGAAAGTCTCCTACAATATGGACCAACTTGAAAATATGCAGGGTTTGGGTTTAAAGCCCTGTGTGTTGTGTCTTGTTCCCGCTATGAAGAACATACAGGCCTAGATTTGAACTTTTGTCCTTTGGCTTCATAGCAAAGCATAAAGAGAGCTACAGCATGAACCCTGCCCAAAGATGAAGGCCATAGTTTTTTTTTTTTTTGGCTGTACGCGGGCCTCTTACTCTTGTGGCCTCTCCCGTTGCGGAGCACAGGCTCCGGATGCTCAGGCTCAGCGGCCATTTCTCACGGGCCCAGCTGCTCTGTGGCATGTGGGATCTTCCCGGACTGGGGCACGAACCCGTGTCCCCTGCATCGGCAGGCGGACTCTCCAACCACTGCGCCACCAGGGAAGCCCAAGGCCATAGTTTTTATATTGTGAAGGCATATGTATTATTCTGCTTCTTGCTTTCCATTCCAGACATGCTCTTTCCCCATTGCATTTTATCCCCAGGTGGTATACGTGGTTTCTTCTGGAGTTTTGAGTTAATATGTTCCATTTTTCACCTGGGTGGAGGAGGAGGCGGGCTGAGCACATGAATTGTTACCTTGCAGAGTCCTGGTGGGAGCTCTTCAGTAAAGAGCTGTCATTTGTTTCTGTCGCAATTTATACAGTCCCTTTTGTTTGTTCAGAAATAGAAGAGGTTGAACAAAAACCCAGCAGAAATGAAGGGAAGCTTTTGACTTCCTTTAAGTTGTGTGTTGACGAGATAAATGCTGTGTAGGGCAACATAATAAGTACCTGCTAATAAAATGCATTCTCAGTAGAGCAACCACACATGTAAAATAATGAGGTGAAGAAAAACTATCAGTATGTCAAAATCCCCAATATATTAACTGCATTTACTAGTTATGGGAAAATACTAATTTGCCAAGTCGTAGGTGAACCAAAGTAGAGCATCCTGGGGTGGTATCAAAGGGGCAGTCTGCACCTCCTCGAAGAATTTAGTCTTGTGGGACACCGTGGTCTAGATGGTGTGCGCTTTTCAGCAGTGGAGTGGGGCCTGCTTTGCTGCTCACTTGCCCACCATCTGCTGCACGGAGTGCCAGCCTGCCACTCTCTCGGGCAGGCTGCCATTTCTGGTGCAGGATGTGGCGACACATTCTAAGGACGCACCTCGTCTCCCAGGTCGTCCTTTCTCATCTGTCTTCCACACAGACTATAAGGTGATATTTATCCATAGCAATCTATGTGTGAAGGCTGGACAGCTGGAATAGACTGTTTTTTTACCCCCCAAACCCCAGCCTAGCATAAAGTCTGGCTCATAGGGGCTCAGTACGTGCTTGTTAAATCGAATTGCTTGTTTTCTCTGCATTATTTCCTCATCAGGAAAGTGAGGATTATGTCTACCTTGCTGTGCTGGTGTAGGGAGTTGAGGCGCTGTATGTAAAGAGCCGGAAGCGTAATATATGCTCAACACATTGTAATTCTTATTGTTTATATTGATTTGTTTCTGACTTCTGAAGCGTTTCAACATACGCAGGTCTTAAACTGGAGAACCGTACAGTTTTCTATTTTGATGGTATGTGTATCGTTCATGGGGTAGTTGAATGGCCTTGGACAAGATGCCGGTGTCCCTGGCCTGGGCTGCTCTGTGTGTAGAATGGAGACAGTACAACGTTGTTTCAGCAAGGAGAACAGTGCAGAGAAATGTATGGGTTATGATCCTTGGATTGAGGCAGACCTGGGTTTGCCTCCTGTGTCTTCTACTGATTAAATGTAGCCTTTGAGAATTTACTTACTTTACTAAGCCTGCTTTCAACTGTAAGATTAAGAAGATAATGTCTGATAGTGTCTGGAGGATTATCAGAAATAATGTGTAGCAGTCACTTGGCATCCTGCCTGCAATAGTAGAAGCTCGATAAAATTAGCACCTTCCCTTACTTCACCTACTTGAAAAGTCAGTGTTTCTCCCCGTAATGCTATACAGTTCTTTCCAGCTTAAAGAGCTTTTGGTGGATGTTATCAGAAGTTTTAGCAGCAGAGTAACCTGTTAAAGTTATAAAAAGAGAGTTTCTCTGCAGGATTTTCATAGTTAGATGGGAACAGATGGGGGGAACCTTTTGGCTGTGTCTGACTCTAATCTTTGACCAATTTTCTCTAAAAAATGGTTATCTTGGCAGGTACTTATTTATTGCTAAGGATGACTAGAATGATTAAAATGTAGGTTTCTCTGTATCTGGAATATGTCAGAGTAAGAGAAGAGGAATTTCTGAGTATTAAATTCAAGCCAAAATGGAGCAGTACGGTTTGCACATGGAAGTATCGAGTCTGAAATTTGAAGCAACTGGGAAAGGGTGTGCACACTACCTGGACCAGGACCGTGGGTTTGGCGTAGATTTCCAGATAGGAATCAGCACGAGGAGTGGGGGGGGGGGGGGGCGGTGGTCGGGTTTCCCAGGTGTGACCTCGGGCCAATCACTTCTCTGATCCCTGGCCTTCACTTTCCTCTTTGGTAAAAAATGAAGCAGTGAGACCGAATGACCACTCATACGTGTATATTCATTTATCAAATTAGCTCTGTATTAGGTATTGCATCTCAGAATTGATTGAGAATTTTGAATCTATTAATACTTTCTGTCATGTCAAGCGAGGAGTTGAAGATGTGCTCCAGTAACTTGCTGAGCACCGGAGAGGACAGCTGACCTGGAGCCCTTACAACAGTGGCCCTCAAACTTCTCGATTATGGCCCATAGTAGGAAGTACACTGCGTGTGAAAAAACACACGTTTCATGAAACGACACCCATTCTCACTGTGTGTGGTGTCCCCTATCGGTCATCTTGGGCCACCGTATCAAAAATACCACAGCCTGGGGGCCTCAACAACAGACATTTATTGTCTCCCAGTCCTGGAGGCTGGAAGTCTAAGATCAAGGTGTCGGCAGGGCTGGTTCTTCCTGAGGCCTCTCCCTGGATGGCAGATGACCACCTTCTCCCTGTGTCTTCACGCGGTCGTCCCTCTGTGTGTGTGTTGCTGTGTCCTAATCTCCTTTTCTTATAAGGACACCGGTCATATTGGATTAGGGTCCACGCATATGAGCTCATTTGACCTTAACTACTTCTTTAAAGGCCGTCTCTCCAGATGTAGTCGTCTTCTGAGGTACTGGGTATTAGGACTTCAACAATATAAGTGTGGGGGGTGGGGAGACACAGTTTAGCCCGTAACGTGGAGTATGATCCATCCCATCCCACCCCATCCCACCCCACCCCACCCCACCCCACCCCGTCCCGTCCCGTCCCGTCCCATCCTGTGGGATGCTGCTCGCTACCCACTAAACTGATTTTTTAAAAAAAAAATTTATTTATCAAGCAACCCATACATTGTTAGTATAGACATCGTGCAAGGTTAAAACATATTCAAACATCAAGATCCACATTCAGGGCTTCCCTGGTGGCGCAGTGGTTGAGAGTCCGCCTGCCGATGCAGGGGACGCGGGTTCGTGCCCCGGTCCGGGAAGATCCCACGTACTGCGGAGCGGCTGGGCCCGTGAGCCATGGCCGCTGGGCCTGCGCGTCCGGAGCCTGCGCTCCTCAACGGGAGAGGCCACGGCAGTGAGAGGCCCGCATATTTTTCTATAAACTTTAAATGGCAGAGCTGTTTTTGTCTTCTTTGTCCAGTGATAACTTTAGACATATTTTCCATTGACAATATCATAAATGCCATAAAGTTCTAAGCAAGTTCTAGAGGCTGGAAGTCTGGGGTCAAGGTGCCAGCGTGGTTGGGCTCTGGTGAGAGCTCTCTTCTTGGCTTGCAGATGGTTGCTTTCTTGTTGTGTCCTCACGTAGCAAAGAAAGAGAAAGAGAAAGAAGAAGAGGAAGAGGAAGAGGTGTAAGAGAGAAAGAGAGAGAGAGAGAGAGAGACTAAACTGATTTTTATGACCCACAAAAAGGTCAAATAGCTTACAGGCTGTTACACCCTTACTTCTCTTTTAGAATCGGCAATGGGATTTAAATGGAATGGGCTCCTTTGAAATGAGTCACTTGCAGACTTCCCCAGTGTCCCTTGTGACCTGTGCTCCGCATTTGTTAGCTTCATTTACATGTGTCACACGTGGACGGAATCAAGCTGTTCGGCCCATGCAGCCATCGCATCCTGCTGGTATCCTGCTCCACTGATCTGAGAGAGAAAAAGAAGGCACCAGTTCAGGCTTTTCTGGATCTCATTTTTAAAAAGAGATTGAGATAAATTCACATTAATATTTATCAAGCAGCCTCTCAGTGGCAGAGAACTATTTTAGTGGAAGAAATGGCATATTCCTTAGCAAAATGAATGCAGAGACCCTTGGTAGGATGTGCAGGGTTTAGCTCTTCTCTGGGTGATGACCTCTACAGATAGCCCCCAGCTTTCAGGAGGAGACCCTGGATGCAGCCCACAGGATACCGACGCCAGGGGACAGAGCGCCAGCCCCCGGCTCCTTGGCTTTTTCTACTTGTGAGCATCCCCAGGGGTCTGTGTTACGTAGGCAATATGAAGCTGTGCCGAGGCTGGGCTGTTGGATGGTTGGTGCCCACCTGGACTCACGTGGCTGATGGCCGACCCTGGCCGACTGTGGCCCCTGCACATCGGCGAGTCTGTGTTCCTCTCTAATTGTCCCTGTGTCCATTCCACGGCTCTCTTGACGTATCAGTCATGTTTTATGCATGGAGCGGGGTAATTTTAGTGGCACTAGGGAAGGTACAGAGGTCCAGGGGCCTGTTTCTCCTGATGTCAAGGCTCTGCTGTCTGCATGAATAACCCCAACAGTGGGAGGAGGGATAGCTCTGTGGGTGTGGGGAGAAGGGTGGTGTTTGATGTGGCTGTAGATGGATTTAGAGGAAATAAAACAACTACACAGAGGGAATTCCCTGGCGGTCCAGTGGTTAGGACTTGGCGCTTTCACTGCCGTGGCCCGGGTTCAGTCCCTGGTCGGGAAACTTAAGATGCCGAAAGCTGCGCGGGGGAGGGATGCTCGGCTGTGGCTGGGCTTTCCCACTCGTGGAGAGAAGACGGGATGGGTCCGGCGTGGCAGCAGAGGGGGCGGCACGAGCAGAAACAGCTCCTCACCTGCTCTGAGATTGAGTTTGTTCATCTCTAAAGTGGGGGTGATTCAATGATGGAACGAGCCACGCTCCATACCCAGCAGAGCACCTGGCATTACAGGAAGGCAGTTAGTGTTGACTCCTTCCTTATTGCTTACCTCAAGCCCCCTTTGTTGTGATGTTTTAGACTCTAGCGAGACAAGTTAACAGCATCACCAGCAGTGCCCTGCATGTTGGCTGATGACCATGTGCCTCGTGCTCACAGCCCCTCCTGGGACCCAAGCAGCCCCTGTGCTGCTGAGGAAGCAGGCCCAGGTGCGGAGTGGTGGTGGGGGGAAAGGCGGGTGTCACGGGCACAAACCTGTCCAGCGGGAGGTGGGGCAGAGGGAGGTTCAGATGCAGGTGTGTGAGGCTCCAGTCCACGTGCACTCCTCTCTTATGTGTTCCCACATCTCTGATGGCCTGATCCCCAGTCTGAGTTCTCAGTTCTGCTTTCCAGATGGAACAGTCCTCATCTTCGTATTTGAGCTTGTGCTCATATGTCGCAATCCCGGACTTCCAAAGCTAGATTAATTCATTTTCTCACTTGCCCAGCCAGTATTTGTTTTTTTAGAGTGTCTGCCTCTTGTATCTTTCCTCAGTTTCAGCACCTTCAGGGTGCAGACACATGACCGGGCTTTGCCTTAACAAGGGCTTCTGGGCCCTGAGAGTGTGTGATAGTCGTGGGCGTGCACTTTCTGTACTCTGTGCCCTTACAGGGGTGAATTGCCCTAATCCCCACAGTTGCCCCAAACGGGTAGCTACTGTTCTTGGGCTTATTTTACAGTGAGACGATTGATGCATAAGGAAATTAGCTAGAATGCCTAAGGTCTGCTATGTGGTATTTGGAGGAGCTGGGACTTGGACCCTGGCCATCTGGCTCTGGAGTCCATGCTCTTGTCCGCCGCTGGCCTCGATCACCTTCTGTCGCCTGAGTGCACGCATTGACGGTTGATCTTGTTGCCCTGCACTGTGACAAGGAGCCAGACCCACCAAAGGTTGCATTGGGACATCAGACATCACACTTCTGGTTTGTCTCTGTACCAGGGTTATCTACCAACTTAGATACCGTTGTCATTTATTTGAAAGACAAAGATTGGATGAGATAGAAAATGTTAGATTTAATTTATTCAGTTTCTCCTTCATTTTATCGCCAGCTCATTACTTTGCTGCTCAGCCCAAAGAAAATGCATTAGAAATTTGCCATTGTCAGTGTCAGAGTAGATTGAGCCTTGGCCTGGGAAAGGTGCTCTCCTGGGCGTTTCATCCTGATGGGATGGACCCTCAGACTCTCGCTTCACTGTGTCCTGGAGCCGAGGGAGGGCAGGAACTCCGAGAAGTGATGCATTTTCCAAACACTGCCGGTGCTCCTTGTTGTCGCGTTCCCATTCTCTGCCTGCAGTTCCACATCAGCTCTCCTGTGCTGCAGAGCAGACAGCGGGGAGCCAGAGGAGCCTGGGGCCGGGAGCCTCACCGCACTGCCGCTGCAGCTGCCAGCCTTAGGAGTGTCTGTAAAAGGAAGTCTTCTGTTGCATTGTAACTTGTGATCGGTATGTCATAAGATCAGAAAGGTTTTTTTTTTTAGTTTAAATGCTGTGATATGGAAGTGCATTTATTTCATGCACATACTTCTCCTTGGGGAAGAAACCAGAGCAACTGGAAAAGAAACTTTGGCTTAAAAAATTATGAAATTAATGTTACCCCAAAGGTAATTATTTGAGTTATGAAAAACAAGGTTATTAAAAACTAGAAATTACAAAGTGGATCAATGAGGATGTACATTTAAAAAATTCTGTGAAGATTTGTGTTGGGGATTTAAGAGTTAAGCTCTTGTTGTATTCAATATGTACTTGTATTCAAATAAAAATTTGCTATTGATTTCACACAGTTATACATCCGGTCCTGACTTCTGAGCTTCAATTTCTAAGTGAAGGCTGGATGTGTCCTTTGAATGGCCTAGGACCCTCAGCTGAATTAATTCTTTCCCTTGAGGGTGTTACTGTTTTCTTACTCTTGGAGGCTTGAAGCTTTTGGAGTCATCCTCCAATTGTCCTCCTTCTCCTATATCCTGTGAATTGCTTGGGTGTATTCCGTATCCGTTCTAATGCTTGAGCTGTTCTCCCATGGGATTCCTCCTCCCCCTTCCGCCATCACTGTCCTGGTTCAGACTTCCCTCCCTCCTTCCTTCCTTCCTTCCTTCCTTCCCTCCCTCCCTCCCTCCCTCCCTCCCTCTTTTCTTCCTTCCTCCCTCCCTCCCTCCCTTCCTTCCTTCTTTTTAATTTCTAATGTCCATTTGTTTATTTCTTTTACATCTCTTATTGTTTGGTCTGTACTGTTTTTTGTTTTTTGTGTTTTTTTTAGAAAAATAGTTTTAATTGCAGAAAAGTTTTTACATAAAAATAAAATAAGCCTCAGGCAGAATAATGGCCATAGACGCAAAAATGCTGCCTAGTGAGTAGGTTAGATTTTTTGTTTAACATCTTTATTGGAGTATAATTGCTTTACAATGGTGTGTTAGTTTCTGCTGTATCACAAAGTGAATCAGCTATACGTATACATATATCCCCATATCCCCTCCCTCTTGGGTCTCCCTCTCACCCTCCGTATCCCACCCCTCTAGGTGGTTGAGTAGGTTAGATTTTAAGGAGAAAATCATTCGATTCATGCCAAAGGCTACAGAAGTATCTTAAATAAAAATTTAATGAATAGAAATTTTACAACCTTTATCTCCTTGAAAACAGCTCACTTTTCCAAGCTGATTTCAGTAATTCCCTCAATGGTCTAAGATTTGCAAGATATACTGGGATAAACTGAGTTGATTCAGACTCATTCTGAATGGGTCCTTTTCTAAAATAGTATTTATTTACACAAGTCTGCTTTTTTTTTGTTTAACATCTTTATTGGAGTATAATTGCTTTACAGTGTTGTGTTAGTTTCTGCCGTATAACAAAGTGAATCAGCTATATGCATACATATATCCCCATATCCCCTTCCTCTTGCGTCTCCCTCCCACCCTCCTTATCCCACCGTTCTAGGTGGTCACAAAGCACAGAGCTGATCTCCCTGTGCTATGCGGCTACTTCCCATTAGCTATCTGTTTTACATTTGGTAGTGTATATATGTCAATGACACTGTCTCACTTCGTCCCAGCTTACCCTTCCCCCTCCCCGTGTCTTCAAGTCGATTCTCTACGTCTGCGTCTTTATTCCTGTCCTGCCCTTAGGTTCATCAGAACCTTTTTTTTTTTTTTTTAGATTCCATATATAGGTGTTAGCATACAGTGTTTGTTTTTCTCTTTCTGACTTACCTCACTCTGTATGACACACTCTAGGTCCATCCACCTCACTACAAATAACTCAATTTCGTTTCTTTTTATGGCTGAGTAATATTCCATTGTATATATGTGCCACATCTTCTTTATCCATTCATCTGTCAATGGACATTTAGCTTGCTTCCATGTCCTGGCAATGGTAAATAGAGCTGCAGTGAACATTGTGGTGCATGACTCTTTTTGAATTATGGTTTTCTCAGGGTATATGCCCAGTAGTGGGATTGCTGGGCCATATGGTAGTTCTATCTTTAGTTTTTTAAGGAACCTCCATACTGTTCTCCATAGTGGCTGTATCAATTTACATTCCTACCAACAGTGCAAGAGGGTTCCCTTTTCTCCACACCCTCTCCAGCATTTATTGTTTGTAGATTTTTTGATAATGGCCATTCTGAGTGGTGTGAGGTGCTACCTCATTGTAGTTTTGATTCCCATTTCTCTAATGATTAGTGATGTTGAGCATCTTTTCATGTGTTTGTTGGCAATCTGTATATCTTCTTTGGAGGAATGTCTATTTAGGTCTTCTGCCCATTTTTGGATGGGGTTGTTTGTTTTTTTGATATTGAGCTGCATGAGCTGCTTGTATATTTTGGAGATTAATCCTTTGTCAGTTGCTTCTTTTGCAAATATTTTCTCCCATTCTGAGGATTGTCTTTTCATCTTCTTTATGGTTTCCTTTGCTGTGCAAAAGCTTTTAAATTTCATTAGGTCCCATTTGTTTACTTTTGTTTTTATTTCCATTTCTCTAGGAGGTGGGTCAAAAAGGATCTTGCTGTGATTTATGTCATACAGTGTTCTGCCTATGTTTTCCTCTAAGAGTTTTATAGTGTCTGGCCTTCCATTTAGGTCTTTAATCCATTTTGAGTTTATTTTTGTGTATGGTGTTAGGAAGTGTTCTAATTTCATTCTTTTACATGTAGCTTTCTAGTTTTCCCAGCACCACTTACTGAAGAGGCTATCTTTTCTCCATTGTATATTTTTGCCTCCTTTATCAAAGATAAGGTGACCATACGTGCGTGGGCTTATCTCTGGGCTTTCTATCCTGTTCCATTGATCTATCATTCTGTTTGTGTGCCAGTACCATACTGTTTTGATTACTGTAGCTTTGTAGTATAGTTTGAAGTCTGGGAGCCTGATTCCTCCAGCTCTGTTTTCCTTTCTCAAGATTGCTTTGGCTATTCGGGGTCTTCTGTGTTTTCATACAAATTGTGCAATTTTCTGTTCTAGTTCTGTGAGAAATGCCATTGGTAGTTTGATAGGGATTGCAGTGAATCTGTAGATTGCTTTGGGATGTATAGTCATTTTCACAATGTTGATTCTTCCAATCCAAGAACATGGTATATCTCTCCATCTGTTTGTATCATCTTTAATTTCTTTCATCAGTGTCTTATAGTTTTCTGCATGTAGGTCTTCTGTCTCCTTAGGTAGGTTTATTCCTAGGTATTTTATTCTTTTTGTTGTAATGGTAAATGGGAGTGTTTCCTTAACTTCTCTTTCAGATTATTCATCATTAGTGTATAGGAATGCAAGCGATTTCTGTGCGTTATTTTTGTATCCTGGTACTCTACCAAATTCATTGATTAGCTGTAGCAGTTTTCTGGTGGCATCTTTAGGATTCCCTAGGTATAGTATCATGTCATCTGCAAACAGTGACAGCTTTACTTCTTCTTTTCCGATTTGGATTCCTTTTCTTTCTTTTTCTTCTCTGATTGCTGTGGCTAAAACTTCCAAAACTATGTTGAATAACAGTGGTGAGAGTGGGCAACCTTGTCTTGTTCCTGATCTCAGAGAAAAGGGTTTCAGTTTTTCACCATTGAGAATGATGTTGGCTGTGGGTTTGTCATATATGGCCTCTATTAAGTTGAGTAAGTTCTCTCTATGCCTACTTTCTGGAGAGTTTTTATCATAAATGGGTGTTGAATTTTGCCAGAAGCTTTATCTGCATCTATTAAGATGATCATATGGTTTTTATCCTTCAGTTGTTAACATGGTGTATCACATTGATTGATTTGTGTATATTGAAGAATCCTTGCATTCCTGGGATAAACCCCACTTGATCATGGTGTATGATCCTTTTAATGTGCTGTTGGATTCTGTTTGCTAGTATTTTGTGGAGGAGTTTTGCATCTATGTTCGTCAGTAATATTGGCCTGTAGTTTTCTTTTTTTGTGACATCTTTGTCTGGTTTTGGTATCAGGGTGATGGTGGCTTCATAGAATGACATTGGGCATGTTCCTCTCTCTGCTATATTTTGGAATGGTTTTAGAAGGATAGGTATTAGCTCTTCTCTAAATGTTTGATAGAATTCACCTGTGAAACCGTCTGGTCCTGAGCTTTTGTTTGTTAGAAGATTTTTAATCACAGTTTCAATTTCAGTGTTTGTGATTGGTCTGTTTATATTTTCTGTTTCGTCCTGGTTCAGTCTTGGAAGGTTGTGCTTTTCTAAGAATGTGTCCATTTCTTCCAGGTTGTCCATTTTATTGGCATATAGTTGCTTGCAGTAATCTCTCATGATCCTTTGTATTTCTGCAGTGTCAGTTGTTACTTCTCCTTTTTCATTTCTAATTCTGTTGATTTGAGTCTTCTCCCTTTTTTCCTTGATGAGTCTGGCTGATGGTTTATCAATTTTGTTTATCTACTCTAAGAACGAGCTTTTAGTTTTATTGATGTTTGCTATTGTTTCCTTCATTTCTTTTTCATTTATTTCTGATCTGATCTTTATGATTTCTTTCCTTCTGCTAACTTTGGGTTCTTTTTGTTCTTCTTTCTCTAATTGCTTTAGGTATAAGGTTAGGTTGTTTATTTGAGATGTTTCTTGTTTCTTGAAGTAGGATTATATGGCTATAAACTTCCCTCTTAGAACTGTTTTTGCTGCATCCCACAGGTTTTGGGTCGTCATGTTTTCATTGTCATTTGTTTGTAGGTATTTTTTGATTTCCTCTTTGATGTCTTCAGTGATCTCCTGGTTACTTAGTAGTGTATTGTTTAACCTCCATGTGTTTGTATTTTTTTACAGTTTTTTTTCCTGTAATTGATATCTAATCTCATAGCCTTGTGGTCAGAAAAGATACTTGATACGATTTCAATTTTCTTAAATTTACCAAGGCTTGATTTATGACCCAAGATATGGTCTATCCTGGAGAATGTTCCATGAGCACTTGAGGAGAAAGTGTGATCTGCTGTTTTTGCATGGGATGTCCTATACATATCAATTAAGTCCATCTTGTTTAATGTGTCGTTTAAAGCTTGTGTTTCCTTATATATTTTCAGTTTGGATGATCTGTCCATTGGTGAAAGTGGGGTGTTGAAGTCTCCTACTATGATTGTGTTACTGTTGCTTTCCCCTTTTATGGCTGTTAGCATTTGCCTTATGTATTGAGGTGCTCCTATGTTGGGTGCATAAATATTTACAATTGTTTTATCTTCTTCTTGGATCGATCCCTTGATCATTATGTAGTGTCCGTCTTTGTCTCTTCTAATAGTCTTTATTTTAAAGTATATTTTGTCTGATGAGAATTGCTACCCCAGGTTTCTTTTGATTCCCATTTGCATGGAATATCTTTTTCCATTCCCTCACTTTCAGTCTGTATGTGTCCCTAGGTCTGAAGTGGGTCTCTTGTAGACAGCATATATATGGGTCTTGTTTTTGTATCCATTCACCCAGTGTATGTCTTTTGGTTGGAGCATTTAATCCATTTACCTTTAAGGTAGTTATTGATATGTATGTTCCCAGTACCATTTTCTTAATTGTTTTGGGTTTGTTATTGTAGGTCTTTTCGTTCCCTTGTGTTTCCAGCCTAGAGAAGTTCCTTTACCATTTGTTGTAAAGCTGGTTTGGTGGTGCTGAGTTCTCTTAGCTTTTTTTTGTCTGTAAAGGTTTTAATTTCTCCGTCGAATCTGAATGAGATCCTTGCTGGGTAGAGTAACCTTGGTTGTAGATTTTTCCCCTTTCATCACTTTAAATATGTCCTTCCACTCCTTTCTGGCTTGCAGAGTTTCTGCTGAAAAATCAGCTGTTAACCTTATGTGTATTCTGTTGTATGTTATTTGTTGCTTTTCCCTTGCTTCTTTTAATTACTTTTTTTTGTTTAATTTTTGATAGTTTGATTAATATGTGTTTCGGCGTGTTTCTCGTTGTGTTTATCCTGTATGGTGCTCGCTGTGCTTCCTGGACTTGACTGACTATTTCTTTTCCCATGCTAGGGAAGTTTTCGACTGTAATCTCTTCAAATATTTTCTCAGACCCTTTCTTTTTCTTTTCTTCTTCTGGGACTCCTATAATTCGAATGTTGGTGCATTTAATGTTGTCCCAGAGGTCTCTGAGACTGTCCTCAATTCTTTTCATCCAGTTTTCTTTATTCTGCTCCCTGGCCGTTATTTCCACCATTTTATCTTCCAGCTCACTTATCCGTTCTTCTGCCTCATTTATTCTGTTATTGATTCCTTCTAGAGTATTTTTGATTTCAGTAATTGTGCTGTTCATCATTGTTTGTTTGCTCTTTAGTTCTTCTAGATCCTTGTTAAGTGTTTCTTGTATTTTCTCCATTCTTTTTCCGAGATTTTGGATCATCTTCACTATCATTACTGTGAATTCTTTTTCAGGTAGATTGCCTATTTCATCTTCATTTATTTGGTCTTTTAGGTTTTTACTTGCTCCTTTGTAATATAGTTTTTTGTCGTTTCGTTTTTTTTTTTTTCCGGATGGGTGGTGCTGTATTCCTGTTGTACTGGTTTTTTTGCCTGAGGCCTCCAGTACTGGAGTTTGCAGGCATTTGGATAGAGCTGGGTCTTGGTGCTGAGATGAGGTCCTCTGGGAGGCCTCACTCCAGTTGATATTCCCCGGGGTCTGAGTTTCCCTGTTAGTCCAGCGGTTTGGACTTGGAGCTCCCACCACGGGAGCTTGGGCCCGACCTCTGGCCTGGGAACGAAGATCCTGCAAGCTTGAAGACAATGTGGGCAGTTGAAGTAAGGACAGGAAATTCCTGTACTGTGTTTTTTTTTTTTTTTTTTTTTTTTTTTGCGGTACGCGGGCCTCTCACTGTTGTGGCCTCTCCCATTGCGGAGCACAGGTTCCAGACGCGCAGGCTCAGCGGCCATGGCGCATGGGCCCAGCAGCTCCGCAGCATGTGGGATCTTCCCGGACCGGGACACGAACCAGTGTCCCCTGCGGCGGCAGGTGGCCTCTCGACCACTGCACCACGAGGGAAGCCCTGTACTGTGTTTTTTAATCAGTATTTTTTAAAGTTGAAGTATAGTTGATATACAGTGTTGTGTTAATTTCTGCTGTGCAGCAGAGGGATTCAGTTATACATATATATATGCATGCTTTTTTTAATATTCTTTTCCATTGTAGTTTATCATAGGATATTGAATGTAGTTCTCTGTGCTCTACAGTAGGACCTTTTTATTTATCCATTCTATATATAAAAGCTAGATTTTCAACACCTATTTCTTGGATTGGTGCAATGGACTCCTAACATCATGTCCTATTCCTTCCTTTGTCCCTTTGATCCATTCTTCACGCTGGAACCAGAATTATCTCCCTGAAGCACAAACTAAATCACATCCTTCTGCCCCTTAAGAAACTTGCAGTGACTGACTGTCCTTCATCTAGTAAATTCTCAACTCCATCTCAAGGATGCTCAGATTTGATTCAAACCATCTTTTTAGCCTAATTTCATACCTTCTCTATCTACATACTCTGTATTTCATATATATTGGGACTTGTAATATCATATGTTTTTTCATGCTGTTCTATGGTAGCTTGCTCTCTCCTTGTACTTTTCCTGTTTCCCATGTTATTAAGAGGGTAATAATTCTTTCCTCTTCACCTCCTCATTACCTTGCTTAGTTCTCAATTAAGCGCCGTTACATTATATCCTGAGATCAATTTCGCCATCTGGTTCCCTCACTAGATTGCAGGCTCCTTGGGGATCTGCCTATGTCTTACTTAATACACCTTTCATCTTTTGTCATTTTGGACAATGCTTTCACCAAGAAGATAGTCAATAAATGCGGAACTGAATTAACTTAACACTACCTTTCCTAAATTATTTCTTAGTATGTATTTGTTGAGACCCCACCAGTTGTAGAAGGAGGCTGAGGAGTTAGGAGATCTTGTTGTCCTTGAAGATGTGGGGATCCCGCTGAGTGCTTTAAGGCTGGGCTTTTCCTTTTATAGGGCAGATACTCGATATTTGTTAAAGGAATGTTGAGTGAAATACGAAATAGTTTTAGAAGAAAGGGAGCTGGCTGAGCCTGGAAACTGATTACAAATGAGAGCCTGGTGGGGAAGTGGAAGGCACACTGAGCTGGAATAAAACCTTTCTAAGCTTCAGTTTGCTAACCTGTAAAACAGGGAGAGCAGGGGCACCTCTTCCTTTAGGTTTTCGGATGATTTAATGAGATAAGACGTGGAGGGTGCTGTGCACAGTGCCTGGCGTGTAGTAAGTCCTCGTTAAATGTTGGCCGCTGCTGCTGCTCTGGTTTCTAAGCATTGCCAAGGGCAGCTGTGGGGCTGGGAAGGGCTGTACATGTCCCTACAGTAAACACCTCTGTCAGATTGGGGAACCTCAAAAGTTCCTTACTCCATTGATGTTGTAGGGTGCTACTTTCTTCACTCCTATGTAATGTTGATAAATAAGCCCTGATTTTTCTTTAGAAAACTTCCTGAAAACTCAATTTTGAGTAGTTTTGGAATAATTGTTATTATACATATAATGTATGTTCCTTTTAGAAGTCTTGAAATGTATAAGCAGAAAGGAAAAAATTGTGTATAATCCTACATGGGCAAACACACACACTGTTAACGTTTTAGTGTATTTCTTTTGTTTCATTTTCTATTTAAAACAAATTGGGTTGATTTTTGAAATTTCATTTATTTCAAAAATATTATCTTGAATTCTGATTTTCCATGTATTGTAAGACATTTTTCATATTACTGCAGACTCTTTATAAATGCCGTTTTTAATGATTGCATAAATTTGCATTATGTTTCTGCACCATGGCTTATCCAACCATTACTTCATAATTGGATGCAGATTCTGTCTAATTATTTATTAAGTGTCTATTCTTAAGATCATTTTCCCTTCTGGGAGTTATATTGAGATCTCTAGAGATATTTAAAATTTTTCTAGGTAGCGTTTTAAATAGATGGTTAAGTAAAAGATGATGGCTTAACATCAGTGCCTTTCGTTTTGGTAGAGCATGTTTATATACTTGAAAAGAACAAGGGAAAATATTTAGTCTCCTTGTCTACTTGAATGATTGCTTCTCCGGGCCTCCGACCTGTCACTATGTAAATTAAGTGCAAAACAAGTATAAAGCAACACTGATGGGAAGTAGTTACTGTGGCTCAGTGCAGGTTTATCTGATTCAATCAGCCTCCTGTAACGGAGAGGCCTGTTTTCTTGGTACATGACAGGGCTTATTCTGTATCTGCTGGTTTGGCAAGATCATTCATCTTTGTGGTGGTGGCACGTGACTCTTTCAACCCTTGTAGTTGGACCATTATGCTGCCTGGATGTATCTGCAGAGTGAAGAAAAGCCAGGTTGATTTTTCTTGCGTGTCAGGTGCTCAACTTGCTGGGTATGACATTTCAAGATATCTGTGTTTTCTTCTGTATTTTCACATATTGAGGAAATCTGGGTGGGCAGCGCAATGAAACGGAAAAAGCAAAAAGTTTGAGCTCATAGCTCTGAGTATGAATATAGTTTAGCCACTTATTACTGGCATGACCCCAGGAGAGTTCACGTGACCATTCCAAGCCTCAAATTCCCTATCTGTAAAATGGGCACAGTGATGCCCAAGGAAGTCACTCTGAATGGTGGAAAGAGAACTAGGTGTGAGGACCCCGGACTTGAAATCTCAGCCTGCTCACTGGCAATGTGACCTCAGAAAAGAGGTCTGGGGGACTTCCCTGGTGGTCCAGTAGTTAAGACTCTGTGCTCCCAATGCAGGGGGCCTGGGTTCGATCCCTGGTCAGGGAACTAGATCCCACACACAGCAACTAAGACCCAGCACAGCTAAATAAGTAAATAAATAAATAACAAAGCCCCAAAAAACCTACACCACTATCACAGAAAGAAATGATAATTCTTTAATAATTCATTAAAACGTTAAAAAAAAAAGAGAGGTCTGGGATCTTGGCTCCTAAGTGTTCTTCTCCCTACAGTAGGGCTAAGGGTAGCGTGTTGCTTACTGGGTAAGTGGTACCGTTGAGTGGGACAGTGCAGGGGAAGCCCCTCTTGGACACGTACCTGGCTTTTATGCTGCTGCCTGTAGGTGCTTTCACTCACTGCCCAGGGGACCAGCCATCGCCTACTCACTTCCCGCCTGAGTCTGAATTTGTTGCCGTTGGGTTCCTGCACCCACTAGTTTCTTTTGAAGGCAGCAGATGAGCATGTAACCACCACATGTGGCGATGGGCTTTTAGTCTCATCCTAATTGACCTTTCTACCCCTTTCACCTCCATTTCTCTTCTTTCCAGAAAAACTCATCTTTTGGCTTCTTGAGCCTCATCCTGAGCTTCTAGGATTGTTTCTTTTCAAACCCATTTACTAGTTCTTCTTTTCTCACTGCGCTTAACCTCTGTGTTCCCCAGAGCGTTGTCCTTAGGCCCTCTGTTTTCCTCCTGTCACCTTTACACTTCACCTAGGAAATGTTATCTTTGCTCATTTTTGTGGTGCTTGGGGTTCCATCTTGTTCTGAGTCTACTTTCCTAACATCGTCCAACAGCTTTTTGGGTCCTTTCGTCCTTCTGGGTAGTACCTGCATGCTTCACATTCGACATGTCTAAACCACTGTCTTCAGATCAGATGACCCCTGACTTTTCTCTTATCCTGGGTTTGCATCTTGGTCGATGACCCTGTCCTCCACCTGTCACTCCAAGCCCTTCTCTTTCTCCTTTTCTGCCTTTATTTAGGAGAATAAAATATTTTCTGTGTTCTATTTTGTCTTCTCTATTGACTTTAAAGCCACATCTCTATTTTTTTCTTACTTGCTCTAGAGATTACAGTGTGCATCTCTGACCACAGTCTACCTTCAAGTAATATTATACTACTTCCCTTTTTGTACTTGGTGTATTAAAGAACAGTGGAGAGTGAGGTGAATAATACTGACCCTTAGAAAAAGGCGCTGCCTCTTGTGTCGGCTTCGCTGTCGGATCCTTGCCAGTCTGATGTGTAGCTGAGCTGGGGGTAGGCTTTGCTGTGGCTCGCTGATAGCTCATGGCGTTTGGAGGGTGGGGTCAGGATTAGACCTTTTACGGGGCGTGGGCTGTGGGTGCAGGGGAGACTGTGGGGGTCCCCCTGTGCTTTACAGCCAGCTGCCGGCTTTCCCACCACAGGCCATCGTTCTCTGCTGTAAGCCAGGTGGCACGGTTGGTGGGTTTAGGGGGGCTCTCTTTGGTCTCCAGTCCCACCTCTGGCTTTCCGCATTCTGTGTGCTTCCTCTCCACCCTGCCCCAGCTTTCTGTAGGCCACTTTCTTGCACGCAGTGAACGTCCCTGGTGCCTTGGAGGGATTTCTTTCAGCTTTTCTGCTCTGCTCCGGCCTTTGATGGCCTTGGCCTTGGAGGAAGGGGTCCCTCTCATTCTCCTGCCCCGGGCTCAGCAGGCCTCTCTGCTTTTACTTGGAGAAAGTGCATTGCACCTCAGTGCACCTCTCAGCTCTTCTGGCTTGCCCAGATTTCTGCGGGCAGCTGCCTTACATCTGGGGAAGGTTCTGAGCACCTCAGGAGGGGGTCTTCCTCTCAGCCCCCAGCCTGCAGTGTGCTGCGAAGGCCCAGGGAAAGGATGAGTGTGTAGACTTGCTTGGTGGCTGGGTTCCTGTGAGTTGGAATCCGTTGTCCCCACCATGGGCAGTTGGGAGTAGTTTGTGAAAAGTTCAGCTCTTTTCTCCTTCCCTTCCTCTTTGTCTGACTCCCCATTTCCTCCTACTGCTCTGCCAGGGACGAAACCAGCTGTGGGTCTTTTCTCCTGGGAAAGGCTTGCCGCTCTCCAGAATTTAGTTCATTTACGTTCCCCTTCTGATGGATTTTGAAAAGGCCCCTTTTATACCTCATGCAGCTGTTCCCGTGGTGTGGCAAGGCCATCTGGTGTCACCCTTTCCATTTGACCTGCCCTCTCTTCTGAGTCACTTTCAGATGGATTTGGCAGCCTTCAGGCCTGCAGAGCTGATTGGAAAAAGCCCCAGGGGAACCCGTGCAGCGAGTCCGGGGACCCGGCTCCTCCCGGGCACCTGGCTCCGGGCCCGCTGGCTCAGTGACATGCGGTTGCTCTCCCTGCCCCATGAGGAAGCCGTGGGCTCTCCTGGCTGCTCAGCCTCTTGGCGGTGGTTCTCTCCATGCCTAGAATCCACACACGCTCCCAGGGACGAAGTGGATGCGGGAAGGGGGTTCATCTTCATGAGTGTCCCTTCCCTCTGGACTCTCAAATCTTTGTTGCCTTGACAACTCCCCAGTGCCCCTCCTCTTCTGTAATACTTTTGTTATGGCTCTTTTAGCTCTTGGTGGCAGTGTTGTTTGCTGTGAGCTACTCCAGGAGTGGAAGTTGTCACAGTGGTGTTTGTAGTGGAGATTAACTTTTTCACCGGCGGTGAGGTGCTGTTGGATGAACAGGTGTAGTGTTACAGAGATCCCGGATTGAGGGTGATCCCCACCTTCCCAGACTCCTAGTGTTGTAGCTTTGAGCCAATCACTCCTTCTTCCTGAAGCTCACTTGTGTCTTAGTAAAATGGCATCACATGCACTTATTTGTGAGTGGAGAGTCGTAGTCCCCGCGATCCCTGATGCCCCTTCCCTCGGAGGGGACTCAGAGTGGTTGCAGGCCTCCCCACCCCATCCCTGGAGAGGTAGAATGACTCACCTGATGCCAGGATTGGTCTCAGTGACCAGTGTGACCCGTTAGCTTACCTCGCTCTGCTCTGCTTCCTCTCGGGAAGTGCTTCTCTGTGCTCAGTGCTGGAGGTCAGGCCTGGCCTCCCCTGGGTGGGCGGTGGGGGCGTGCCCAGTTCAGCACAGCCTGTGTCTAGGCAGGAAGGTCTGCGTGCCCAATTCTTGGTGTCAGCAAGGAGTTGCACTTTCTAAGAAACTGTGTTGTGGCCTTTAGCATGGTCTGTACATGGTAGTAATGTTGATGTTTTAGCCTCTACCTTTTCTCTTTGTTTTGTCAACTTATTTTTAGAAATGAGCTGGACAAGAGGGGTCCTGCTTACTGGGACCCTCTAAGAGATCTCAGCATTATGATATGGAAAGATCAATAATATTCTTATGAAAGCAACTCAAAGACCAACTGTGTTTTTTATTTCTATAAGTGAAGGTGTCAGAATCGATCCTCAGGGTATCATTTCAGACCGTATCAGGCCATACCTGTACTTTTGCCTCTGTATTCTTTTTTTTCCTCCTCTTCCCTGTATTCTTTTTTTTTTCTCCCTCCTCTTCCTTTAGTTTTCTTATTTCAGGTTTGGAAGAAAAAATGTACTTTTTCCTCTTATTTCTATTCTCTACCTGTTTTTAATACCATAACTGACTTAATGCGCACGTGGTTGTCTCAGATTATCACTTAGAAGAGACAAGAAGAGACAAACCGTAAAATCATGATGCGCTGGTTTTCATGTCAGGGTCAAGTCTTGAAATGGCAAATGGCCTGTGGTCAAAAGTTTTGGTGATCATATTTTCTGCTTCTATAAGGAACAATCTAGTTTGGTGGCAACTAGGCGTTTATTAAAAATGTTCTGTTTTCGTGATTTCTTCAATTTGTGGGTTGGAAAAAACTCTCAACTGTATTAGGTGCTCTAGTTGGGCTGAAATAATTGTTGGATGTTGTGATTGGAATTGAATAAGATCTATTGATATTATGGGCTAAATGTTTGTGTCCCCTCCAAATTCATGTATTGAAGTCCTGACTCCCAGTGTGATTGTATGTGGAGGTGGGGTCTTTGGGAGGTGATTGGGTTTAGATTAGGTCAAGCGGGTGGGACTCTCACGTTGGGATTAGTGCCCTACAAGAAGAGGAGGAGACACAGAGCTCTTTCTCCCTCTGTGCCCATGCACCTGAGGAAAGGCCAGGTGAGGACACAGTGAGAAGTGGATGTCTGAAAACCAGGAATTGAATCCACTGGCACCTTGATCTTGGACTTCCCAGCCTGCAGAACTGTGAGAAGTAAACGTTTATTGTTTAAGCTACCATCCATGGTCTTTCGTTATGGCAGCCAGAGTAGACTGAGACAGTTGATTTTTAGTGAGATTAATTAAGGAGTCGTCACTTCCCACTGACCAAGTCGTGTGCTTAGGGGAAAGTTCAGATTGATCACAGGCTTCATTCCAGTTTGGCACATGGAACAAAGGTTAGCAGCCACCATGGCCTTGAGCTCTTTTACCTGTTTTGGTAGCTCCGGCTCTCTGTGGTCAGGCCTAATCTGTGGGGATGGGAAGACTCAGTCAGCTGGGATCTGAGTCTCAAATCTGTTCCTCTCTGTATGACCTCGAGCAAATCATTTCACTTCCTCAAGCTCGTTAAGTATCTTTACTATGAAATAATTTCAAGCAGAGGCGTAAGGAACAATAAAATGAATCCGCATGTAACAGTCACCCAGATTCGATGGTTATCAAGATCTTTATATATTTACTTCATCTCTGACTTCTTCTATTTGTTGAATTATTTTAAAGAAAATCCCAGAGGCATCATTTCATTGTACACCTTCACTCTTTAGTATGCATTGCTAAAAAAAGATGGACATTTCCTAATATAACCACAATGTTAATGTTATACCCAAACATTAATAATTATTTTTGGTAGCATTTAGCACTATTCCACAATCAAATTTCCCAGGTTGTCCCTGAGTTCATTTTTATCACCTTTAAAAGGGAGATAATAATGCCCGAGCTCTCCCTCCAGGACAGGAATTTTGTGGGAGGATATACCTATTTTTCATGAAAAAATTTTGAAGTTCTGCTGTGTCTCAGGATCCCTCGCTTTTCAGAACGCGGGCCTCTCACTGTTGTGGCCTCTCCCGTTGTGGAGCACAGGCTCCGGACGCGCAGGCTCAGCGGCCATGGCTCACGGGCCCAGCCGCTCCGCGGCATGCGGGATCTTCCCGGACCGGGGCACGAACCCACGTCCCCTGCATCGGCAGGCGGACTCTCAATCACTGCGCCACCAGGGAAGCCCTGCCTTGAAGATTTTATACTCTGGAGAGCCTAGTACAAGATTCGGTGCAGAGCACGTGCTCAGTATGCGTAATTGTGGGTAAGGACTGCAAGTATTTCTGCAGCGCTTTGTGCTAAGGACAGTGCTGGCCCCTGTGGACGTGCTGTAGAAGTGAAAAGTGCCTGCAGCAGACCTGAGCTTAGTCTGTCAGTTTTTGTCTGAGTGTTTCTACATTTCTTCCCCTGGACACAAAGCTTCCTTTTCTGCCCAGCAACCGTGTATCCATCATCCGTTGTCAGGAGTGAAATTCCTACAGCAGCTGCACAAGCCGCTGAGGAGTCCTGTGTTCCAGAGACGGTCCCGCATTGTAGGCCTGTGTGAAGTATCAAGATTTGGCAGTCAGTGTACCGCAAAGCCTGTACCGTCCGCGCCCGCGGCAGTCCCGTCGCCGTTCCCACGCAGGTCCCCGTGCTGCCGCACCATTCAGCCCTTGATGTCCACAGACGTCACCAGCCTTAGCCGATTCCCTCTCGCACGTGCCTCAGACAGCTTCTCTGTCAAGTTCTGTTGTGTATGTACAGCTTATAATGATATGTCATTGTTCATCCTCTGTCCGTATTTTTGTCACATTTTCCTTATAACATAGCAAAACGTCCAAATAACGCACTCATTGTTTTTGCTCTGAGTCCCAGCCAGGACCCTTGGCAAAGACCAAATGTTGCCTCTTCTATAAAACCTTCTTTGGCCAAATTACATGTCCCATGTGCCCTTCTCCCAGACTTTGATCCTGCCTCTGTAAAGTCACTGATAAGGAGTCGTAATGTCCTCTTTTGACACTGTGTGCTCCTTCAACTTGGGACACCCCAAAAGTAGAGCCTGTCATGCTTCTGTGTGCCTGGTGCTCAATGCTGTGGGCGCATAGTAGGTGTTTGGTGAAAGCTGAGTGGATGAGGGCTTGAATGAGTAAAGTCAGGTAAGGTTAAACGAAGAGGAAGGAAAACAGTAACTTGGTGAGTGAAGGAAAAGTGATCCGAGTAGTCGTGAGCGGTGGGATGCACCACATGATTATTTTCTCCAGGTAGAAAATACCTGGCGAAGAATCACCTCGGTGGGGGCCACTGTCCTTAGGATCGACACATAGCACCCAGAGCTCCGTTGTGGTTCCCACCGCAGTAAGGTGCACAAAGAAAAGGTGAGGAGGTGGTCAGCCTGCACAGCCTGGCTTCTGTTGGTGAATCAGTGGCTGTTTCTCTCATTTTATTATTTTATTTTACTCTTGCCCACAGATTGATTCTGTCCTACCTCTTTGGATAAATGAGGCCAGCCAACTAACACATAGCTCTTTAACACCTTTTGTCATCTAAATACTCTTGACAAATTAGGGGACAACCAAAAAAGGTGACAAGATGCTCTCCCTTTAAGGAACTTGTAGTCCAATGACCTTGATTTTTAGCTGTCAGAACTTAAACAAAATTTAAAGAAAAAAATCACAGTCTCACCACTTAAAAAATTTGGTAAGTGGACCTGTGTTTTGTCACGACCTAGAGAGACAAGGAGAATCTGGTGGCATTGAGCACCCAGACTCCAGATTCTGATCTCTAAACACTGAAAAGATCCTGCGCTCCTTGGAAAACAGATTCTAGGCCTGAGGCTGGAAATGAGCCAGAAAGATAGCAAGCTGTTGACAATCTTGGGCCTTCTCTAAAGACATAGGAACCAACCTGCAAGGGCTCCCACTGGCCGAACATGGGACAGTTTGAACATCAAAAAAGAATGTGATGGAAGCCAACTGAAATACCAAATATATAAAAATCCACCAGTGCATAGTGATACTGAGTCCATATACGACTTACTGGTCATCTTTGGAGGTGGTAGGGACACCAGTTCTCTCTCCAGTAAATGAAGGGACAGACTCATTTGTCAGCCCTCCTTTCTGTGTCGTCTGTTTCAGGATCACCAAACGGTTGATGAGGGAAAATCCTTTTTAATTAGAGAATTAAAAAATTACCACTTTGGAATCCTTGATAAAAATAGATCTGGGCAACAACATACAGCAGGTGCTCAGATCCGTCAGGAGGAAGGTTGATGAGAACTTTCTAACGGATGGACCACACTGACAATTGAACATAAGCATTTAACCCTGGAAACCCCACTAAAGTGACAGTGAAGTTGTCAGGTAGTGGGAAGGCAGGGAAGAGGCCCCAGAAGGCAGCGGTGCTCTGGGGGTGATGTGATGAGGGCCGTGACGGTGGGAGAATTAGCTGTAAAGCATCCCATGAGTTGATTGTGTCCCCAGATCTCCTTCTCTGCTCCGGAAGCAGGTGGCTGTCCCTCTGCCGTCTCCACAGAACATTAGGATTTCGCTTGACGGAGTAAAAAGAAAACATGTGTGCTGGAGTCACAGGCACAGCTGGAGAGCAGGGCCCTGTTGAAACCGAGGGGACTAAATGCATATGGGGCGTTGACCGCTTCACCTGGCTTCCACAGCCAGTCTTATACCCCACATGGGAAAGTCTTCCAGGGAACAGTGCCCAGAAGAAGAGGCTAAAGCACAGACACGGGAGATTCCCAGAAGGAGATCCCGCAGTGCGTCCCCGCGTGTCCGTCCTGCTCTACGCAGGCAGCTGAGCAGGACACCCCGGGCACTGTTCGTCCTTGGGTAACTTTGCAGGTGGCATCGGGCATCATTAATAGGTCCATGCCTTTCTTCATTTCAGCAGGGTTTACTGGGAGGGCATAATTCAGCCTTACAATAAGGTACCTAAACCACGAGTGCTCTACCCAACATTAGGCAAATTAGGTCACTTATGTGTTATCAGCGGGAGCCCCTTGGGAGATTTGTCACCTGTAAATTGAAGATGATTTGATTATTTAAAGAATTTTGTTCATGCTGCAAATTAACATTACTGTGTCATATCCAGATTAATTCTGGTTGCGTTTCTGCCCCCCTGCTCTCTAAGGAATGATGCTTAGACACAGAAAAGCCCCGTGGCACAGTTAATCCGTTAATGTATGTGCCTGAGATCTAGGCATTCTCTGCCTGGATCTTGTTTTGTAGGGTCGCCGGTCAGTGGAGCTGGCAGCCTCACCGCGCAGCCCTGCACCACTCTCTGTGACGTCCTCGAGTTCCCTGCAGGCACCGGTATGACAGTGGTGACAGTGTCATCGTTCCTCTGAGCTCAGTCTCATGTCCACCAGCCACTGTTTTTAATTCACCCTTAGAAATTCTTTAAATGGGAGGTTAAGGTTTCCCATCAGGTGGTCACACCACAGATGGGGAAAGACCAAGCCATGTACTGGAACCTGGTCTAACTTCATGGCCCGAAGTCTCGCCCCCATGGCTGCGCCGCTCTGTCCCTCTTCTCTCCAGGTCCTCCACCCTCCCTGCCAGCAGTGACAGGAAACAGGCCAGGAGTGAATCCCCGATCCCTGACTCCTTAATTCTTCCAAACAGTGTGGGAGTGTGGAGATCACGGGCTGAGGGCCAAACACGGGATTTTTGACACGACTTTAACTTCAGTTGGGCTCGGTTTTCTCGTTTGCAAAACGGGCACAGTGATGCCTGCCTTCCCGAGTTACTTCGAGTTTTCCAGCAGGAAGCGCCCTTGAGCTCCGGAGTGTTACAGAGCCCGTGAGCACGTGCCTAGGGTGCGTCATGGGTGATAAGCAAACATTATTCCCTATTACCTGCACCCTCTTCTCCTCCCTCCTAGTGAAAGGGACAGGGATGGGGTGGAGAAAACCAGCCTTACCTCACAAAGCTCTACTTTTACATAAAAATACTGGTTTGTAATTATTTGCTTGAATATCTGTTATACAGATGGACTGTACACTCCTTGGGGACAGGGCCTGGCATCTTGCTTGGTACCTAGTAATTGCTGGAAAAATATTTATTAGGCAATAAAATATTCTCCAGTCCTGCCTGCCCATTGACCTTCCTGGAATTTGATAAGGATTTATTATCTTGGAAAATGAAATCTCCTAGAAGATGGTAACTTAATTTCCTTTTCATCCACAGGCCCTTAAATGGAGCAGCGCTAGTGATTATTTAAGTAAATTGAACAAAGCTGCTGTTTTCTTTTTGTCTCTTTTGGTCGCTGCCCCTTTACTTCTCTCAGAAGACGGGACTCACGGGACTGTTAAGAATTTGGGTTAAGATTTTATTTTTGCTCAAAAACATAAAATAGAGCAAAACGACCCCCCCCACTCCCCCTTTTCTTTGGTTCAATTAACCTTTATTTTGTTTTTATTTTCTCATCAGAAAAAAAGGACGTGACGCAAAGCCTGGAGAACTATACCTCCAAGTGTCCCGGAACCATGGAGCTCATCACCCTCCCCGATGGCCTCACACTGCCCCCGGTGCCCTTCACCAAACTTCCCATCGTCAGGTAGGACAGGCTGGCCGGGGTGCGGAAGGTGAGCTTCGCTCCCAGCGTCTGTCTTTGGTCCGATCAGGGATGCAGATCTCTAGAAGAGTTCCTGGTTTAGGTTGGCTGTGTATCTGGTCCGTCATCTCGTTAAGTCGCAGCCATCGCCTGTGAAGCGTGCTTTATAGACCAGAGAATCAGGCCAGGGCCATCGGAGAACTGCCATGGTCACGTGCTTGTCTGCTGGCAGAGCCCCGCAAGCCCGTGTCTGCCCGGTTCCATGGCCGAGACGTGGCCCTCTGTGCAGTGGAGGCCAACCAGGCCTTGTGGCGCTCACACTTACCCGCATCCGGTAGGGCCCACTTTCCTAGACTGTTCACCCCTGCGCACAGGCCCGGGGGGGCGCCTCCACCTCGCTTGCTTTGAGTGGCTTACAAGACCGTCTGCGGCCTGCTCTGTCTCCGGACTGACTGTGAGCCCCTTCCTGGACCCCCAGCCCTGCACGCCCTTCTGGAATCACTGAGTAGGCAGAACGTGCGGAGGGTTTCATTCCTCTGCTCAGGCTCCACCTTCTGCTTGCAGTGCCTTTCCCTCCCTTGCTCTGCCTGGTGACATTCAGGCATCTTTCAAGATTTAGTTCAAGGATTATCTCCTCCATAAAGCCTTTTTCTAGAGCTACCCAGATAGAAATAATTACACCTTCTGTATAAATTACCAATTATTTCAGTGCAAAGAGTTGAAAACCTAGCAGTGGATCACAAATAAGAGGTGATTTTTCTTATTTATTAAGAACTTGGAGACAGGTGGCCTCTCTGCAACTCTATCTTTACCTCCTGATGACCAAATGGCTGCTGCAGCTCCAGATAACACATCAACATCCAAGACAGGATGAAGGAAGAAGGGGCAGGGCCAGGGAGCCTATCTTTTGTTTACTAGGAAAGCAAAAATGATCTGGACGGATTCATAGTAGGCTTCTGCCCCAGTCTCCTTGACCAGGAGTGCATCTCGTGGCCACCGCTAGTTGTAAGAGAGACTGAGGAAATACATGTTTAGCTCTCCCAGTCTCTGTACTGTAGGTGGGATAGGGAGAAGGGGGTTAGAAATGGTGCTGGGTTAGCCAGCCAGCAGTATCTCTTATGTCTTTCTTCTGTTTCATTTACAGAACTTGATTATACGATACCTCTTTGTTCTTTTTGACTGAGGGCTACCTGAAGAGGGCTTTGTCTTTGTAGCCCTTGGGTGCTCATGTGTGTTGAGTGAATGAACAGGTCTACCCATCAGAATTCTTTGCATAGCAGTTGGCAGAATACTTGACCCAGACTATCTTAGGCAAAAGGGAATTTCTGGCACATACACCTACAAAGTCCAGGAGAGGGATTCAGGCAGGGCTGGGGCCAGGCTTCAGGCCACCACATCAGAACCTGTCTTCTCTCCCCTCTCAGCTGTGCCCTCTGCAGTGAGGCTTTAGTCTCAGGCCCCGGGTGGCATCAGGGGGGCAGCCGCAGCTCCTCATCCTGCACTGTCCAGGAGAAGAGAGACGCAACACCTGTGGGGGAAAGACGAAGCTTCTTTCTTTCAGGAGCCTCCACAAATGCCCTTTGCTCTCCACTGCCTCTGCTGGGGTTATGGACTCAGATCTGAGTCCCTGCTCCCAGCCCTGCGTTAGCCATTTCTTCCAAGAGCCCTGGTCCTTTCAGTGGAGAATGGAATTTAAGTTAAGATCTGGGTGCTGTGTGTGCTCCTTACCATTGGGGTATTGCTGCTCGCAGTGGATAGAACTAGGCAATATCTATTTATATACATACGTTACTCACTGCATGTTCATGTCCATGGTTATTTCTGCATCTATTTCTGTGTATTGGAAACCGTGAGTTCATACTGATACCTCCAGTTCCACCCGACATCTTAGGGGATCCTTCTACTTTTCTTAAATCTGTAACTCCCTTCTCAGACTGGGGGAAACCTGTCTCCCATTAGCCTCAGTATGGTTACTCATTTGGTCAGTTCCCCTGCTGGTTACCAGTGGTTATCAGGTTGACCTCGCTCCCCATGGGGAGCTCTGATGGCCAGGCTGTGCTGCTGCCCCAGCCCCCCAGGCCCCTCTTGCCCCGCTCCGGCCAGCGTGCCCTCTGCTCTGTCGCCTGCTCAGATGCGTACCTGGCTTTGCCCTCCGTAATGGACTCAGGGCTGAATTGCTGGGGCGGGAGGGAAAGGGGAAGGAAGCTTCTTTCCCATCTATTCTCATCAACAAATAAGCTTGCCCTTCAGATCTTAGTCTAGCATGAACTGGGCTCGCCCCAGAATGGTTTCAAGTAATTGTGATGCAGGAACACATTTTGCTGTGTTTTCGTAAAACATTTGAGGCAGCTCATAGAAATGTTATGTTAAAAATAAAGTCACCAGAGTGAAAGGTAAGTAAGGGTCCTACATAATGGCTGGAGATGGGGAAAAGCATGATTCTATTAATCATATGTCAATAATTAACTAACAATGGGTATAGGAGGAAACGTGATTGGTTCCAAGACTCTCTGTCTCATAAGCAGACACAAACCAGTCACACTGGAGAAATACACCTCTTCACAGTAAGGAGGCTTGTGGAAACCCCTCTTGTGGGTTCTCTTAAAGGGAGCATATTGAATAATGTCCTCAAAAATATCCCTACAAAAATCTGAAGCAGGTTCTCATGGTTGTTTTGTTCGTGGCATTCCTCAGTGCAAACTACAGGCTTGATGCCAGAGGGGATTGGGTGCACCCAGCTCTCCCAGAGGACAGAGCAGTGTGGTCCAAACATGCAGCTCTGCTGTGGACTGTGTGTATGTGTCCCCCCAAAATTCATCTGCCAATGACCTGACCCCAGTGGGATGATATTTGGAGGTGAGGCCTTTGGGGGCTGATTAGGTTTAGATGGGGTCATGAGGATGGGGCCCCCATGATGGGATTAGTGCCCTTATAAGGAGATGAAGGGACCAGAGCTCTTTCTCTTCTCCACATGAGGATACAGTGACCATGTCTGTGAGCCAGGGAGAGGGCCCTCAGCAGAACCCGATCGTGCCGGCACACTGGTCTCAGACTTCAGCCTCCAGACTGTGAGAAATGAGTATTGTTGTTTAAGGTGCCCGGACTATGGTATTCTGTTACAGCAGCCTGAGCTAAGACGAGCACTCTAATACAGCAGTCTGGACTGTCCCAGCCATACGTAGTGTAATGGACGGACTGTTTATACATCAAGCACTCCTTCATGAAGGTGATTTCTCGTAAGTCAGCTTTTGGCAAGAGTCAGGCAGCAGAGAATTCAAAGTTATATTCTCAGGAGAAAAAAAGGGCGATGGTAGGTGCCCTGTGATGCTGACTGAGGGTGGCAGACCCATATAACTGGTGTTCAGTCGGGACCTGGAGCAGGGTAGGTGTTGTGTGACTTTGTGTGGAATGGTTGTGTTCACACTGCGTGTGGGATTGTTGCTCTCTCACACAATCAGTGTTCCTCATCTCTCTCTGGAGAGGGCTGACACAGTACCCATGGACCCGGCCAATGTTTTTTCTTAGAAAACTAGTCTGGGACTATTTTAATGTTCGAACCAAATGTTTCAGGGGCCTATGCCTGGAAAACATGGACTTAATGTTTAAGTCAGTTTAATTCAAAACAAAAATTCAAGTCAGTCATTGCAAGACACCCCCTGTAGCTATAGGAAGGGCTTTGAAGACCGAAGCTCCTGAAAAATGTCCACATTCATGAGTAAATGATCAGACTTGCTGAACAGAATTGTTAGACATGAGCGAATTTAACGTTAGTGGTGCCTCATAGTTATACTTCTGGTTTTGGAAGAGATGAGTGGAGCCTTTTTTTCTGGTGAGGACTTTCCTTGTTTTTGACAATAAAGGCACTTCATCAATTTATAGGAAAATATTTACTTGTTCTGTGTAGCATGGGAGCATGAACTGGGTTCACCCAAAAGTTGTGTCAAGTAATCACGATGCAATTTAATTTAAAAAAGGGCCAATATAGATCCCTGTTTTAATTCTGTTCTGAAATTCAACTAATCAGATATTTACAGAGTGCCTAAGATGTGCTTGGCTCAATGCTAAGGGCCAGGGACTCAGTGATGGTCAACATGCCAAGATCCCATGTGCCAGGAGACTGCCAAACCCATATCCGTTACTACTGTCCAGAGTTAAAGCAGAGGGAAGTTCATGTTACTCCTTACAGAATTCACAAAAACAATAATGTACGCAAAAGCCACTAATAATCATGTAGGTTGTTCACACACTGCAAGTTGTGAATTATTAAAGAAGAGATTGGGGTAGAGTTTAGATGCCATTTACAGGAAACCAGTGGGTCTTTAATTTGGGGTGAGACGGGGGTGGGGTGGGGGTGAACTGATTGTTTCTTTGATGAGCTGACCTTGAGCTTCAGCCTGGCAGAGAGCCAGGGTGGATGAGGCTGCTTTAATTGATAAGGATCGAAACCCTCCAGTCAGGATGAGCTTGGAGTCGCTTTGAGTGGCCTTGGTACTTTTAAAACTCCAGCTTTTAAGTTAATTGTATTTGAGGAAGGATTTCAGGTGTTTATTCAAAAAGGGGCTTAGAGGCCACGCTATCAGGGCAGTTTTTCTTGGTTTGTGAAGCAGGGCAAGGCCAGCCTCCCGGATGCCCATCAGGATGCGGCTCCGTGATCTCACCAGGTTCACAGCCACGTCCTGAATCTTCTGTCACACTTGGTGTAATCGCCAGGCCCACAACCTCCTTACGAATTCCTCAAACCTGAGCTTCTCGAAGAAAATGAGAAATGTGTGGTGTCAATGGGGAGTCCGAGCGGGAAGCCTTGCACCACTGCCCTGGCTGGCGTGGTGGGTCCTCTCCAGCTGTCTCCGTCATGCCCGGACTTGGGACAGTGGATGACCTCACGTTGTTCCAGATGTGGAAGGTGTGGCCAGTTTTGGCCATTGCCCATCTGTGCAGAGATATCCAGGAGGTTCTTTTTTTTTTTTAATAAATTTATTTATTTTATTTTATTTATTTTTGGCTGCATTGGGTCTTTGTCACTGCACGTGGGCTTTCTCTAGTTGTGGCGAGCGGGGGCTACTCTTTGTTGTGGTGTGCGGGCTTCTCATTGCGGTGGCTTCTCTTGTTGCAGAGCACGGGCTCTAGGCGCGCGGGCTTCAGCAGTTGTGGCGCGTGGGCTCAGTAGTTGTGGCTCGCGGGCTCTAGAGCACAGGCTCAGTAGTTGTGGCTCACGGGCTTAGTTGCTCCGCGGCATGTGGGATCTTCCCGGACCAGGGCTTGAACCCGTGTCCCCTGCGTTGGCAGGTGGATTCTTAACCACTGCGCCACCAGGGAAGCCCTGGGAGGTTCTTAGATATGTCTCCCCTGTGAATAAGCTTGAGGAATTAAAAACCAAGAAAGAAAAAGTGAGCTGTTTTTTCCTGTGTCATTCTTCCCACCAATATGTTTTATATCACTTTCCTAATTAGTGTTCCACCACTACGTTGCATGGTCCTAATTAGCCACGGTATACTGAGAAGTCAGATTTTAAAATGTCAGCTGTTTCCAAGTGGAATCCCTAAAAATAATCCTTGGTTTGGACACTTCATCCCTGGAATTTCTTCTTTACTGTTGGCAGCTTCATAAACCAAATATAATATTATTAGTTCCACAGAAATTTGTGCTAAATGAATTATATTTCCTTTAGGTCAGGTGCCTTGAATGATTATTTTTTTGAGTACATTTTATAAACAGACATTTGATGCTAGATTTTGAGTTATAAATGAATGCCATGATTGCTTGTCGGGTTACTTTTCTGGCGGACCACGCCCTCAGAATTCCTCTGCATATTTTAATAAGCTTTTATGTGATCTGGAATTTCTGTGCTTGTGTACATGATTCCTAGAATCACAGAAGACATCTCATTTTTAGGTGGCAACGGTGGCACAGAGTAGAATGCTATTTGTGTTGCAAGAAAATGGTATCATTTTACAGATGAGTAAACTTAAAGGCTCGAGTGGACGGTGCTGGTCTAAGGTTCCCAGGCTGCTCTCAACATCACTGGGACCAACACTTCGCTTCTTTGTCCCGGTGCGGTGTTGTGATCTTTGTGCAGGGACTTGGCTCTCTGTGCCTGTAAACGAGTGTTGGTTTAGGGAGGAAAGAGAAAGGCTTTTGTGCACCTGCTAGGTGACAGGCACTATTACAGGTGCTTGACGCATGTTAACTCAGTCCTCAAAGTACCCTGCGAAGGTTCGAAGGTTTCTGCTTCAGACCACCCCCCTTCTCTGCCCGAGTTTGGAATCAGCAGAAAGAAGCGTCTGTCTCAGGTGGATGGCAGTGGCTCAGGGCTGTCCACCTGTGCCCCAGCCTCTGGCAGAGCCGGGTGACGGTGTGCTTTTTCGTGAGACAGGCCCTGTTCCGTCCGTGCAGAGAGCAGGACTGAATACGTGCTCTCGGCAGGGCCTGAGAGGTGCACACGCTGGTTCTCCTTCCAAATTTACCACCTCCCTTGGGAGGAGTGAGGGTGGGCAAGAGCGAGGTTAGGACCACTACCCTAAGGATGTCCCTCCTCATGGAAACATGGAACTGGGGAAAGGGGGTGTCCTCCTTCTGCAGAGCATTATCAGGTGCCGATTATTTTTCCTGTTTTGTGAGCGAGAGGGTTGAGGTCCAGGGAGATGAAGCCATCTGTGCCCGTTGCCCAGCTGGTAGGTCCTTCAGACTGCAGTCAGGTCTGTGTCTGTTGAAGCTGCTTCTCAGGAGCAGGCGAATCCCCCTGGGTTGGATGTGGTGGGTGTTAGATGCACATCAGACGTGGCATCTCGGCCAGTGCGAGGGTTGCCCACCCTCGTCCCAGTGCAGCGCAGCTGGTAGTTTTTGAATGTGCACAAAGGGCTGGGATTTGCAACTGTTAGGGATAAACTGCTTAGCCTTAAATATACGGTTTTGGAAGATTTGGAAGCTGAGGTTGAAATCCAGCTTTTGGGAGTTTATTCATGCAACATTTATCGAGAGCTCTGCATTGAAGTATTGCACCAGTACTGGAGAGGCAAATGGGGCCCTGGGTACCCCTGTCCTTGGAAAGCTCACAACTGAACTGCAACAGATAGAAAACAAAGTGATTCTGATCCCGCACGAGAAAAGCATGCCAGAGGGGTTTGCAAGGACAAGAAGAGTCAGAGAAAGTGTGCAAGATACAACCCTTGGTTTGAAGGGCTTTGGTGTGCAAGCACCGTCTGCTTCCTTGCATCGTTGTGGGCATAGGTGGGAGTCACGCGCGTGACCCTCACTCTCCCGGGGCTGGGCTCGGGGAGCTGTCAGTGACGGTTGAGTGTGTTGGGGTTGCCTGTGTGCCGGACAGGGTTGCCCTAGATGGCTGGGAGTCCTTCAGCTGAGAAAGGCGTGATTTTGTGGATTCCGTGAGGGGTCTCTATAGGGTATATATATATAGTCAGTATAGGTTAGCCTGTGCCGTGGCAGAGAAATTATCCCTAAAATCTCAGAAAAATTAGCCCTCACTACAACCCAGATTTAAGTCCCACTCACACGGAGTCTGATACCATTTGGGCAGTGAGTTCTCCAGGGTGGCTGGCCTCCCTGAGGTTACTCAGTGATCCAGGCCACGTCCACCTGTGGCCTTACAGAGGAAGGGAGAGAGCTGGAGGCCAGCGCACCGCTTCAAGTGGTTTGTCTCCCTCGAGGGACGTGCGCTGCTTCCCCTCGCCACCCTCTGGCCTTACCTCCTGCAAAGGGGCTGCGGATGGGGACGGAGGAGCAGTAAGGGTCCCGCCCACCTTCCAGCCCTTCCCCGACCCCGACCCCGTCCCTTCAGCCTCAGGCCTCGGGGCTTTCCAGACCCTGAGCCCTGTCTTGCCCAGCTGCTCCGAAGGGAGGTCACAGGTGCTGGGGTTGAAGGGTGTACTGCCTCCTGCTGTCACCAGTTTCCAGCGGCCCCTCTGGCCCCAGTGCAGTGGCCCAGGGGCGTGGCTGCTGCCCGGCGTGGACGTCTTCTCTCCCTGGGATGGTCTGGAGGGGTCGTGTGCAGCCTTCTTCCGCTTTGTCCTGCGAAATTGAGTACTTTTCCTCCCCTCAGTTTATCTGCTGCTTGATTTACTGTCGTTCTAACATCTGATGCCTGGTCGTATTTACGCTGAACCCAAGCGAACAGGCAGCTGAAGTATTTTTGTTCCCTTTGGAACCACAGGCATGTGAAACTGTTGAACCTTCCTGCCAGCCTCCGGCCACAGAAAATGAAAAGCCTGCTGGGCCAGAGCGTGTCGACCAAGAGCCCCTTCATCTACTCACCGATCATCGCACACAACCGTGGGGAGGAGCGGAACAGGAAAATAGGTAGGCCGCCCGTCCTGGCTTTCTGGCTGTGCTCTGTTGCCCAGCTCCTGGTGGCTCTTCTAGATTTTAAAGCTTGAGACTTGACTGCAGTTCATTCGTGCATGTGTGTATATACCCTCATACAGGTTTATCCAGTTTGCTGCCTTAGCCAGGCCGTTGCCTATAGACCTGACTTTTTGATATCTATTTCGTAAAAGGCAGTTTTTCTGGAAGTTCTAGAAACCAGAAGACCTCTGTTATCTGAGACTTATGTAAACTACAGAAGAGAGGTACTAGGAGATTAGGGTGATTTCCCAAGGCCTGGAGTAACTTCTGAATCATCAAAGGAGATTAAAGGTTGACTTATGTTCAGGACCGACTGGGGCATAAGGACCTCGTAGCATTTTCCCCTTTGAACGCCGACAGCGCTTGTTTTGTAGCGCACTAACGATCGCCACTTCCGAGATGCCTGGTGACTCAGCAAGGGGAGATGAGATGGTCTCGGGGTTGACCGGGAGTGGAACACGCGTTCCTGAGAATCTCCAGTGTGCCCCTCTGTGTGCTCGGCTCCCCAGCCACGTCCCAGCCCACGGCCACGCCTCTCCTTCCTCACCGCGGACCCCAGGGCTCCCTCCGTGTCCTTCCCAAAGCCTGGCCGTGCTGCAGGCCTCATTCCTGGCCAGCTTTCCCTTCCTCGGGCCTCTCGCATTTTGAGATCGTGGTGCCTGCAAGTCGCAGTGACAGAGCTAAAGGATCGAGAGGCCCGTCACTGGTTGGGGTTTCAGTAGAAGTCGTGCGAAGCTTTTGCAAGTCAGCGCTCGCTTCTCCTTCTGTCCTTTTTCCTCCTTTAACTTCTTAGCCCTGATGTAGGAGAAGGCGTCCTGACCTCATGAGGCCCTTCTTCCCAGGATGCACGTGTCCTGTCACACCCCGTAGCCGGGCGGCGGGCTCTCCTGACAGCGCCAGCCACGCTCTTTCTGCCTTTCCCACTCACCTCCCACCTTTCCACTCGTGCCCCTCGGCTCCAGCCACACGGCTGCTTTCTGTTCTTTGGACGTGCTGTCTCGTTCCAGTCTCAGGGCTCGCCGCGCCTCTGCCTAGAGCTCACCCCCTGCCCACCTCGCTCACTCTGCGGGCCCCGCTCAGAGAGGCCGCCTCTGACCCGCACCTCACAGGCCGCTTCTCCCCACTCTCCCCTCACTGCCGGTTGCCCTTCACAGCACCTAGATGCGTCCCTCTGTTTATGTTCCCGTCCTCCCCATCTCCCCCTGCTAGAACAGTGTGGAGTGAATGAAGGAGTGGGGTGGATGGTGTTACCCCATTTTACAGACAAGGAAGCTGAGATTCAGGATGGGTAACTGACTGCACAGCAGAGCCTTTGCCCCGTACCGTGGAGCTCAAGGCCAAGCACGACACACATCCCATAACCTTGGTGGAGATTCCTTACATTCACACCAGCAGGAGAGTTTCTTGGAGTCTATAAAGATCTCATAAAAAGCCTCATTCACAAGTATTAAACCACCTGAACACCTTGAAAAATGAGTGTTTCTAAGCTGTTCCCTAAGACAGAGGGCATAGTGAGGGTAGGCGTGCTAGAACGACCCTGTGCTTTCTGGTAATGCTCACCATTTCTTTGATTCAAGTTGTGCTTTGTATAATGCTGTCACATTTTAGCTCAGTTAGTTTTCCTAGTATTTTTGGAGGAAGTAATTTTTACCTCCCTTTTCCAGATGAAGAAGCAAACTCAGAGAAATGAGAAACTCCCAATTTTTCAGATCAAGTGTGCTGTTCTAACCAGGGCCCTCCAGCTTTCCTTAATGTGTGCAGCATGCCTGGCATGGGCCTCAGTCAATGATAACACACAGCTGCCCACCTCCCCCATCCTCCAGGTCAGCTTTGACAGCAAGGCAGTAATACCCGGGAAGTTGAATATCCTAGCGCTCTGAAACTAGGTCTGCCGCCAGCAGCACCTGGGACTCACCTGTTGAGTTTGGGGAGATCATATGTATGGAACGAGCTGAGACTTCGGAAGGCCTCCCGGAGGCTCAGGAAGCAGAGCTGGCCCAGACGAGCAGGTGGGCTTCTAAGGTGTGGCTCGGAGGGCTCTAGTTAAAACAAGAAAATAAAGGAAGAAATATGGGGTGGTGCCCTTAAAAAATAGCATCTGATTGTAAATTCTGGTACATTTCTGAAAGCAGAAGCCCTAAGTGTATAGCATGCTACAGCCTCGATGTGCGTGCGCGCGTGCGTGTCTCTTGGTTCAGTCCTTCATTGGTTCATTGGTTCCTTCTCTCATCCATCAGTGAACTCCCCCTGAGCTTCCCTGTGTGTGAGGCATGTGGCAGCCCAGCCCTGTGGGTTCTCACGGTGAGAAGTACGGGCGTGGTCCTTGCTGTCGTGAGGTGTACGTAGAAGTTAGAGGCAAGTGACAGGTAGTAACTAAATATATTTAAAACGACAGGATTTTGAACTTTCTCTGATATTGTTTGAACGTTTTCCATTTGCATCCTGGGAAATGATTTTGCTCTTTTGTTCTCGCATCCATCACGTAGGCGTGGCTGCCCCTGTCGCTTATCAGGCATTGTAAGGGTGAAACAAATCAGTGTACACAGATGTATATCGGAGGTCAGGTACTGCCTCTTGGTCCTCTGACCCCTACCCGCCATTCCCCCTGTGCTGCTTGGGCTGAACGTTTCCCTGACTTCCCTGCCAGCCGGCTGCCATGAGGGTCTCCCCGGTAGGGTTGAAGGTGCAGGAGGGCAGGGGCCATTCCTCTCCTGGGGGTCCCCTGGGTGGTGGCGGCGGCGGTGGTGCAGGGTGACCACAGCTGTGGCAGCCTGGGCTGCGGTGGTGGCAGTGGCAGGGGATGCGGCCCCCTCTCCATGGTCCAGCAAAGGACGAGCAGTAAATGTCCGTGAAAAAGAACGAGTGACCAGCTGCAACTGTTTCCTGGTTGTCAGGGGCCCCCCCGCAGGCACTCTGTTGTGTGAAGGCAAGTCTTTTTTTTTTTTTACATCTTTATTGGAGTATAATTGCTTTACAATGGTGCGTTAGTTTCTGCTTTATAACAAAGTGAATCAGTTATACATATACATATGTTCCCATATCTCTTCCCTCTTGCGTCTCCCTCCCTCCCACCCTCCCTATCCCACCCCTCCAGGCGGTCACAAAGCACTGAGCTGCTTTGACATTCTCATTTCAGTCTGTCGATTTTGAAAGACAGCCCCAGCCTCCCTACTGCTTCTCTGCTCTGGAGAGCATGCTGGGGAGTCTGGGAGCAGGGCAGCTGGGGGGACATCGTGGTTGAGCAGGGAGGCCGGGTCCGGGCCTGCTCCAGCGCATGCTGGTGAGCAGTGCGCGTCTGGCAGGGCGGGTGCCTCCTTTGATCTCTTTGGAGGTGTGGGGGGGGGTGGGGCTTGTTCCAGTCCGAGTCTCACTGTTTCTCGATGGTGGGCAGGTCATTTTCTGGGCCCCTTTTCCCCTGGGTGGACCTGGACCTGTCATTACAGAGTTAATGAGGCTCATCTCTTGGACCTCCTAGGAGTCTCTGGCTGGTCTTTTTGGATCTCCTTAGGGTAGATGATAAGCTTTCTCCCCTAAAGGACATTTTAGGAAACTTTCACCCATTTTGTTTAGAGAAACTTCCAGAGACGAGTTGGGGGACTGGAAGAGTGAGACTCCTTCTCAGAACCAGCTGCATGATTTGTGGGGCCCCCTTGTTCAAACGTTATGAGGAAATTGGAGATAGAGACAGCGTTAAGCAGAATGTGGCCCCCGAGCCTGGCACAGTGTGGCTGCAGGGTCACTGCCCTCGCAGCTGGCCTTTCCTCTTGATTTTCTTCCTCTCTGATCTTCAGAAACCGCTGAGGCTTCCTTGTATGAAAAGAACGCCCTGCATCTGCTGCAGAGGGCTTCCACCTTATCCAGCGATTCTCATGACCGGTGATGCTGCAAGTGTTGTGTTCCCAACTTACAGATGAGAACCTACGGCTGAGTGATTGTAACTCCCTGCCCTAGGTCAGGTAGCTAGTAAGGACAGAGCTCAGGCTATGTCCATGGTTTGTGGCTCAAAGCCCAGGGGCCTTTTCCTTAAATACGGCTCCTCATAACAGTGAGAAGGAAGCACCTGTTCATCTGGGCTGAGGATAAATCCAGTGGATGATGCAAGATTTCTGGGGATCTAACAGAAACTTCAGCCAAAATGCATGTTATTTGTTGCAGACCCATGGGTACGAACATGTACTTGATATTCTGTGGCTTCTAATATCTTTTCAGCAACAGGCTCATCAGCGAGGACCTGCCTGGAGGTTTGAAGAATCGCATGTCTCTAACCTAGGATCCCAGTCTCTATAAACGAATCTTATCATTGGGGGAGTTATCACAGCAAGGGGCACAGAATATTAGAGAAGAAGAAACCCTTGAGGGCAGTTCCTGAGACGACCATTTTCCACGCTATCTTGGAATAATTTATCAGTCTTTCCATCTGTGTGTTGCTAGCATCTCTGTCGTCCGAGTTAGACTCCACGCCGAGGTGATGGCTGTACACGTCCTGAGCATAATTTGTGCCAGGACTTGGTGGCGGAGCCGGGCTTCTCGCCCGGGTCGACAGCTGCCCCGGAGGAGGGTTGGTGGCCTGGCCAGGCCGGAGCTGTCAGATGGCCTTGGGCTGCCGCCGGGCCTCCCTGGGCTGCAGTTGTGCCGTCTACAGAGACCGGGCGCCAGAAGCTCACTAGGAGGATTCTTCTGAGGGTCAAGTGAGATAATGTTCTTGAAGTATCCAGCAGCCTTTCTCACAAGGCTCTGAGCAGCGCTGTGTGCACTGTCCAAGGTGCTGGGGATGCCGTGAGAAATCAGGAGCGTCACGTGCCAGATAGGTCCAGCCAGTGTGGTGGAAAGAGAGGAGCTTGTCAACAAAAGCCACCGAAAGATGTTGTTTGTCCACGGCTAAGAACACACGTGGGGGCCGTGCAATACAGTGTGCAGAGGGCCCGATACAGAGTGTGTTTCATAGCCTTCAGTGCTGTTCCTTCCTGTGGTTTCTGGGATAAAATATCGAGGAAGGGGCCCCACCGTGTGCTTTTGTTTGTTTGTTTGTTTTTGCAGTACGTGGGCCTCTCACTGCTTTGGCCTCTCCCGTTGCGGAGCACAGGCTCCGGACGCACAGGCTCAGCAGCCATGGCTCATGGGCCCAGCCGCTCCGCGGCATGTGGGATCCTCCTGGACCGGGGCATGAACCTGTGTCCCCTGCATCGGCAGGCGAGGCGGACTCCCAACCACTGCACCACCAGGGAAGCCCCCACCGTGTGCTTTGACACACTAAGGCTTAGGAAGGAGACGATCTATTCCTGTAATCGGGGATTTATCTTAGGGTTACCTTTAGTGACTAGGACTGTGCAAGTATAAACGATTCCTTTCAGAACCCCAGGAAAATGAATTTTGAAATGATGGTTATTTGACCGTGGTAGAGAAGACAAACAGTTCCTTCGTTATCAGGCATAGCAAGCTGTTAAAACAAATGACATTCTCATTGGCAGTGAGGAAGGGCTGGGGTGCTGGCCGCTGAGGCAGTGATGGGCTCAGTGATGCCGCTGAAGATGGGGGTGGGAGCACCGTGTCTCGGCAGAAGGACTTCTGTGACCCCTCCCTCCCGCAGAGGTTCTCAGCCTGAGGCTGGGTGAAGAGAGGTGGGTTTCTGGAGCCAACGGGGGGAGAGCAGCAGCCTGGGAGCAGCAGAGGCTTTGGGGCTAGGCACACGGGAGCTGGACTCGGCTGCCTCATTCATTAGGGCCATCGATGGTGGATGGTTCAGTGTTCCTTGTTGGCGAACGAGGGAGAAATGTGCTCTGCTGACTGCTTCACTGTGCTGTCGAGAGGCTCAAATGGGTACCTGCTTGTGCAAAGCATCTTGAAAACTAACTCACCTGGTGGGCTCCTTCTTCATTGCATGCAATTTCGGGATGCCATAGGTTTGGTGCAACCTGTCTTAGTCTCTGTGCAGGGGACCTGGTGTGAAGTGTTTGGGAGAAATGGTGTCTTTATGAAAGCCTGTGAAAGCCGAATAATTCTGATCAGTAAATCTTAGTGTCTACTGTAGAAAAAAAACCCCTTTAACCACCACTGTCCAGTCTAGATACTTCTCTGAGTTCAAAGACCTGGGCTTGAATCCCTGCTGCCCCACTTACTGGCTGTCTGATTCCCAGCACATTTATTTACCTCTTTGGACCTTGAGTACCTGCCTTGTGACAGTGGGATTGTAATATCTACCTCACCAGGTCATTATGAGGAGTAAGAGACAGCCTTCCAAGGGCTGGACAGTACCTCCTGCCCAACACGTGTTACTTGGTTCTGAAGCCCCTTCCAGTTTGCCTAATGAAGAATCTTAAGGGGAGGAGAGGGCAATGGAGTGGGGATGGGGACTGTATTACTTTTCTTTTGTGTGTAACAGGTGACCACCAATTTAGTGGCTTAAAGAACACAAGTTTATTTTCTCACTGTTACTGTCATGAGTCCAGCGTGTGTTAGCTAGGTCCTCTGCTCAGAGTCTTGCAGGCTGAAATCCAGGTGTCAGGTGGGGCTGTGTTCTCATCTGGAGGCTCGACTGGGAAGGGTCTGTTTCCAGGCTCCCTCAGGTTCTTCATCCATTCCTTGTGGTTGTAGGACTGACGTCTCTGTTCTTTTGCTGGCTGTCAGCCGGACCACTTTCAGCTCGTAGCAGCCGTTCTTGGGTCCTGGCCACATGGCCTCCTCCGTACATCCTCTCATACTTTGAATCTTTTCACTCAGGATGGGTATGTTCCCTTCCAAGGGCTCACCTGAGTAGGCCAGGCTCTCCTAGGATAATCTCCCATTGATTAAGTCAAAGCCTATGGCTTGGGGGCCTTCATCACATATGGAAGCCCCCTTCCCCTTTGTTATATAACATAGCCTATCGTCATCTCCACACTCAGGGGCAGAGGATGACACAGCATGTGGACCAGGGGCCGGGAGTCTTGGGGGTCATCTCAGAATTCTGCCTCCCATAGGTGTTGGACTGCAGCTGACCTGGGAGTGGACAGGGAGGAGAAGCCACTGTCTTCTCTCACAGACTTAGGGAGGGGAAAGAGAAACCACGCTATGTGCCACTTAAAATTGACTACAGTGCCATCTTCCTAAGTACCAGCCTCTGGGCCCGCAAAGGTCTGTGTGACGTATGGCCCTACACCAAGAATAGTGCTGTCTGGATTGATTCCAGTTTCGTGCAGCTGCGTTTGGCACTGAGGGAGGGAGGCATCAGTCACAAGGCATCCAAGTGGCAGGGATGATGTGCTTTGCATTGGAGAAAGGTAGCGGTAAAATAGCTTTAAACTGTGTATCTCAGGATGATCGCAATGCCCACTGCTTCACTGGAAAAAAAAATTGCCAGACAGTAATCTGAAACCATGTGAAACGTGCAGAAACACCAGCTAAAACGTGGACTCTTCTGTGTGTGTGTATTTCTAGATTTCCAGTGGGTTCAAGGAGATGTGTGTGAAGTTCAGCTGATGGTATATAACCCAATGCCATTTGAACTCCGAGTTGAAAACATGGTATGTATCATGAATCATTTGACCCTTTTGGGCTAAACATCAACTTACCATTAAAATAAGTTTTTTACTTAATATTTCAGGCATACTGCCTACAATCTATGTCTGTTTTTTGTTTTTTTTTGCGGTACGCGGGCCTCTCACTGTTGTGGTCTCTCCCGTTGTGGAGCACAGGCTCCGGATGCGCAGGCTCAGCGGCCATGGCTCACGGGCCCAGCCGCTCCGTGGCATGTGGGATCCTCCCGGACCGGAGCACGAACCCGTGACCCCTACATCGGCGGGCGGACTCTCAACCACTGTGCCACCAGGGAAACCCTATGTCTGTTTTTAATATTTGTTTTGCCAAAGATTATAATCTTCTTGTGAGTGAAGACTACATCTTGACATTCCCATGTCTTTAGTGCTTGGTACGCAGTGAGATGTGTGAGTCAATGAACAAAGGCATCTCGGATTTGAACACACACAGAGCTTAGTTGATTGCATGTAAGATTTGAAATAATTATATTGAAATTTACATGAGATTAGCAAGGTTACAAACCCTGTATTGAGCCCACCACTCAATATCACTGTTACTACACTGCTACAAGGTGATAAGATGATCAAGGCCTAAGGGAAGAGCGAGCTCTTTATTCGGAAGAGAATAAACGGCTACACTGCTAATACGAAGTTTCCCTTGGGTTTGAAATCTGATGTTCTCTTTCTGTGTTTGTGTGCGGCGTTAGAGGCTCACTTTTTGCACTGCTGTCCATTGGAACTGCTCCCCTAATTCTGCAGTGAGCGGGAAGGAGATTCATATGGCTCACCAAGCTAGACCTAGTGTTTCCAGAGCGGAGCCCTCCGCCATTGGGTGGATTCCAGTCCTCAAGTCTTCTCTATGTTTACTATTGTATAGAGCCACTTTGTAAATTTTCGGCATTGTGTGAAGGATGGTGCTGAGCTGGGCGATGCCTTCCTTTGGGGTTTTATGACTCGTTTTCAGGGTGGGAGGTGGGCTGTCGGTACAGGTGTCCTGCTGAGGGCCCGTGCCACGCGTCGGGCCTGGCCCGTGCCGTGACCTTGGTCAGAGCCGTGGTGGGGTGCACGAGGGGCTGCGGGAGCCGCGTGGAGAGTTAGGGGAGGCCCCACTGAGGACACAGGGTGAGTGGGAGCTCAGAGGCAGACTGGGAGTTATTGAAGATGATGTTCAGGCCTCCGGCATGAGACATGGTTTTTCCCAAATCTGTTGGAGCTCTTAGAAATTCAGCTGAATATTAAGCTTACCACCCTGCGGTCACTCCAAGAATGGCCTGTAGGGACGAGTGTTCCCTCCTCTCCGGTTGCACAAGAATGTGCCAACCTTAGGGCTTAGCTCTTGGTCAGGCCCTTTAGTGGCTTTCTGTCTCTTGGCCTAAACCAGGAATGATAGTTGTTTAGAGAATTTCCCCCAAAGTGGCTAAAGTAATGTTTGCCTGCTATTCTTTCTTATACATATTTTTAGTCGTAAAAAGAAGCTTTCATTTACATCTGGCTGAAAAGTAATATGTGCTTTTTATAAAAAATGAGGAGGAACAAAGAATAAAATAAGTTACCACTAGGAGATAGCCCACAAATCATGTTCAGAATTTAAAAATTAAATGATGGAATATTTCAAGCATATGAAATGTTACAGGGAATAATAAGCCCTTGTATATCCACCATTCACATTTAGCAAATGCTCACAGTTGGCTGTATCTGCTTTAGCTATTTTAAAAAGAAATCAAATGCCAATATATTTTGCCTGGAGACAATAGCCGTCTAATTGGTTTCTCTGCTTCCATTCTTGGCCACTACATCTGTTTCACACATGGTTAGATCATTTCATGCTTTTGCTCAGACTCTGGGCGCAGGTGTGCTCATTGTTATTGGAGAGCCTTTGCTTCTGGGTACTTTCTGTCGACAGGGTTAGGAAAACTCTGCATGCATGCACACATAGACACGTGCTTACACACGTACCTACATGCATACATCTGCACGTGTGTGTACATACATATACATGTGCCCTTAGACATGCATATACACAATACAAATACAGACTTCACACATTCTGACTTCACAGCCATCCCTCCAATTCTAGTCCGTCTCCGTAGGGTCCTTCTCGCCTTCCTCCATTCTACATCAGCGTCCTTCCCTCCAGTGTGAGAACCTGGGCTCACAGCAACATTAGCTTCTCATCTGCTGGCTGCTGGGATAGACCTAAAAGAGTTTCAGGATTGCTTCGACCATAGCACTGCAGAAAACAACCCCCCTGGGAAGAATCCAGGATCCCTCCTACGTTTAGGTCTTCTTTAATGTATCTTAGCCATCTTCTGTAGATTTCAGCACGGGAATCTGACAGACCACTCATTAGACTTATTCCAAGATAGGGGATGTTTTTGGTCTCTTGTTAATGGTATTTGTAGTATTATATTTTCTAATATGTTTTGTTTAGTGCTAGATTATAGAAATACTTTTGCTTTTTTTAATACTGACTTTGTTACTTGGCTAAGTGCCCTTGTTCAGTTTTCCTCGTAGGTTCCACAGTTTTTGTGTGTGTGAATAATTGTTTCATGCCGTTTCTTTATTCTCTTGGCTGTTGTGCTGGATGGGGCCTCTGTTACAGTGTTGAGGAGAAGGTCCTGAGTGCGGAGAGGTCCTGCAATCATGGGGCAGCTCCTGGAGGCCAGGGAGCCTGTCTTGTTTGCCGTCAAGCATAGGGCCGGGTGCTTAGTGAGATGAACTGATAATTCACAGATGCACTGGTGGAAGGATATTAACTGATCATCTATTTCCACACTTCATGTTTTTCATTTTGTTTCTAAATAAAATATTTTATGTTTTCTTTTCTTTTACATTCCAACTTGGTAAAACAAGAAAGCAGAACAAATATTAAAAATACATCAAGCGGGGCTAATATTAAAGATGGAATTGTTGTTCAAGCACCCACAGTGCTGTCCACTTTGAGATTGTTTTGTGCTCATCGCACTTTGAGGACATCTCTACAATTCCCTGTGGACTTTTATAAGAGCCGCTAATGAGGCTTTTCCTTCTGAGAGTCCCGGAGGTCTCCTGTGGGCGAGGCACGATGCTTGGGGGCCCATCGGGACCGACCAAGAGCGGTGGCTTTGGGATTGGGTTAGGGCCGTGCTCATTGCCGTCCTCTGTCACCTGCTCCAGGGGCTGCTCACAAGTGGAGTGGAGTTTGAATCTCTCCCCGCGGCGCTCTCCCTCCCGGCTGAGTCTGGTCTTTACCCAGTGACGCTTGTTGGGGTCCCGCAGACGACGGGGACGATTGCTGTGAATGGTAAGCAGGTTCGGGGGCTGCTGGCTCCTGTGCCGCCCGGCATTCCGGTCTTCGCCCGTTAACAGGTCACGGATGGATGGCGGTGCTTTGGGACACGCCACGAACCATGTAGAGCGTGGGGGATGTGGAGGGCACCCCCCGCGCTCCTGTCTGTCTTCCCCGGAGCCTGCAAACACGCTCCAAGGTTCTCCCACTGCGGTTAAAACCCCCTGCCCCCCTGCACCCCGAGCCCATGATTTCCTCTCTCTGTGGCTTCATCTGCTGTCTCTCCTTCCGAGCAGACCTCTTCAGAGAGCTGTCTGGACATGCTGAATCCACGCTTCCACCTCTGTGCTGGTTCTCTAACCCACTGCATCGTGCACATCCAGCCGTCACCTCACAAAAACTGCTGTCACTGAGGCCACTGGCAATATTTTTCTGGCTAAATCTGGTGCCTACATTTCAGATTTTGTCCAACTCCGCTGCTCAGCAGCCTTGGGCACCGCTGCCCGCCTCCTTCCTGGGTGCGCTCACCTGGTCACCCTCGCGTCTCTGCTGCCTCTCCTGCCTGTCATTCTGGGGCAGTGTCTTCTGCAGGCACTTCTTCTTCAGCCCGACCCTTCAATCTGCACCCAACTCTGCCCTTCCCTTCTTCCCTCCTGCTTCCCCTTGCCTCTCCTCCCTTCCCCACCCCCTCCCGCCCTTCCTCTCTCCTCCCCTCCTTTCTCCACCTGCTGTCTCTCGGCAGTCCCATCAGAGTCATCTACTTTCCTGGCTTCAGGTCCCATCTCCATGCTGCTGATTCCCAGGGCCACGTCTCCTGTCCAGACCCCTTTCCTGGACCTGCACATCCAGCCGCTTCCCACCCATCTTCTTGGCTGTCTCGTGGGCACGTCACATACAGCATGTCCCAGCCGGAGCCCGTCACCTCATCCCCCAAGCTCCCCCTCCTGCCGTGGTCCTGTCCCAGTGAGGGCGTTGCCGTCTGGCCAGTTGCCCTGCCCGGGCACTGGGAGTCATCCTTCCCTGCTCCTGTCTCCTCCTCACTGCCCCCTACAACACTGACCGTGTCATCCGCACCCTTTCCACCTCCACAGCCGCTCTGGCCTGGCAGAACAGGACCCTCTTCCAGAGTTTGTCACAGAAGCATCAGGACTGGTGTTTCTGCCCTCACTCTTTCCATATTGCAGCCACGTGACCTTTCCACAGGGCAGGTCTGGTCATGTCATCTCTGGACTGGAAGTCTTAGCGCCTTCACCATGCGCTTTCCATCAGGGCTCCACGCCTTACCAGGGCTGTGGAGCCCTGTGTGACTGGGCCCTGCTCATCTCTGCGGGCTCATACGACTCCTGTCCCGGAAACACGCCATGCTTTCCTTCTGTTGGTGTGCCTCCAGACTTGTGACCCTGGTGCTTCTCCAGTGCCTAGCGCAGCCTTCCCTTCCCCCTGGAGATCGTCCTCAGCTCCCCTCCGCTGGCTCGGGCCCTCTCCAGTGCCTAGCCCAGCCTTCCTTTCCCCCTGGAGATCGTCCTCAGCTCCCCTCTGCTGGCTCGGGCCCCTCCTTCACGTCACTGATTGCGGTGGCTTGTTGGCCTTTTCCTTGCCAGCCTGGCTGTATCCTCACACCTGGCACGTAGTAGCTCTTAGCTATTTGGTGGCTGAAAGAACAAACATTCACTGGGAAAGGTGCTCGCTCTCTCGAGCAGAGAGGCAACAGCATCCTAGGTGAGGGTGTATTGCAGGCAGTGCTGAGATGGGCTGAGCCCTGGCTTGTGGGCAGTGGGGGAGGGGTGACCCAGAACGGGAGGTGGGCGGAGAAGGACTTCTCCTGACAAGTGACCCTGAGGTTTGAAGGCGAACTAGGGGTTATCCGAACGAGTGGGATGGAGAGTAAGGGGGATCCAGGCAGGAAGAACATCTGGTCCAGGCTCTTACCTACCTGGTGGTAAGAGAGAACAGGGTGCAGAGGGGGCTGGAGGGGGGCTCAGAATTAACTGGTCTAAGGCAGAGGGGTGTAGTGATGAGGCTGGGAAGGCAGACAGAGGGCCGACCCAGAGGGCCTCATAAGTCTTGCTGAGGGCAGTGTGGGCTGCTGCGTTATTTGAAGAGAGGAGAGATACGGTCTGACGGGCGGTTCAGAGCTGCTCCAGGCTGCTGCGTTGGAGAACGGGCTGCAGGCGGGCAGGACTGGGGAAAGGAGACCAACTAGGAAGCTCCAGCCATAGCCCAGGGAGAAGATGTCAGACATCGGACCCCAGCTGTGGCTGGGAATAGAGCAGAGGAGACAGATGAGAGAGGAAGTAGCCAGGACCAAACGGCTTGATTCAGAGTGACACACGGCCGAGGACCAACACGTCCACGGATGAGTAGTGAAGCCTCGGTGACAAGAGGTCGCTGGGACAGACTAGTTGGTGTCCATTGTTTGGGGAGCCTTATGTGTGAAGTATCACTGGACATAACACACAGGATTGTCATCAGATTTTCAGTTTATTTGCAGTCACCTTCAGCAGTGGGTGAGAAAAGGAAAATGATTGATTTTAATTAAGAAACTGCAAACAAAGGTTGCCTCGTAGACAAAGCCACATCCTATCAGGTTTCATAGAAAGAACAGTATGACAGGGCATTGTGCCAGCTGTGGGTTTCTGGGGAGGAAAAGGTTCGCAAGTTAATTTAAAGGAGTCTTAGAAGGAACATACTTTAAAAAAAGGAAATGCGGGTGCTGTGAATTGGAGTTATTTTAAGTTGAGGGGCCAGTTGGAACTGGCGGAAGGTAAAGGGGAGCATTGATGAGGCTGTATCAGGTGCCAGCTTGCTTCTAGTTGAGTATGTAGCCACTTAATATGAATGCAGAAAAATTGTCACCCTAGGCATTTAGCCATCGAGTATTATTTGATTTTGTTACACAGTGAATGTTGTTTATAATAATTATCTCAGAATTTCAAAAGCCGTTTTAAAGCTTTGCTTAAACAGTTTCAAGTGCTTATCTAACCCATGGAGGGTTCTTTTTCCATGGAATTTTTGCTAATCTTACAGTGTAGTACTTGTACACATCGAGCAGATTTGCCATATCACGTAACAGCTATAAAAACAGTAACTGACTCTTGAACTTTCATCTCTCAACAGAAGATTTTGAATCATTTTTTTCAAATACTTATTAAGTTACATTATGTCCTGGAAAGGAATACAAGCTATCATTTTCATTTTAGAGATGGATAAATTTGAAAAGCAACTTGGTAAAGGGATGAGACACTAATTATTAAGCTCTGTGAGATCTATAGTTTGTACACTGTCGCTTGGACGCAGCCAGCCTTGTGAAGTGGGCACGCAGGTGCTGCTTGCACCCTGGTCAAGGAAACTGAGGGTCTTGGGGTTGAGCGTGGGAGCTGTGGGCGAGCCTGGCAGGCGACGGGGCCTAAATCTCAACTCAGGTCGGAAAGGGACCCTGCGTTCCTGTCACCCCGGGGCTGCCTTGAGGCGTGGGTGTCTCATGAAGCCTTTTCAGGTGGTGAAGCTTTGCGTTTTGTCCCCAGGTTACCACACCACGGTCTTTGGTGTCTTTAGCGACTGTTTGCTGGACAATCTCCCGGGAATAAAGACCAGCGGCTCCACGGTGGAAGTCATCCCTGCTCTGCCCAGACTGCAGATCAGCACGTCTCTGCCCAGGTAGAGCACGCGCAGCACTGGGTCTGCTTGCTGACAAGAGGGGCACCTAGGAGTGCTGTTCGGTACACCTTCTGCAGGGGCCCCAAGAGTCTGAGTTAACCTGTGATCGTTACGACCAGAATAGAGGCGAAGGGTTTCTTCGAGTTAACCAGTAGGCAGTGTGCTCTGCCTGCAGCAAACTGGAATATAGTTGAAGTGTTTCTTACCAAGATCAGAACAAAATGTGAAATTAGGCTTTGGAATTGTAATTTTGGTGAGAAACAGTTGAGGTTTTAGAGAACTTAAGAAAAAGTCTTATCTTCTAAAAAATAGTCTTTTTTTTTTTTTTTTTTCCTTTAGCATTATAGGAAAGCATAAAGAAGAAAGGGAAACCTCAGAGTGAATTACTATTAATGCTTTCCGGTGTGTCCTTCCACTGTTTATCCATTAAAAAAATGTTTGAATAGTTGAGATCATACTACATTTTATATACTATCATAGATTACTTCTTGCATAAACGTATAACATTAGCTAAACATTTCTATTTTAATTGCTTAAAAAATTACATCATAAAGGTATCTCAGAATCTCATCACCATTCATTTCCTTGCTTTTGGAATTTGGGATTGTCTCAATTTTTGCTCATATGAATAATGCTTTAATGTTTATCCTTTGGGCTGTTTTTATAAAATATATCTTGGTATTTTTCTGAAATGTTTCAAAAGCTCAGTCACTTACTTGATGGGCCCCTTCTCAGTGCCAGCCTCGTCTCATCCCAGCTCAGGGCTCTGATGGGTGGGACGCTGTGCTTTGGGACACTCAGCGCCTGTGTCCGGGCCAGGCCTGCGGCCAGGCTGCATGGTTCTCTGCTTTCTCCCTCCTTCTTTTCCCACCGTACCAGAGGGGCTGGCATCCTCTTTGCTTGAGAGGCAGAGTAATTTGTGCAGGCTCTGTTTTAGTTTTCCTAAACACCTTCTCTGCAAATTCAAATTGACTACAAACAGCTTTCACTTGAGAAGGAGAGAAGGACTGCCTGCTAAAATGTGGAAAGAAGTCATTTATAGTGAGGACGGGAGTCACTTTTCCTTCCTTGACAGAGAAAGTTTATTTCTTGACTCATGAACAACTTTACAGGTATAAAATGCAAAGGAATTCACGTTGATTCTTTATGCTGTTATTTTCAGAAAATGTGGTTTAGATGCGCTTTTTAACCCCACCTCCCGCACATGCACCTGCCTCGTTGTTGGCTGGCTTTCGTCCCCACTGTGCCTCTAGAGCCTTTTCCCTGTGGTCACCGGTCCCTCCTTGCCCGGAAGTGGGTTTGCTGCCTGTGGGTTGGGAAGGAGACACCAGGGTAATGAGCGTTGTGGATTGAGTGACAGTCAGTAGGACTCAGGCTGGAGCTTCAGACCAGGGCTGTAGTGCCGGAGCCTCAAGGGAGTGTCAGGCGAGGCTCGGGGCCTCTGGTCCAGGGCCCCAGCTGGCCAGTGCTGAGGACCCGCCAGCTGCCCTGGGTCCCGTCAGGAGTTGCCAGCGTTGCTCGTCGATTTTACCTGTGACGTGGAGGCTGTTGTATGTACTTTTCATTTTTCTTCGTTTTCCTCCACTTCCCATGTTATCATTTGGAATGGTTCATTTAAGTTTTCTTCTTAAATCAGTGGATTTTCCCAGGCCATTTCTGAGCATGAGATTTCAAAAAATTTTCAAAGAGTGCAGCATGCTCACGGATCATTTGAATTAATTCATTGTTTCACTTTTGTCCTCACCATAATCCAATCATGAATAATTTTTTTTGCTTCACACATGCTTGAGAAAGTAAGGCCCAGTGAGAGCGATCACGTGGATGACAGGTCAGTGACCCAGGGCGCGTCTGCATGTAGACAGCGCTTATCATGTGGCAATTTGCCCTTGAGTTCCTGGACGCTGGGTGCTGATTCCATGTTAAAGCCAAGGCTCCCTAGTCCCTGTTTCTGAAATGTTTTAAGTGTGGTGATGTGAATAATTCTAAAATGCCATTGGTTTCCTTTGTTTTTTCTGTGTTTCTAAAATTTATTATAATCATTACTATTATTTTAGGTCTGCACATTCACTGCAGCCTTCCTCTGGTGATGAAATATCCACTAACGTGTCAGTCCAGCTTTACAACGGAGAAACTCAGCACCTTGTTGTGAAGCTGGAAAATATTGGGATGGAGCCACTGGAGAAACTGGAAGTCACCTCAAAACTTCTCACCACCAAAGGTAGGGAATTTAAGTAGGTTTGACCCCAGAAATGTTTATCTTTTTTATTTGCAGAAGAGACACATTAGATAACCAGCGTTCAGAAAGCCTAAAAATTTCTTCCAGTTTTTTTTTTTTTTTTGGTACGCGGGCCTCTCACTGTTGTGGCCTCTCCCGTTGCGGAGCACGGGCTCCGGATGCGCAGGCTCAGCGGCCATGGCTCACGGGCCCAGCCGCTCCGCGGCATGTGGGATCTTCCCGGACCGGGGCACGAACCCACGTCCCCTGCATCGGCAGGCGGACTCTCAACCACTGTGCCACCAGGGAAGCCCTCTTGCACTTTTAATTTGACACCACTGTGAAATTTTTGTCCTAATCATGCGTGAAGAACACGCAAAGGAAGATAATGGAGCACGGGATGCACCTTCGTATCCCCTGTGCTCTTAACAATGATCAGATCTCGGGAAGCGTATCCTGGAATGAATGAATGAAGAGAAGCATTTGCAGGTTCAGAAGCATTACCATCTAGGATCCATCCATCCAGCCCAGTGTTTTCTGTGGGTTCAACACTTAGAGCCTGTGCACTCCCTCTTAAAGACAGATTCTGTTTCCTAGTGCTAAGGCACACGTAGCTTGGGTGTCATAAGACCTGTGTTAAACTTTGGCTTCACTGTTTACTTGCTCTTTGTCCTTCACATGCCTCAGCTTCCTCCTGGGTAAGCAGGGGAGGTGGTCCTTACCATGAAAAGTTGTTCTAAGAATTAAGTGAGGCAGCATGCGGCAGAGGACCTGGTCTGCTCGTGGTTAGTGAATGGTACTGATCAAAGGGGGGATATATTGTGTGTGTGTGTGTGGGGGGGAGGGCATCGAGAGTAGTAAGCGGAAGTAAAATCAGGTCATTTAATAAAGGTAGCGAAATTATACTGTCTGGGGAGAGCAAGCTGGTGGGATTTCGGGGTGTTTACATGCCTTTGACATAGGAGCGAGGTGAGCCCGGCATCCAGTGGGAGCTTGGGCGCACCTGGGCGCTGCTGGGGACGCTGCTGTCCCGGGGCTCCTGGCACTGGTGGGCCGAGGCCACCATCTCCGTGAGGGTCTCCAGGATCGGATGCTGGGCCATGGGGCCACAGGCATTCGGCTTCAGAACTACTTTTCCAAAGTCCATTTACACAGTCATCGTGTGAGAGTGACGGCTGCCCCAAGTCCCCTCTGCCCTGTGGCATCGTAGTCATTTTATCCACGTCAGGGAGGTGGGGTGTAATGCTCTAACACCAGGGTTTAATTTGTATTTCCCTGATGACCAGTGAAGTTGAACACCTTTCACATGGTTTTGGATACTCAGGTCCTTTGTCGTACCAGCGCTTTGTCCTTTTTTTCCCGGTGGGTGTTCTGCCTTCTCTCTGTCTCTGTTTCTCTCTGTCTCTGTGTGTCTGTCTCTCTCGCTGTCTCTGTCTGCCCCTCTCTCCTGACTTGCAGGGTGTCTTTGATCCTGAGTGTAAGTTCTTTGCTGGAACTGTGTGGTGTGAATATCCCCTCCTACTCTACCCGCTGCCTTTACACTCTCTCAGCCATGTCCTTGGATAAACAGAAGTTCTTCATTTTAGTATGGTTCACCTAATCATTCTTTTCTTTTATGGTCATTGCGTTTTGTGTCTCTGAGTCTTTCGGGAATTTTGATGATCCTACCTTAATCGCATCCTTTCTTCCCTTTCTCTCCTATTTTCAGGAGCAAACACATATGGATTAGGTAGAAAATGCCTCCCTGACATGAAATACCTTCATCTGGTATTCTGAAGTTAATTAAGTGGTTAAAGGGGTTGGCTGATGTTTGAACAAGCGAGCATTGAATGACAGAAAATTGCAGAGTACATAATGGTAAAAATTTTCACATCTCCTGTGATTTACCTTGCCTTCACAGCTTAGCAACTGGAAAATATCTCTTCCTTTTCTCAAATAAACCCAAATGGTAACCACGTGTCCATTATTCATTACAAACTTGCTTCTTCCTTCCGAAGCACAGCTCCTCAGGGTTCTCCTTTGGAAACCCCTGCTGTCCCTGCGCCGCAGGCCCCGGATCCCTGGCCTCTGCCCCAAGCTTCAGCCTCAGCCTCAGCCACCTCTCCCCTTAAACTCTCGTCACGTTGACCGTTAGGAGATAGTTTCAGTTTCCTGGATGTTCGTGCTGTCTCTCTAAACTTGAGGATAAACCATCTCCTCCCACTAGGAGCCGACTTGCTAACTTCTGTTCCTGCCTTTGCCTCTTCTGCAGTTAACGTATCCTGGGGTTTCTGCTTCGTGGTCACTCTGGGAAGCCTTCCTAGACTGGGTGACTGGGGCCCCCCTTTGTCGTCTCAGAGGCCCGGGTGACTTCTGAGGAGCCCCTTTCGTTCCGAGTTGTCATTGCTTGTGGTCTGGTCTCCCTCCAGCCAGGTGTGAGTCTCTCAAAGGCAGCGAGTGCGTTCCCCTGCCTTTGGTGTTCTTACGCTTTTGAACTCTTGTGGAACTTATTCTTCGTATCAGCCATTCCCTCCCTCTCGAACCTTTCATTATAAAAATATTCAAACATACAGAAGAGCGGAGAGAATTTTACAGCGAACACTGCAAACCCACCGTCTAGGTTCTATAATGTTTGGCTATCCAGCCTCCTATCCATCCATTGATCCATCTTGTTTTTTTTGCGTCGTTCAAAATAAGTTGTAGATTTCTGTGCATTTTACCCATTAATACTTTAGCATGCATATCATTAATTAGACTTCAAGTTTGTTTACTTTTCTTTGGTAAAATGTATATGGGGTGAAATACACAAACCTTAAGTTACCATTTGATAAGTTTTGACAAGTACGCGTGTCTCACCCAAACTCTTATCAAGATATATCACAGACCATTCTCATCACCTCAGAAAATCCTCTCATGGCCCTTTCCAGCCAATCCCTGCCCAACCTGAGAGGTGGCCACTCTCCGTATTTACCTGGTCAGCCCTTGCTCATCGTTTACTGGCAGCGATGTGGGAGGTTGGAAACGCTCATGGGAACCAGGCAGAATCCCTGGAGAAGCCTCCGGGGCTGGGTCCTTCCAACACTGTCAGCAGTCACCTTCTCGCCCAGCTCTCAGTTTAGCCTCTTCGAGGGCAGGGGGTCAAGTATTATTACCCTCACTCTATGGATAGGGAAGGTGAAGGCCGAAGAGGTTAAATGACGTATCTGGGATCACAGCTGGTTCCATCTTGTGTAGCACGGGCTGGCCATTCAAAACAACACGTTTGCAAGTGAAAAATTAAAGCTGTCATTCTTTTTTAATTCTCATCCCGAGCTGCCATACATTTACGTGTGGAATTAAAGTAATGAAAATAAACCATCTGCTTCCAAAATATACAAAGGGAATAATTCCTGTCACTTATATTCTACAGTACCAAAAAGCTGTCAGTATCAATAAATGATGTACTATGAATGTGAAGACGGGAAACTGTCTTAAACCGGGAACACGAGTGAGCTCCTTGTGAAGCTCTTCCACAGGGAATTAAACGCTCCCTCCTCCGGGGTCCGTGTTATTTTCTTTGTAGCGCTGTTGAGGTTATTTTATGTCTCAGCAGTAATAATAACTTTTACTTTCTAGCACTCACCACGTACCGGCTGAGTGGTACTTCAGGTAGTTTTTTCTCATTAGGTAAAAACGACACCTGTAAGAGGCCTTTCTGGGGGTAGGGGTGGTCTGTTTACCTCACTGCTGCAGCGCCGGGGCCCGGGAACTAAGAACAGTGCTTGTCACAGAGGAGGTGCTGAGTGAACCCGGCGCGAGTTCCCACCACACAGGTTGTTGCGCGGCTGGCGCGTTAATGCAGGACACAGGAGCGCTGAGGACGACCCTGAGCATGAAGTGCCCACGTCTTGCCTGCTCCGAGGGTGCTGACTGCTCTCGGTGTGTTCTGCCTGCAGGTGGTCTGCGTGCGCGGGGCCTTGGCCGCGTGGGAGGCCTGCTTGTGAGCCCCACGTCTTCTCCTCCTCTTCCTGCCGCCCGTCAGGGGCCCTCACAGGTCTCTGGTCACGCCCTCACTCCCCTCTGATTGACCCCCTTTTCTTCAGATAAAGAAAAGTTTCCTGTTGTGTGGTTTTTTTAAAAATGATGTTTGCTGTGGGTTTGTCATATATGGCCTTTATTATGTTGAGGTAGGTTCCCTCTATGCCCACTTTCTGGAGAGTTTTTATCTTAAACCGGTGTTGAATTTTGTCAAAAGCTTTTTCTGCATCTGTTGAGATGATCATATGGTTTTTATTCTTCAGTTTGTTAATATGGTGTATCACATTGATCGGTTTGCGTATATTGAAGAATCCTTGCATCCCTGGGATAAATCCCACTTGATCATGGTGTATGATCCTTTTAATGTGCTGTTGGATTCTGTTTGCTAGTATTTTGTTGAGGATTTTTGCGTCTATATTTATCAGTGATATTGGTCTGTAATTTTCTTTTTTTGTAGCACCTTTTTCTGGTTTTGGTATCAGGGTGATGGTGGCCTCATACAATGAGTTTGGGACTGTTTCTTCCTCTGCAATTTTTTGGAAGGGTTTGAGAAAGATGGGGGTTAGCTCTTCTCTAAATGTTTGATAGAATTCACCTGTGAAGCCATCTGGTCCTGGACTTTTGTTTGTTGGAAGATTTTTTTTTTTTTTTTGCTGTACGCGGGCGTCTCACTGCTGTGGCCTCTCCCGTTGCGGAGCACAGGCTTCAGACGCGCAGGCTCAGCAGCCATGACTCACGGGCCCAGCCGCTCCGTGGCATGTGGGATCTTCCCAGACCGGGACACGAACCCGTATCCCCCGCATCGGCAGGTGGACTCTCAGCCACTGTGCCACCAGGGAAGCCCCTGTTGGAAGATTTTTAATCACAGTTTCAATTTCATTACTTGTGGTCCGTCTGTTCATATTTTCTGTTTCTTCCTGGTTCAGTCTTGGAAGGTTATACCTTTCTAAGAATTTGTCCATTTCTTCCAGGTTGTCCATTTTATTGGCATAGAGTTCCTTGTAGTAGTCTCTTAGGATGCTTTGTATTTCTGCGGTGTCTGTTTTAACTTCTCCTTTTTCATTTCTAATTTTATTGATTTGGGTTCTCTCCCTCTTTTTCTTGATGACTCTGGCTAATGGTTTATCAATTTTGTTTATCTTCTCAAAGAACCAGCTTTTAGTTTTATTGATCTTTGCTATTGTTTTCTTTGTTTCTATTTCATTTATTTCTGCTCTGATCTTTATGATTTCTTTCCTTCTGCTAACTTTGGGTTTTGTTTGTTCTTCTTTCTCTAGTTCCTTTAGGTGTAAGGTTAGATTGTTTATTTGAGACTTTTCTTGTTTCTTGAGGTAGGCTTGTATTGCTATAAACTTTCCTCTTAGAACTGCTTTTGCTGCATCCCATAGGTTTTGGATTGTCGTGTTTTCATTGTCATTTGTCTCTAGGTATTTTCTGGTTTCCTCTTTGATTTCTTCAGTGATCTCTTGGTTATTTAGTAACATATTGTTTAGCCGCCATGTGTTTGTGTTTTTTACGTTTTTTTCCCTGTAATTCGTTTCTAATCTCATAGCATTGTGGTCAGAAAAGATGCTTGATATGATTTCAATTTTCTTAAATTTACTGAGGCTTGATTTGTGACCCAAGATGTGATCTATCCTGGAGAATGTTCTGTGCACACTTGAGAAGCAAGTGTAATCTGCTGTTTTCGGATGGAATATCCTATAAATATCAATTAAATCTATCTGGTCTATTGTGTCATTTAAAGCTTATGTTTCCTTAGTAATTTTCTGTTTGGGTGATCTGTCCATTGGTGTAAGTGAGGTGTCAAAGTCCCCCACTGTTATTGTGTTACTGTCAATTTCCTCTTTTATAGCTGTTAGCAGTTGCCTTATGTATTGAGGTGCTCCTATGTTGGGTGCATATATTTTTATAATTGTTATATCTTCTTCTTGGATTGATCCCTTGATCATTATGTAGTGTCCTTCCTTGTCTCTTGTAACATTCTTTATTTTAAAGTCTATTTTATCTGATATGAGTATTGCTACTCCAGCTTTCTTTTGATTTCCATTTGCATGGAATATCTTTTTCCATCCCCTCACGTCCAGTCTGTATGTGTCCCTAGGTCTGAAGTGGGTCTCTTGTAGACAGCATATATATGGGTCTTGTTTTTGTATCCATTCAGCAAGCCTGTGTCTTTTGGTTGGAACATGTAGTCCACTCACGTTTAAGGTAATTACTGATATGTATGTTCCTATGACCATTTTCTTAATTGTTTTGGGTTTGTTTTCATAGGTCCTTTTCTTCTCTTGTGTTTCCCACATAGAGAAGTTCCTTTAGCATTTGTTGTAGAGCTGGTTTGGTGGTGCTGAATTCTCTTAGCTTTTGCTTGTCTGTAAAGCTTTTGCTTTCTCCATCGAATCTGAATGAGATCTTTGCCGGGTACAGTAATCTTGGTTGTAGGTTCTTCAGTTTCATCACTTTAAATATGTCATGCCACTCCCTTCTGGCTTGTAGAGTTTCTGCTGAGAAATCAGCTGTTAACCTTATGGGAGTTCCCTTGTATGTTATTTGTTGTTTTTCCCTTGCTGCTTTCAATAATTTTTCTTTGTCTTTAATTTTTGCCAATTTGATTACTGTGTGTCTCAGTGTGTTCCTCCTTGGGTTCATCCTGTATGGGGCTCTCTGAGTTCCTGGACTTGGGTGGCTATTTCCTTTCCCATGTTAGGGAAATGTTCGATGATAATCTCTTCAGATATTTTCTTGGGTCCTTTCTCTCTCTCTTCTCCTTCTGGGACCCCTATAATGCGAATGTTGTTACGTTTAATGTTGTCCCAGAGGTCTCTTAAGCTGTCTTCATTTCTTTTCATTCATAGCAGTGAATTCCACCATTCTGTCTTCCAGGTCACCTATCCGTTCTTTAGCTTCAATTATTCTGCTATTGATTTCCTTCTAGTGTATTTTTCATTTCAGTTATTGTATTGTTCATCTCTGTTTGTTTGTTCTTTAATTCTTCTAGGTCTTTGTTAAACATTTCTTGCATCTTCTCAATCTTTGCCTCCATTCTTTTTCCGAGGTCCTGGATCATCTTCACTATCATTATTCTGAATTCTTTTTCTGGAAGGTTGCCTATCTCCACTTCGTTTGGTTGTTTTTCTGGGGTTTTATCTTGTTCCTTCGTCTGGTACATAGCCCTCTGCCTTTTCATCTTGTCTGTCTTTCTGTGAATGTGGTTTTTGTTCCACAGGCTGCAGGATTGTAGTTCTTCTTACTTCTGCTGTCTGCCCTCTGGTGGATGAGGCTGTCTCCCTGTTGTGTTTTTCTCCTCCATCTTCCTTGCTTTCCTGTCTTGTTCTAATCCCTGTTCTTACAGACTCACGGAGTGAAGTAAGTCAGAAAAAGAAAAACAAATACCGTATGCTAACACATATATGTGGAATAATAATAATAAAAAAGGTTCTGAAGAACCTAGGGGCAGGACAGGAATAGAGACGCAGATGTAGAGAATGGACTTGAGGACCTGGGGAGGGGGAAGGGGAAGCTGGGATGAAGTGAGAGTGTGGCGTGGACATATATATACTACCAAATGTAAAATAGATAGCCAGTGGGAAGCAGCCGCATAGCACAGGGAGATCAGCTCGGTGCTTTGTGACCACCTAGAGGAGTGGGGTAGGGAGGGTGGGAGGGAGACACAAGAGGGAGGAGATATGGGGATATATGTATATGTATAGCTGATTCACTTTGTTATACAGCAGAAATTAACACACCATTGTAAAGCAATTATACTCCAATAAAGATGTTAAAAAAAAAAGAAAACAAATCCTTTTGCATTTGCAGTATATGGGATCAGGGACACTTAAGAGACACACAGACCTTTGTGGGCCTCTCAGGGGTCTGAACTGCCGTCTGGGCACTTATGGGGCACGTGTGTTCCCCCATCACAAGCTCCTGACCTGGAGCTGAGCATTTACAATCCACCCATCAGGACAGGGATCACCCGCCCATGTCATGGAGTGATTCTAATTTCAGTCTGTTTGTGAGCACGTCTCTATTTGTAGGTTTTCAAAGAGCCAAACTTCTGCCTTTACTTAAGTAGTCATAAATTTTATTATAATTAAGCCCAAATTGAGATGCATTTATTGTATTTGCTTTTCAACAAATCTTCTGAGATACCCGTGAGTGTGTGTACAAACACAAATATACACATACCTGTGTACATAAATACGTATACACATCCCTTAATTTCTTTATACTTACAGCTTAATTTTTTGACAAAAAGCAACGGCTCCATGTGGGTATAATGAACAGCTCATAAGTGTTTTGACTGAGGTGCCGTTCCCTGCTGCTCCCTGCTTTCATCAGCATTGCGGCAAAGTCTCTGCAATTAGAAGCACAAATGAAAGGTCCTCAGATGTTGAAGGTCAGCAGCAGTAATGACTCCTCTGGTAGTGTCAGTGTCACATAACCAGTATGACTTGACTGCATGAAACTAAACTCTAGCATTCAAATAATGACTATTATTTCTGAAACAGAATTCCACAGGGGAGAAAATTAGTGACATATGCTACTCTCTTGGTTTATGTTTATCTTGTTATTCCTGATAGCTTATCATTATATAGGATTTTGAAAAGCCCCTCTGGACTTTCCATTTTGTAGCACAGTAATGAAGGAAAGAACCAGAAAGGCCCACTTTTGAGGCGTAAAAACATATTAAATCCGACAATGAAGCTATTCGGCTTTCTGTCCTGCTGCAGCTGGAGGAGAGTCCGTGCGCTGTGAATTCCTCTAAATACCTTAGTTGTTTGGCCGCAGAAGGTGAATAAGCTGTTCCCCACGGGTGGACTTGCCTGTTGTCTGAATGTGTCACTCTTAAGCCACGGAACTTAACACAGAAATAAGCAGTGCAGCTTAGCGCCCTTTCTGAGTATACCCTAAGCTTGGAGGCAGTGGGTTACTGAACACAGGGCTTTGAACCTTATTTAGCTACTGGCCTTTTCTGGGGCTGGGGGCAGGGGTTGGGTGGCAGTTTTCAGGTCTCTTCTTGAGCTGTGCCGTTTGCCTGCGCACGTAGCGGGAGCAGCCAGCGCGGTTCCACGCGGCTCGCGTGCTGCCCTTGACCCTTTCCTGTTGCTCTGGTGTTCCCTCTGTCAGGGCAGGTGGTAGCACGGCCTCTCTTCAGCCGGTGACTTGAGAGATGGGTTTTGGAGTCGGATGGGTTTGGCTCCCAGCCCCTTGTTGTTAGTGACCCCTGCGTGGCTGCCCTGAGCAGGCCGCTGAGTGCTTGTGGGTTAGCGTTGCAGCCTGGGCACCCCTGGCCCAGCCCTGCTCTCATCTGGTGATTCCAGAAGGACTGGTAGTGCCTCTGGGGTGCCCAGCACAGTGCCTGGCACGTGGTGGGTGATGGGTACCTGCTAAGTTCCCTTCCCTTTAAGTGGGGAAATGAGCTGCTGCTTCTGCTTCCTGATAGCTGCACAGGGGGAGTGTCTGTGGGGCTGGGAAGCCAGCACTCAGCGTGGGCGGGGCCGACTTGAAATACACAAACTCACGCTGCGCCTGAGGCAGGCAGGTGCCTGGGTCCACGTTTCCTGGGTTCATCTCTCCTTGAGCTGTTCAGAAGCCATCTTAGCTTTCTCTTTGCTCTCAACTTTTTCCTGGAATGGTGAAATTTAACGATCCCCCAGATGAGCAAGGGTGTTCTGGCATTAAACCCTGCTCATCCCACAGCGAACGAGAGCAGAAGAGGTGAGATGGTGAGAAGCAGTCTGGGAGGCCGTGGGCAGCTCTGACAGTGGGGAGCTTGCTGGCTCCTCTGTCCCTGGCCACCCAGGGGAACCTGTTAGCTGATTGATTCTCAGGACCCAAGGGGCTCGCTAAGGAGCCCGCTGAAGGCCCATGAAGGAGTTAACAGTAAGAGTTACCCTCCCTGCCAAGTTTTCTAGTCTTTTTTCGAGTTGCTTGTGTTATGGCATTTTTATGTAATTCTTAAAAACACACACACACACACACACACACACACACAAACACTTTGTGGCAATACAGGGCAAAACCTAAAAAATAAATCTCGTAAAAAAGCGGTTTTTTTCCTTCTTAGCACGGTCAAAGCGTACAAGTGTCTTGGGGAAAAAAGACTCAGTTTCTTCAGTGTCTCCTGCAGTGTTCATGCCACACCCCGCCTGCACGTTTGGGTGAGGACAGAAGCAGAGGAGAGCTGGGAGGAGGTGGCAGCGCCGCACGGGGTTGGTGGGCCAGGCACTCCCGGCAGAGGGGGCAGCACGTGTGGGTGGTAGTAGGGGCACAGCGGGTGAACGTGGGGAAGGGGAGGAGGAAAGGCAGGGGTGAGCCCGGACTGTTCTTCCCAAGGCATTTCAGTCCTGTCAGGACCCACGTATGATGGTGCAGCAGGAGATGCGCTGAGAGCCCTCACCTAGTTTCTGCCCGTCCATGGGAACAGAACTGAATGAGAGCCCGGGTCTTGGCGCCTGGGTTTCAGAAGTGGCCCAATAGAAGCTTTGGGAGGGGGGCCTTTGCGGGGCCTCAGTATCTTGGCCGGTATTGCCATTTCATAGAAAGGTTGGCCAGAGCTGCTGTGGCAGGTGGAGAGGCTGTTTAAAGAAGTTAGCACGCACTGCTATAGTCCTGGGGCTTTGGGGTCCGGGCTTCCAGCAGGCAGGGCCCGAACGGTTTTCTGCCCTGGCTTCATGTCGCCTGGTATGTCATATACCCTTCTATCCCAAATTAATCTGTGGGACTGAAAAATAAAGACAAAGAATGTATTAACCTGGTTCACACATACTGATAGAATGTGAGTTACTGGGTCACCGAGAGGGTTTTGGTGCCATTAGTGCTTTGGGAGGGAAGGCAGTAACTTCCGTTGTGGAGTCGGATGCTGGCAAAGTACCCAGAGAGTAATATATCCAGCAGGGCTAGCGGTCAGGTCAGTTTGTAAAACTTAATCAGAGGAGGCTCCTGCCACATACTCAGTAAAATCATCGCCAGCAAACACCTAGAATCTGTGTGTTCCGTACAGTATTCATTCTATAGGAGGAGGGTGATAAGACCAGCGTGTATGTGAGGTGTTTTGAGTGTAATGTCCATTAAATGCGTCACATGCCCAGGAGGGTGTGTAGACACATACACGCCAAGTCCAGAGTCAACCCCACGGGTCCCACTGCTCTTTAACCTGCCTGGCCTCTCCTCATCTTCAGGTCTGGTCTGATTAGCAGTCTCTCCCGGAGGTTTTCCCTGGATCTGTGCTTACTGTCAGGTGCCCAAGTGTCCCGGCCTGCAGTGATTAATCGTCCACGTTGTCCTTAAATCTTACCTCCCAGGAACCAGCACCCTCAGCAGTCCCATCACCCTTTTCCCAGCTGCCCCTCTGTGTTTAGATCATTCTGAAATAATGTAGTGATATCAGTCTACTAAAAAATCTGAACACCCTGTAAACTAGTGGAATTGGTGATGCCGCTGTGCACCGGACACTTAATTGAGCACCTATTGTATGCCAGGTCCTCTACTTCCCAGCTGGATGACCTCCAGCAAGGACGTGCACTTCCTTGGTTTCCAAGGGGGATAAATGACCACAACTCCGCTGGGTTATTGTGAGGATTAAGTGAGATAACTCACATGTGGAAAGTGTCTGGTGTTCAATGAATAACTAAGTAAATAAATGAATGTGATGTGGTTTCTAAACACCTCTCAAGGACGCCTCCCCTGATCTGTTCCTATTTAAGGATACCCTGAGGATAAATGTGCTCTATTAGACGTGTTCTGAGCGGAGCTCAGCCAGTTCTGGAGGGAGCACACCCCGGACAGGAAGACATGAACTTACTTTGCGTTTATAGCACAGTTTGGCCTCGTGTTCTTGGCAGTTAGCAAACCTCACAGGTCTTTCTTCTTCAATATGAACCTCGATCAAGCTCCCTGTCTTCCACTGGACTCTTGCAATGTTGATTTCTGGGTCCCAAGAGGGTGACTTTATTTTTTAACCCCACCTTGATGGGCCTTCATGCAGGAAGTGAATGTCATGGCTCTAGAATCATTTGGACCTAGAATTCTGGCACTTTTCCCTAGTTTTGGACCATGGGCAAGTTACTCTCTCTAGGTGTCCGTTGCCTTATTCTGACGGAGGGGATTTAGCACAGAGAGTCGGTTTGTTTAAAGGGAGGTGGTAAGGTAACCCAGAGGCAGGAACAGCAGCAGGTTGCTCCCCTGTCTGGGACTGAGGGACAGCAGGAGGGGGGATTAGCGAGGCGGATTAGGGGACTGAGAGGTACAGCGGGAAGGCCTCCCGTTCACCTCGCTGGTGTGGAGGGATTCCCGCCCCCCAGGGCCAGGAGGATGGACACACACGTAGTGCCCAATGCTGGACGGATGGGATCACAGCCCGCCATGCAGGGAACAGAGGGAAACCAGAGGCTGCGGGGAGGCAGGCTTTGTATTGTCAACAAGGTGGGGTGTCCCCTGGTTCCCACAGGGGGCTGTGCTTGGCTGGCAGGGAACTGAAACCCACCCTCAGGGCTAAGCGGGAGCTTCGTCTGGTCCCCGGGATAGGAGGGTTGTTTGTCAGGGGACCGTATCCCCGGGAGCAGAGTCAGGAGGAGAACTTGCAGTGAGGTTGTTCCAGGCCCTCCTGGTTTCACCACATGTCAAGGCAGTGGTAATATTGGACTTGATTCTAGGCCTTAAACACCCGTTCCTCCCGGTCTGTAATGAAGCAGGGATCGTCTGGCAGGAGGGGGAGCCACACAGGTGACACAGCTGCTTCCATTTGACACAACCGGTGCCCCCCCACCCCCCACCCCGTCTCCTTCCTGGGCTCCTTCCTCCTCTCAGCACATTTCAGCTTTAGTGTATACAGTGCTTTACAGACACCACTTAGTTTAATCTGTAAAGGAGCCGTGTGATGTAGGAGTTGTCACCCCCACTTCATACACAAAGAAATGTTGACATGGACGAGTCATCACTCCCCATCCAGCTCTAGGTGGTCAGAGTCAAAAAGGCGTCAAACCCAAGGCCGTCTGACTCCGCAGAGCTAAGGATGCCCCCCTGCCCCCAAAAAGGCCTTTTCTGATTTTGTGTTCCTGTTTCCTGAAGAGTGTCTCTCTCCCACTAAACGTGGATCTGTTTCTCTTTAAGGTGATAGAACATAGAAAGTACTGGTTGAGCTCTGACTCTGTTCACGAGAACAAGAGTGCACGGCTCTTGTTGGGGAGAGAAAGCTGCTCCACGGGGGCAGTGCTCATAGACACAGGCCTTGGAACAGCTGTGATTCTGGAATTCTCTGGTACTTTGATCCATCACTTTTTTTCTTTTCTTTTTTTTTTTTTTTGTGGTACGCGGGCCTCTCACTGCTGTGGCCTCTCCCGTTGCGGAGCACAGGCTCCGGACGCACAGGCTCAGCGGCCATGGCTCACGGGCCCAGCCGCTCCGCGGCAGGTGGGATCTTCCCGGAAGGAGGATCCTCCCGGACCGAGGCACGAACCCGTGTCCCCTGCATTGGCAGGCGGACTCTCAACCACTGCGCCACCAGAGAAGCCCAGATCCATCACATTTTAAATGGTTTGCATCTTTCTTTGCTTTTGAAGGTGCATCCGAATTTTCTACCGGGATAGCTAAGCCTCCTGCTGCCTCAGCTGCATCCTCATTATCACCTTTATTACTGTCATTGTAGAAAAATTATATGGTGACTTCCTGAGCTGGAAACTAGAAGAAACCCTTGCCCAGTTTCCCTTGCAACCTGGAAAGGTGGCCACTTTCACCGTCAGCATCAAAGTGAAGCTGGATTTCTCTTGCCAAGAGAATCTCCTCCAAGACCTCAGTGACGGTAAGTTCCTCCCCAGTTTTGATCAGCACATCGCGGTCCCCAGTCACACGGTAGCGATCACCATGCCTCGAGCCCCGCTGCTCTCTCGGTAACGTGCTTGTTGTTCATTAGCTCTAGCGGCTTGAGACTTCTCCTGGGCACGTACTTAATGAGTGAGTTACTGTGCACAGAGAAAGTAATAAAAGTACTTTTCAGTTGAACGATTTCTTAATTCACACTCTTTACTATTTTGTGCTCATTTGCCAGGAGGTCATCCTAAATTAGTGGAATGTAGGAATTACTGCATTTTTCTTCAAGCATAACTGCTGTGATCCCTTAGACATCTAATTAGCTGTGATTATGAAGTTCTCCTTCAAAGTCTAATGATTTCTATAAGGAAATAGACTGTGGAGCAAAATGAGAATTTATTTTTGTTATAATATTAGGACTAGCTGATCAGGGGTAAGACTCCATAGATTAATTGTGTCTGATGACACAGCATGCATTCATACTTTTATCGGGGGTCATCGTGGGGTGTGTTAGTTAGCTCAGGCTGGGTCATCGTGGGGTGTGTTAGTTAGCTCAGGCTGGGTCATCGTGGGGTGTGTTAGTTAGCTCAGGCTGCCACAAGAGAATACCACAGACAGTATGGCTACAATTACCAACTTCTTTTCTCATAGTTGTGGAGGCTCGAAGTCTGAGATCAAGGTGCCAGCATGGCCAGGTTCTGGTGAGGGCCCTTTCCTGGCTTGCACACAGCTGCCTTCTCACTGTGTCCTCACGCGGCAGAGCGAGCCTGGTGTCTCTTCCCCTTCTTAGAAGGACGCCAGTTTTATCAGACTAAGGCCCCACCCTGTGGCCTCATTTAACTTTTGTTACCTCCTCACGGGCCCTGTCTTCAATTATAGTCACAGTGGAGGTTAGGGCTTCACCATATGAATTTGGGGGGCCACATTCAGTCAAAGGGCGTTATTGGAGATGGTCAACGGATTCTGTTACTAGAGCTTAGCAACTATGTGACTTTGACTTCTTTGTGCCTTAATCTGATAAGATGACAGTAATACCCATTTCTACAGTTGCTGTGAGGATTTGCCCTTCACCTGGAACATGGTAAGGGGTCAACAAGTGTTAGTTATACCCCCCCCCACCCCCATCACAGATTTATGACATTACAAGACATTTAATCACCTCTTATTAGAAACAAGCACTTGACCGGGCTCTCGGAAAACAGAGATGAGTGAGTCAAGGTCTGTCCCCTGGGCAGTAGTAATAACAGCAGCTAACATTTAAGAGGTGTGCATAGATCAACTCGCTGAACCCTCACAGCAGCCCTATGAAATAGGTGCTATTAATAGCTCCGTTTTACAAATAGGGACAGTAAGGCATAGAGAGGTTGTACAGTTTTTCCAAGGTCACACAGCTAGGAAGTGGCAAAGCTGGGTTGTGAAGCCAGGCCGCCTGACTCCAGAGTCTGTCCTCGTAACTACTCTGTGGCCTGTTGTTGCCCAGAGGGTCAGCCAGAAAAATAAATATGTGATTGGAACACCCTGAGACTCAGGGGTGTAACTGAGATGCAGCTCACTTTGTCAGTAGGGTCCTGCAGGGAGGGCCTCCCAGAGCTGGGGTGTGACTTGGGCCTGAACTGGGGAGTATCCTAGAAGAAGAAAAAAGCCTGTGCTCCACAGGCCTTTCAAGGAGCAGCAGGTGCCGAGGCCCGGAGATCTCTGGCCAGTGATGCAGTGGGATTCACCTACAGCGACTAGATGGACATACGTGTGGACGCAGACCTGATTATTCAGATCTCATTTCAGTTGTCTCCCCGGTGGAGAGGCTACCCGGACCGCGTCGGCTGGGTCAGCATGCCCCGCCCACTGTCATTCTTGTCGGGTCCCCCCACATTATGGACAGCTCCTGTTCCCTGGAAGCGTCTTGTTTGGTTTTTCCTGTCCTGCTGCATCTGTCCTTTACCTTAGAAGTTTCACAGGGAGAAGGACCTCATCTGTCTTACTCAGGAGGTCCTGTATTCACATTACCTAGACGGCATACCTGGAGGGAGGGGAGTGGATGAGCTCCTCTTCCCCTCCCCCCTCGATGTGGCGGCTCCTCCCTCCTGACCTCGTCTGACCCTAATGACCTCCCAAAGGCCCCGCCTCCCAGTGCTGTCACATTGGGGTTAGGGCTTCAACACAGGGATTCTGGGGGGACACCTACTCTAAGTCCATAGCACGCTCCATGAAATTTCTTCTCCTGTACTCTCTGGAGTGTTTAAATAACATTTATATTATTAATGCAGGTAGGAAAATAAGTTTACTGTTGGACACACTAGAAATGGAAAATATCACGTGGATTTAACATTATACCAGAACTCAAAAAGTATCCGATGAAATGGATATTCTTTTCTGTCTCTAAATGGCTTTGTACCACTGGACTGCATCTTTCTATAAGTAGACAGAGGGTTACAGACAGAGTTTCTGACTTTTCTTTTTCCCAGGAAGGGAGTTTAGCAGAATCAGTGGTGCCTGACACCTGTCCAGGGAATGCTTGATGAGTTGTTATCCCGGGGGTCTGTCTGGGCAAGTGGATGCCTAGCTGAGACCATCTGGATGTGAGACGTGAGGGAAAGCTGATCGTTACTTGTGCTGCTGACATTTGGGGCAGGCTACTCCTGAGAGAGAGCAAATGGAAGGCCTCCGGGTGGAGGCTGAAGCTGCTTTTATTTTGGTGGCTCCTTGAGTTTATGTGTGCAATGTGGACATATTTTGTTACGTTTCTGCCTTTAGTTACAGAGCTCTGAAGGATTGTCTCTGCCCTCTGTGCTGAAAGTAAAATTGCAACTTGGGATTTATAGTCTGAAAATACCTTCTTCTCTCTTTTAAAATAAAACCAAAGAGAGCTAGAAGTAGGTTTACCAAGTGGTTTGTAAATGTAAGGCTGGCCTAGGTTCCTGTCAGTTAGATATAGTACAGGTGTGCAGTAGAGCATGGTTATAATTAATTAGATGCCCTCTTGGGCTTCCCTGGTGGTGCAGTGGTTAAGAATCTGCCTGCCAATGCAGGGAACACGGATACGAGCCCTGGTTCAGGAAGATCCCACATGCCGCAGAGCAACTAAGCCCGTGCGCCACAGCTACTGAGCCTGCGCTCTAGAGCCTGTGAGCCGCAACTACGGAAGTCTGTGCACCTAGACCCCATGCTCCACAACAGGAGGAGCCACCGCAATGAGAAGCCCACGCACCGCAATGAAAAGTAGCCCCCGCTCACTGCAACTAGAGAAAGCCTGCGTGCAGCAACGAAGACCCAATGCAGTCAAAAATTAAATAAATAAATAAATAAAAATTAGATGCCCTCTTTATTTATTTTTGTACTGATATATGTGTTTTTATTTTTGTAATACGGTATCATAGTTTATGGCATTTATAGTAGAACAGAATTGGAATATACTTTTTATTTTAGATTTTTTGTTTTAGATGTGGACCATTTTTTAAAGTCTTTACTCAATTTGTTACAATATTGCTTTTGTTCTATGTTTCGGCTCTTTGGCCCTGAGGCATGTGAAATCCTAGCTCCCCGACCAGGGGTCCAGGGATCGAACCCGCCTGCATTGGAAGGCGAAGTCCTAACCACTGGACTGCCAGGGAAGTCCCAGAATATACTTTTTTATAGTGTGTTAAAGTAATATACTTTTACATAAATTTGCATTAATGTATATAGTGGTCTGGCAAGTACAGTATTCTAAGTGAGATGCCCTCTCTATTGATAATGGTTAATAGACACTCCGGCTGGTCATTTACATAGCAAATCGTAGAGTTTGAGACACAGAATCTTAATGTCCACACCCGGGCAAGCTCTGTAGAGGAAAGAAAAAGTTGGACACCAAGGCCCACAAAGGACTTCTGCAGAGTCTGGTCGGTGGATAATGAATGCATTGCTCCGTGTAGTTCAGTCTGAGCGACCTGGAGCCTGTGGTTTAGCCCTTACTTGGAGACAGCTGTACACTCAGTGGCAGAGGCTCACTTGTGGCCTCTTGCAACTGGGAGATGCCCCACGGGTGGCACTTGGTCTGACAGTTTCAGAACCTCCAGCCGGGGACCCCTGTGGACCCGATTGGCTTTTTAGGCAGGGACTCACATTAACTATGGTTACTGAAACCAGATGCCATTTAAAAAACTTACAGAAATAAATGTAGCTGTCATGCAAAGCAGGACACTGGATCCAGTGTGGGCTGTAGACAGATGGAAGAGAATTAATATTTGTTGAGCATTGTCAGATGCTGCATATCAGGTCTGGACCAGCGACTTTATTTGCATTATTTCTATTTAACCTTCCCGACAGCTCTATAAGGTAGATGATTCCATTTTGTAAAGACAGGTGGGAGGACTATTCTGGATTAGAGGACATGGAAGAGATCTAACAATCAAGTGCTATGTGCAATCCTTAATCGTATTCCGGATTAAAAAAAGACCCTGAAGACGTTTTTGGGACCTCAGGATCCTGGCTGGGGCAAGAGAGAATCGGGTGTCTCAGTACTCGTCCCGCACAGCTGAGGAAGTATGGTCCTCGCTCCCACGTGCACCGCCCCCCCGGGAGGAGCCCTGGGCTGATTCCGTCTCTCTGGGCACTGAGCTGCCACCTTCGGGGAGGGTGACGTGGGTAGAGTCAGGCGGTGTCCCCGACCCTCTTCAGTGCGTCCAGTCTCAGAGTTTTGTGTGCTGGGCCTTCTCTGTTGGACCCCTGGACCCCCACCGAGGCCCTCTCGTGTGCGGGTGATGGTCCAAATTGGCGTTCTTTGGGGAGAAGATGGCAGAAAACTCTTATTCTGCCACGATGATGATGCCACTCTCTGCAAAAGCGATTTTAAACTGTTTTCAGTGATTGTTGTGGCAGAGATAGTGTTGGTATGCTGAAACTGTGTGTGAATGTGGAATTAAGTAAATGATCAATTCTGTGATAATCTAATTCTAGCATCTGAATCTGGTCCTGAACGAGGGTTCTCATTTGGAAGAGATAACTGATGTAAGATGATAGAGATGAAGTAAAAACCTTGTAGTTTGGAATTTAAATAAAAGATATCAGTAAGAAATTATGGGATATTTAAAGATCTGTCTATCTATCTACTCCAAGGCCTGGAAACCCAGCAGCCCAGCAGCAGTGAGCATTCCTAGCGCCCACATCATGGTGTTGAAAGAAACCAGGGCTTCCTGGAGAAGTGGCCACTTGCAGGTCTGGAGCAGGAACTGTCTGTAGCGAGGTGATCTGGGAACATCCCGTGAAACCTACAGCAGGGAAGCTGTCAGAGTGGATTTACTAAAGCTGCGTTAGGAGGACCCAACGTGAAGAGGCTGCAGCTGGCAGTCTGAGCACCAGCAGGGCCGATACCTGCGTTCAGTCTTGGGTGCTTAGTGCCGTTAGAAAGAATTGCCAACCTTTGGCGAGTGATGGGGAACCTATTCATTATTTTAAAAATGATAGGTAATGAGTATTCTGCCTTCCATACAGACGTACGGTTGGACAACCTAAGAGTTGATGAGGGCAGTTTCTCTTTATAGAAGTATGCCCGCTAACACTTGAGAAGGGACGATAGCATTAGAAACTCTCCACTTTGCAGCTCCTGATAGATTATGGGTTGAGACCATGAGCATCTACACAGCAAAATAAGAGACAGGCAGGCATTATGTTCTTCCTGATGGGAGAACACACACCTCCCATGAGTTAGTGTTGCCCCCGAATCACACCTGAGGCTGATCAACACTCCAGCTCTCACTACCAGTTCACAGGAATCCTGCCGACAGAAAAACCTGTGAAGCTACTCCATTTCAGACTACGGTTAACTCTGCAAACAACGTGGTTTCTTCAACAAGTAAATGACAAGAGAATAAAAGGGATGAAGCCCTGGAGATGGATGGTGGGGATGGTTTCTAGCTGTGGGACGCTGCCACCTCTCACAGCCATTCTGAAACAGCGTTTTGGGCCTGCGACGCTGTTTCTCTCCGCGGGCAGTGTCTGTCCATCCTTCGTGGCCTGCTGATCCCCACCTTATCACTTCCTCTCTTTATCACTTCCTCACGGCCCCTCCCTTGTGCTCGCTCATGGCCCGTGTGTCCCCTCGACACCTCTGAATGCTGTCACAGTTTCACTTCACGTCTCTCTACTCCCAATACCCAGCACAGGGCCTGGCTCAGAGAAGATCCCAGTAAATATTTATGGAGTTGAGGGGATGAAAGGAATGTTGTGAAGCCAGATTGAGTGGTCCTGACCCTGAGTTCAGGGAGGGGAGAGCCGTCTGGGTGGGGACAGCCAGGGGTCCTCGAACAGCGCCTGGCTGCGGCGTGAGCTGGACGCAGTGGGCAGGGATGGAGGCGGTGGGGTTGGGTATTCAGGAGAAGGAGGGCATCCTGGTTGGAATGGTAGGTTCAGGCAGCTGTGGAAGGCCCGAAACTCCAGGGGAGTAACTCAGACTTCATTGGAAGATACTGGAGAGTCCCTGAAAGTTTTTTGAAAAAAGGTTGATGTGATGGAGAATGTTGGGAGAAGGTGGGTGGGCAGATTGGAGGGGTAGCCCGAGATTCACCTGGTGCGATAGGTGACAGGTGTGAGGGTTCAAGGGTGAGGCACGCAGGTCTTAAGCAGGAGAGAGCCAGGTGGGCAGGAGAGGAAGGGATTCAGAAGACCGGCGCTGAGTCTCTACCTGGAGGGCGTCCTTCCCACCCTTCCCCGCGCCGTCGCTGGAGGCCTCCGGTGTTTGTAGCACAGGATTTAGGAGCTGGTCCAGCATTTGGTGAGCTATTGGAATTTGTTCTGCTCCCCACGGAAATGCTTCTTGCCTGAAATGTCTCGTTTGTTAAGCTAAAGACAAACTTTGCCTGTGGGAAGTTTGAATCATTTCAGTTTCTTTGTCCAGAGTTGGAGATTTGGGTTAAAAAAAAGCCATGTTTACAACTGGCATTTCGTTATGTTTTGCTTCTTCATAATTTGATAAGAGATGCTTCGGCTTATCATTGTGGCCTGGGATTGGTTTTATTTGAGAGTCGTCGCTGTGGAATCTTCTGTGTTCCCTTTCCTACCTTGTCTCTCTCCCCGATGACTGCCTGAAACCAGGGCATCACTGAGTGTCTTTGCCCTGGTCTGCCGCTCTCCTCAAAAGGAAATACTAATTTTTGGGAAACTCCGTCTTACTTTTTAAGGAACAGTGACTCATCCTGAATTACCCAGAAACCAAAGACAAAGGTGGTTGGAATCTTAATGTCAGAAGATTTCTCTTTTTCTTTATAATTCCTAGATGCCTGAGGCTTTCATAAACATATGTGATTTTAAAGAAGATTTTCTTGAAACCTGGGTTTTTTTTCTGAGGCTACAGAGTATGGAGGCTGGAAGGAGACGAAGCTGTACTGAGTGGCCCCCGCGTTTGGGCATGTGATGGAGGTGCTGAGGTTCTATCTCTAACCCTGAGAGGTGGCTGGACGGTGACCTCCGAGTTTGGGCTCTGTACCCCTAGCTCTGTGGTTCCCCTCGGCTGTACCAGCTCCTAGCTGCTGAAACTGTCTGCACTTTTGGTCTTTCTCACTATAGCAACCCCATCCTGAGGGCAGGGCCAGGGACATCTTTGTCTTTTTTTTTTTTTTTTGGCTGTGCTGTGTGGCATGTGGGATTTTAGTTCCCCAGCCGGGGATTGAACCCACACCCCCTGCACTGGAAGTGCGGAGTCTTAACCACTGGACCGCCAGGGAGGTCCCCATCTTTGTTTTTTAATTCCAGCTCCCAGCCTGGAGGCGGCTCCTCCCTCCTCATCTTGCTTTTCCTTCTTCCTCATGGCAGCTCTTGGTCAGTTCCATTTGCTGCTTCCTCCTTTCCCTCTTGACCACTACAGAGTGGAATTGCTCAGGGCTCCAGCCGAGATCCTCATCTTCTTTCCTTCTAAGTTCGCTCTCTCACAACTTTCTTATCTTCCACATGGAGTCAGTGACTGTCTCCCGCACCCCACCCCCTGGCCAGACCTCTTCTCTGTACTCCTGGTCCGCGGATCCGACCGTGTGCTCCGAAGGCTCTAGGTTTTGGGGAAAAAGCGGCAGGTGAAGCTGGGGGGAGGTTTGCTTGGTGGCTGCCGTTCCCCTCCCCCAGCCGTGGGGGGCTTTCGTCCCTGTCCTCGTGCTGCAGTCTGTGCTCTTCCCCTGCAGATGAAGGCTTGGATCCCATAGGGAGAGGGGAGGGGCTGGTGTGGGGCAGTGGCTCTGGTCCCCTCCCAACCGGCCCCAAGAGGAGCCCTTAGGATCCTTTTCCTGGGGGAGAAGCCTGCATGGCGCGGACAGCAGCCCCCAGGGAGACTTCCTGCTCTCATAGCCCATGCCAGACGTTTAGCAGTTCATTAACAGCGTCTAGCTGAACCTTTTGCCTGGCTTTCATGACCCACATAGGCACATGTGCTGGGGTCCTGCTTCTCCCTGTAGGTGCCTGTCCACAGATTTCAGGTTAGTTTCCCCTGTGACTTCACTTCTCTGAGCAGTTCAGGAAAAGTTAATTTCCAGTTTATCCAGCTTTTTTCTTAAGGATGGAAGCAGTGCTTTTCTCAAATCTCAGCATTTCTAAGCGGTAATCGGAAGCGCACATCCTTTATTTTAAACCAGACCTCCAGTCACTTTTGGACTGTGTCGGCCATTTGTCAGACTGCACACTGCTTTTGCGTTCAGTGGGTTGTCTGCTTTTGTTCTGAAGGAGAGGTTAACGATGCACCTGACAGCCTGCCCGTCGTTGTATTTAGCCTGCATCACCCACCAGCCTTCTGACTCACAAACCGTAATTTCACAGCACGATGGCTCAGCTGAGGGAAGGGTCAGGCTGTTTCTGCTTCCTGGGGCTCTCGGGAGCATATCTGAGTGAGACAGAAAGCTGAGTTCTTGCCCGGCCATCTAATAACCTGTGGAGGGGCGCTGATCCCGTGGTCCCTGTTAGTCTGCAGGTGGGATGGTTGACTCAGCTCTGATTTAAATTCAGGTTGGAAAATAACTTGCCATTCCACCAGGAGCGAATGAAAATCCAGGTGCTTGTCATTCATCAGCAACAGGTGATCCTATTGCAGGCGACCAGGGCTGAGGTCTTCTGGATCATTGATCTCACTGTTCGCATCACTGCCTTTCCAGTCAAGCTGGTGGTGACTCACTGGGAAACAAATTAGGTAGGTGTTCAGTTGAGGTGATTTAAGAAGGTTTTCCCGCTGCAAAGAGAAAGGGGTGATTTCTGTGGATCACCGCAGGCTGGTATACTTCGAGCTCATGCTCGTGATTGCACCAAGTCTTATCAATTTTGTTTTCTAAGTCTCTACACATCCACCATCACTGCTCGGCTTAAAGCCCGGATAATTTCTCATCTGCACCATGCTGGGAGCCTTCTGACTGGTCTCCCAGCAGCTCATTTTGCGCCCTCTTCGCCGTCTTCCATGTTTTCCCTGCAGTCCTTTCTCCAGAGCAGAATCTGTTATGTCCTTCTTCTGCCGTGCACCTTCCAAGGGCTTTCCATTGCCCTCAGATAAAGCCTCAAGTCTGGCTTGTGTGGTCTTGCCCTGGCCCGCCTGTGTGGCCTGCTTGCCCACCTGTCTCTTCTCCCTCATTTGGTTTGTATTCCAGAAATACTGAATGACTTGTATTTCTGACTTGCCATACGCCCTCTTACGCCTCTTGCCTTTGAGTGTAGGCCGGTAGATTCAGACTCTGCTGCACATTGGAATCAGCTGGGGATCTTTAAAAGCTCTGCCTGGCTTCCACCCTAGACCTTGTGATTTCATAGGCATGGGGTGTGACCTGGGTGTCAGGGTGTCCTAAAGTGTCCCAAATGATTCTTATAAGCATCGGAGTTTGGGAACCATTGACATAGACTGTCTTTCTCCCTAAACAACGTACTCTCTGAGTCTCCTGCCCTTCTTCAGGCAGACACAATGGCTGCTCATTTTCTGTTTCCTCTGAGAAGCTTTGCAATCGGCTGGGATATTGCATCACCCTTTAGATGACTGTTCAGGAGCTGTTTGGATATTTTCTGTCCTTTGGTCTTAAATTTTAGAATCAGTTTGTCATGTTCCTCACGGTAGCCTGTTAGAATATCGACTGGGACTGCATTGAACCTGTGGGTCAATTTGGGAGAAGATGGATACTTTTATGAGACTTAGTATTCATAACTATGAATATTGCCTCTTCATATGTTTGTCTTCTTTCATGTCTTTCAATAACGTTTTCTAATTTTTCTGTGATGGTCTTATAGTATTCTTCTAGAGTTATTCCTAGGTATCTTTATTATAAATGGTATTTTTGAGTCCTTTTCAATGGAAGTATAACTTACATGCAGTCATGAGCACAGTCGTGTACAGCTTGGTGAATTTATTTTTATTTATTTAACAGATCTTTATTGGAGTGTAATTGCTCCACAATACTGTGTTAGTTTCTGTTGGACACCAAAGTGAATCAGCCATATGCACACACATGTCCCCATATGCCCTCCCTCTTGAGCCTCCCTCCCCCCCCTCCCTACCCCACCGCTCTGGGTCATTGCAAAGCACCGAGCTGGTCTCCCTGTGCTGTGCGGCTGCTTCCCGCCAGCCAACTGTTTTACATTCGGTAGCGTATATATGTTGATGCTACTCTCACTTTGCCCCAGCCTCGCCCTCCCAACCCATGTTCTTAAGTCCATTTTCTATGTCTACCTCTTTATTCCTGCCCTGCAACTAGGTTTATCAGTACCATTTTTTTTTTTTTTAGATTCCATATATATGTGTTAGCAAACGGTATTTGTTTTTCTGACTTACTTCACTCTGTATGACAGACTCTAGGTCCATCCACCTCACTATAAATAATTCAATTTCGTTTCTTTCTATGGCTGAGTAATATTCCACTGTATATATGTGCCACATCTTCTTTATCCATTCATCTGTCAATGGACATTTAGGTTGGTTCCATGTCCTGGCAATGGTAAATAGAGCTGCAGTGAACATTGTGGTACATGACTCTTTTTGAATTATGGTTTTCTCAGGGTATATGCCCAGTAGTGGGATTGCTGGATCGTATGGTAGTTGGCCGTCTTTTTTAAGGAACCTCCATACTGTTCTCCACAGTGGCTGTATCAATTTACATTCCCACAAACGGTGCAAGAGGGTTCCCTTTTCTCCACACCCTCTCCAGCATTTGTCATTTGTAGATTTTCTGATGATGCCCATTCTGACTGGTGTGAGGTGATACCGCATTGTAGTTTTGATTTGCATTTCTCTAATAATTAGTGACGTTGAGCATCTTTTCATGTGCCTCTTGGCCGTCTGTATGTCTTCCTTGGTGAAATGTCTATTTAGGTCTTCTGCCCATTTTTTAACTGGATTGTTTGTTTGTTTTTTGATACTGAGCTCCATGAGCTGTTTGTATGTTTTAGAGATTAATCCTTTGTTGTTTCATTTGCAAATATTTTCTCCCATTCTGAGGGTTGTCTTGTTTATGGTTTCCTTTGCTGTGTAAAAGCTTTTAAGTTTAATTAAATCCCATTTGTTTATTTTTGTTTTTATTTCTGTTACTCTAAGAGGTGGGTCAAAAAAGATCTTGCTGTGGTTTATGTCAAAGAGTGTTTTTCCTATGTTTTTGTCTAAAAGTTTTATAGTGTCTGTTCTTACATTTAAGTCTTTAATCCATTTTGAGTTTATTTTTGTGTATGGTGTTAGGAAGTGTTCTAATTTCATTCTTTTACATGTAGCTTCCAGTTTTCCCAGCACCACTTATTGAAGAGGCTATCTTTTCTCCATTGTATGTTCTTGCCTCCTTTGTCGTAAATTAGGTTCCCATATGTGTGTGGGTTTATCTCTGGGCATTCTATCCTGTACCGTTGAAGTCAGGGAGCCTGATTTCTCCAACTCCGTTTTTCTTTCTCAAGATTGCTTTCGCTATTTGGGGTCTTCTTTGTTTCCATACAAATTGTAAGATTTTTTGTTCTAATTCTGTGAAGAATACCATTGGTAGTTTGATAGGGATTGCACTGAATCTGTAGATTGCTTTGGATAGTATAGTCATTTTCACAATATTGATTCTTCCAATCCAAGAACATGGTATATTTCACCATCTCTTTATGTCATCTTTGATTTCTTTCATCAGTGTTTTAGTTTTCTAAGTACAGGTCTTTTGCCTCCTTAGGCAGGTTTATTCCTAGGTATTTTATTCTTTTTGTTTCAATGGTAAATGAGAGTGTTTCCTTAATTTCTCTCTCTGATTTTTCGTTGTTGGTGTATAGGAATGCCAGAGATTTTTGTGCATTAATTTTGTATTCTGCAGCCTTACAAAATTCATTGATTAGTTCTGGTAGTTTTCTGGTGGCGTCTTTAGGATTTTCTGTGTATAGTATCATGTTATCAGCAAACAGTACAGTTTTACTTATTCTTTTCCAATTTGTATTCCTTTTATTTCTTTCTCTTCTCTGATTGCTGTGGCTGGGACTTCCAAAACTATGTTGAATAAGAGTGGTGAGAGTGGACATCCTTGTCTTCTTCCTGATCTTAGTGGAAATGCTTTCAGTTTTTCACCATTGAGTATGATGCTTGCTGTGGGTTTGTCATATATTGCCTTTATTATGTTGAGGTAGGTGCCCTCTATGCCCATTTTCTGGAGAGTTTTTATCATAAATAGGTATTGAATTTTGTCAAAAGATTTTTCTGCATCTATTGAGATGATCATATGGTTTTTATTCCTTAATTTGTTAATGCGGTGTATCACATTGATTGATTTGCGTATATTGAAGAATCCTTGCATCCCTGGGATAAATCCCACTTGATCATGGTGTATGATCCTTTTAATGTGCTCTTGGGTTCTGTTTGCTACTGTTTTGTTCGGGATTTTTGCATCTGTGTTCATGAGTGATATTGGTCTATAACTTTCTTTTTTTGTGGTATCTTTTTCTGGTTTTGGTATCAGGGTGATGGTGGCCTCATAGAATGAATTTGGGAGTGTTCCTCCCTCTGCTATATTTTGGAAGAGTTTGAGAAGGATAGGTGTTAGCTCTTCTCTAAATGTTTGATAGAATTCACCTGTGAAGCCCTCTGGTCCTGGACTTCTCTTTATTGGAAGATTTTTAATTATGGTTTCAATTTCATTGCTTGTGATAGGTCTGTTTATGTTTTCTAATTCTTCCTGGTTCAGTCTTGGAAAATTGTACCTTTCCAAAAATTTGTCCATTTCTTCATGGTTGTCCATTATATTGGCATATAGTTGTTTTGTAGTAGTCTCTTAAAATCTTTTGTATTTCCACAGTGTCAGTTGTGATTTCTCCTTTTTCATTTCTAATTTTATTGATTTGTGTCCTCTCCCTTTTTTTCTTGATGAGTCTGGCTCAGGGTTTATCAATTCTGTTTATCTTCTCAAAGAACCAGCTTTTTGTTTTATTGATCTTTGCTATTGTTCTCTTCATTTCTATTTCATTGATTTCTGCTCTGATCTTTATGATTTCTTTCCTTCTACTGACTTTGGGTTTTCTTTGTTCTTCTTTCTCTGGTTGTTTTAAGTGTGGGGCTAGACTGTTTATTTGAGATTTTTCTTGTTTCTTGAGGTGAGATTGTACTGCTATAAACTTCTCTCTTAGAACTGCTTTTGCTGCGTGCCATAGGTTTTGGGTCGTTGTGTTTTCATTGTCATTTGTTTCTATGTATTTTTTAATTTCTTCTTTGATTTCTTCATTGATCTCTTGGTTATTTAGTAGCACACTGTTTAGCCTCCATGTATTTGTGTTTTCTACAGTAATTGATTTCCAGTCTCATAGTGCTGTGGTCAGAAAAGATGCATGATACGATTTCGGTTTCCTTAAATTTTCTGAGGCTTGATTTGTGACCTAAGATGTGATCTATCCTGGAGAATGTTCTGTGCACACTTGAGAAGAAAGTGTATTCTGCCACTTTTGGGTGGAATGTTCTATAAATATCAGTTAGATCTATCTGGTCTATTGTGTCATTTAAAGCTGGTGTTTCCTTATTTATTTTCTTTTTGGATAATCTGTCCATTGGTGTAAGTGGGGTGTTAAAGTCCCCTACTATTATTGTGTTAACTGTTGATTTCTCCTTTCATGGTTGTTAGCATTTGCCTTATGTATTGAGGTGCTCTTACGTTGGGTCCATAAACCTTTATAATTGTTATATCTTCTTCTTAGATTGATCCTTTGATCATTATGTAGTGTCCCTCCTTATCTCTTATAACAGTGTTTATTTTAAAGTCTATTTTATCTGATACAAGGATTGCTACTCCAGCTTTCTTTTGATTTCCACTTGCATGCAATATCTTTTTCCATCCCTTCACTTGCAGTCTGTAAATGTCCCTAGGTCTGAAGTGGGTCTCTTGTAGACAGCATATATATGGGTCTTGTTTTTGTATCCATTCAGCCAGTCTGTCTGTGTCTTTTTGGTTGGGGCATTTAATCCGTTTTCATTCAAGGTTATTACCAATATGTATGTTCCTGTTACCATTTTCTTAATTGTTTTGGTTTTTTTTTTTTTTTTTTTTTTTTTTGTGGTATGTGGGCCTTTCACTGTCGTGGCCTCTCCCGCTGCGGAGCACAGGCCCCGGATGCGCAGGCTCAGTGGCCATGGCTCACGGGCCCAGCCGCTCCGCAGCATGCGGGATCCTCCCGGACCGGGCCACGAACCCGCGTCCCCTGCATCGGCAGGCGGACCCCCAACCACTGCTCCACCAGGGAAGCCCTTGGGTTTGTTTTTGTGGGTCTTTTTCTTCTCTTGTGTTTGCTTCTTAGAGAAGTTTCTTCAGCATTTGTTGTAAAGCTGGTATGGTGGTGCTGAATTCTCTTAGCTTTTGCTTGTCTGAAAAGCTTTTGACTTCACTGAATCTGAATGAGACCCTTGCTGGGTAGAGTAATCTTGGTTGTATGCTTTTCTCTTTCATCACTTTAAGTATATCCTGCCACTCCCTTCTGGCCTGCAGAGTTTCCGCCGAGAAATCAGCTGATAACACACAAAGAAATCCCCGTAAGGTTATTTCTTGTTCTTCCCTCGCTGCTTTTAATATGTTTTCTTTGAACTTAATTTTTGCTAGTTTGATTAATATGCATATTGGTGTGCCTTTCCTAGGGTTTATCCTGTATGGGACTCTCTGTGCTTCCCGGACTTGGGTGACTATTTCCTTTCCCATGTTAGGGAAGTTTTCAAGTATAGTCTCTTCAAATATTTTCTCAGACCCTTTCTTTTTCTCTTCTTCTTCTGGGACCCGTATAATTCGAATGTTGGTGCGTTTAACGTTGTCCCCGAGGTCTCTGAGACTGTCCTCAATTCTTTTCATTCATTTTTCTTTATTCTGCTCCTTTCCACCATTTTGTCTTCCAGCTCACTTATTGGTTCTTCTGCCTCAGGTATTCTGTTATTGATTCCTTATAGTGTATTTTTCTTTTCAGTTATTGTATTGTTCATCTCTGTTTGTTTGTTCTTTAGTTCTTCTAGATCTTTGTTAACATTTCTTGTATTTTTTCAGTCCATGCCTCCATTCTATTTCCAAGATTCTGGATCATCTTTACTATAATTACTCTGAATTCTTTTTCAGGTAAATTGCCTATTTCCTCTTCATTTATTTGGACTTCTAGGTTTTTATCTTACTCCTTCATCTGTGAGAGAATTTTTTGCTGTCTCTCTCTTTTTCTTTTTTTTTTTAATGAGTGGGAGTCTATTCCTGTCTTACTGGTTGTTTGGCCTGAGGCTTCCAACACTGGAGTTGTAGGCTATTGGGTAGAGCTGTGTTTTGGTGGGTAGAACAGGGTCTTAGTGCTGAGATGAGGAATTCCGTGCGACGTCACTCCAATGAATATTTCCTGCAGCCTGAGGTTCTCTGTTGGTCCAGTGGTTCGGACTAGGAGCTCTCACATGCAGGAGCTTCAGCCTGACCCTGGGTTCGTGAAGCAAGATCCCGCAAGCTGCCTGGGGCGGCAAAGAAAGCAAAAAAAAAAAACAAACAATAAAGTAAAAAATAAAATTAGACTAGGAGACTAACAGATATGTTAGGAAGAATGTAAAAATAAAAATATAGTTGAATCAACAACCAGAAGGTACATAAGTACCATAATAGTATAAAAGAGGAGGAGGGAAAAGAAAAAAAAAAGCGGGGTGGAGGGGCGGAAGTCCTTGGTGGTGGAGGACGGGGCCTAAGCAAGAGTGATGTTTGGGCGGTGGGCGGGGCTAATGCTCAGGACCATTCCACTCTGCCTCCGAATTTATTTGTGTATTCATATTCACCCTTGCACCCACCACCCAGACCCAGATGGGGGTGATTTTTCCAGCACCCCACCATTCTTCTCCTGTCCTCTCCCTGTTGATGACCCTTTCCTAACAAGGCTGGAAAGGCCCTGGGGGCTATGGGGGTGGGGCTTAGGCTCAGGGAACAGAAGGAGTCCAGGCGTGCCCCCCACCCCTGGTCTTAGAGGGCAGGGGACCTCACCTGGGAGCCCAGCAGGCGCCCCGTGCCCGAGTGGGCGGGACAATCACCCTCCGCTCCTCTCCCGCTCTTCCTGGAGAGTCCCTCCCGCCTGCCTCTCCTGATCTCCCCAGCCTCCCTCCTGTGCCCCCAAGGACCTACGTGGCCTGGAGGGGGCTCTGGAGAGCAGGGGACCAGCCTGGGAGCTCAGCAGGCTCCCCGGCCCCAGTGGGCCAGGCGATCGCCCTCCGTTCCTCTCCTGCTCTTCCTGGAGAGTCCCTCCCGCCTGCCTTTCCTGATCTCCCTGGCCTCAGGGGTGCCGATCCCGTCTGGCCTCCACTTCTCCTCCCCCCCCTCAGTCCCCCTACATCCTACCGGTTCACTTTGGGGTTCCTCCTGTCTCCTTGGGCGTCACAGTCCCCTACCAGTGCCCGACAGGTGCCCTAGTTGTGGGGAGATGCTATCTCCGCATCTTCCCGCACTGCCATCTTGACTCCGCCTCCGAACCTATTTGTATATTCATATTCACCCTTGCACCCACCACCCAGACCCAGATGGGGGTGATTTTTCCAGCACCCCACCAGTCCTCTCCTGTCCTCTCCCTGTTGATGACCCTGCATCAAGGTAACTAATTATGACATTGATCATCATAGATTAGTTTTGCCTGTTCTTGTCTTTCATATAGAAGAAATAAATACAGTATATGCTCTTTTGTGTCTTTTTTTTTTCTTTCTTTTTTTTTGCTTTAAACAGCACAAATTTATTCTCTTACAGTTCTGGAGATCTAGAAGTCCTATGTGTCTTTTTTCCCCACTCAGCATTATACCTGAGATTCATGCATGTTGTTGTGTGTTGCATTTGTTTGTTCCTTTTTGTTGGTGGGTGATATTCCACCATGTGAAAATACCACAGTTTATCCAATCTACTCGTGATGGACATTTGGGTTGTTTCTGCTTTTTGGCTATTATGAATAATAAACTTTCTTGTGCAGGTATTTGGTGGACATCAGCCCACATTTTCATTGGGTGTGTGCCCAGAAGTGGTTTTACTGGATCATAGGTTATGTGGTGTATGTTGAGCTTTGACAGCTCTACAGTCATCCAGGTTTTCAACCTGCTTATTTTGATTTACACACACCATCTGCATGCACACCAGTCCTCTGGTGCTCCAGATCGTCACCACTGATTGGTAGGGTCAGTCTTTAAATTTTAGCTGTTCTTGTTCATGTGTAACCTCATTGTGTTCTAATTGGCTCTTCCCAGATAACTAATGATGTTGCCCAGTAAAAAACGAAGAAAATATTTTAACAGACCCCTCACAAAAGTGCATATCCAAACAGTAAGAGATGAAAGGTGTGCAGCATCGTTAGTTATCTGTTTTGCAGCTTTATTGAGATAAGTGACATAGAACATTGTATAAGTTTAAGGTGTACATTGTGTTTATTTGATACCTTTGTATATTGCAAAATGATTATCACCTTAGCTAAGACCATCATCACATCACTTAATTACTGTTGCTTTTTTGTGGTGAAAACACTTAAGATCTACTCTCTTAGCAACTTTCAAATATATAACGCAGTGTTGTTAACTAATCACAATGCTGTGCACTAGGCTCCCAGGACATATGCTCATCTTCTAACTGCAAGTTTGCACACCGTCACCAGCATCTCCCCATTTGGCCTGCCTCTCAGCCCCTGGTAACCACCATTCTCTCTCTGTTTCTACAGGTATGTCTTTTTTAGATCCCACATGTAAGTGATATACAGTATTTGCCTTTCTCTGACTTATTTCACGTAGCATAATGCCCTCAGGGTCCATCCATGTTGTTGCAAATGGCAGGATTTTCTTCTTTCTCATGGAATTGTATTCCATTGTGTGTATATATATATCACATCTTCTGTGTCTGTTCACCTGTAGAGGTATGCTTAGGTTGTTTCCTCATCTTGGCTATTGTGAATAATGCTGTAAAAATATGGAGCGCAGATATCTCTTTGAGATCCTTTTTTTCATTTCCTTTGGATATGTACTCAGAAGTGGGATTGCTGAATGATATGGTAGTTCTATTTTTTATTTTTTGAGGAATCTCCACACTGCTCCACACTGCTCCACACTCCACACTGCAGTGACTGCACCAATTTACATCCCCAACAACAGTGCACAAGGGTGCACTTTTTTCTTTGTCTCCTCATCGTTGCCTACACTTATCTCTTGTCTTTTTGAGAACAGCCATTCTAAAGTATGTGAGATGATATCTCATTGTGGTTTTGGTTTGCATTTCCCTGATGATTAGTGATGGTTGAGCACCTTTTCATGTAGCTTTTGGCCATTTGTATGTCATCTTTGGAAAAGTATCTTACTCGGTTCCTATGCCTATTTTGAAATCAGATTTTTTTTATTGAGTTGTATGAATTCTTTATACATTTTGATATTAATCCCTTATCAAATAGATGATTTACAAATATTTGCTCCCATTCTGTAGGTTGGCTTTTCATACTGTTGATTGTTTCTTTGGCTGTGCAGAATCATTTTAGTTTGATATAGCCCCACTTGTATTTTTGTTTCTGTTGCTCATGCTTTTGGTGTCAGATCCAAAAAATTGTTGCCAAGACCAGTGTCAAGGAGCTTTTCTCCTATGTTTTCTTCCAGGAGTTTCTCAGTTTCAGGTCCTATGTTTAAGTCTTTAATCTTTTGAGTTAATTTTTGTGAGTGATTTACGATAGGGGTCCAGATTTATTTTTCTGCATGTGGTTATCTAGTTTTCTCAGCACCATTTATTTAAGAGGCTGCCTTTCCCCATTGAATATTCTTGGCTCTCTTGTCAAAGATTAGTTGACCGCATATGCAGTGGTTTATTTATGGGCTCTCTATTTTCCATTGGTCTGTGTGTCTGTTTTTATGCTGTTTTGATTACTGTATACTATTTTGATTACTATGGCTTTGTAGTATAATTTGAAATCTGGAAGTATTCAATGTGATACCTCCAGCTTTGTCCTTTTGGCTTAGGATTGCTTTGGCTATTGGGGTCTTTGTGACTCCATACGAATTTTAGAATTGCTTTTACTATTTCTGTGAAAAACGCCATTGGAATTTTGATAGGGATTGCATTGAATCTATAGATGGCTTTGGGTAATATGGACATTTTAACAGTATTCTTCTGATCCACAAATACAAGATACCTGTCCATTTTTGTGTCTTCTTCAATGTCTTTCATCGAAGTCTTATAGTTTAGCGTTCAGCTCTTTCATTTCCTTGGTTAAATTCCTATCTTATGTGTTTGATGCTATTGTAAATGGGATTGCTTTGTTTATTATGTTTCAGATATTCTGTTGTTAGTGTGTAGGAAAGCACCTGATTTCTGTGTGTTAATGTTATATCCTGAAACTTTACTGAATTTATTGATTAGATCTTACACTTTTTGGTTGAGTCTAGGATTCTGTATAAGATCATATAATCTGCAAATAAAGATAATTTACTTCTTCCTCTCTGATTTGGATACCTTTTAATATCTTTTTCTCGCTTGATTGCTCTGGCTAGGATTTTCAGTACTATGTTGAATAGTGGTAAGAGTGGGCACCCTTGTCTTGTTCCTGATCTTAGAGGAAAATTTTTCAGCCTTTCACCAACTGAGTATGTTAGCTGTGGGCTTGTCATATATAGCCATTATTAGGTTGAGGTATGTTCCTTCAACACCCAATTAGTTGAGGGTTTTTATCATGAAAAGATTTTGCATTTTGTCAAATGCTTTTTCTGCATCTATCGAGATGACCATATCATTTTTATCCTTTATTCTCTTAATATGTGTGTATCACATTTATTGATTTGTGTATGCTGAGCCATTCTTGCATCCCAGGGGTAAATCCCACTTGATCATGGTATATGATGCTCTCAATGTATTGTTGAATTTGATGTGCTGATACTTTGTTGAGGATTTTTGCATCTGTATTCATCAGGGATACGGATGTGTAGTTTTCTTGTAGTTTCCTTGTCTGGCTTTGGTACTGGGGTAATGCTAACCTGGGAAAATGAGCTTGGGACTGTTCCCTCTTCCTTAATTTCTGGAAGAGTTTGAGAAGGATTGGCGTTAATTTTTTAAACGTTTGGTAGAATTCACCTGTAAAACCATTTTAGTTACCGGCTTTAGTCTATAGTTTTTGAGCTAATTTTGTGTGTGTATGTTAGGTACTTGTAAGTATTTGAATGGGAGTGGATATTATAGAATATTTGAAGCTACGTCATACAATTTTAAGTTATGGAAGTGTAACTAATTACTAGTATTCTGTTTTAATCAGGTAACAGGACTTAAATAATTTCTTTCTTCTGGGTTTTACCATGCGGTGTGTGGTGTAGTAGAGTTAGCAATTACGGTGTGTACTTCCCCCAACACCCCCTTCACAGATATTTATGGACTGTCTACTTTATTCCAGGTACAGGCATACCTCGGAGATACTGTGGGTTCAGTTCCACACAACCACAATGAAGTGAATATTGCAGTAAATCGAGCCATGATTTTTTGTTTCCCAGTGCTTATAAAAGTTGTTTACACTATACCGTAGTATATTAAGTGTGCAATAGGATTATGTCTGAAAAAAGCAATGCACATACCTTAATTAAAAATACTTCATCGCTGAAAAATGATCAGAGATCACCATAACAAATATAATAATCAAAAATTCTGAAATACTGTGAGAATTACTGAAATGTGAGGCAGAGACACCAAGTGAGCAAATGCTGTTAGAAAAATGGTGCCGATAGACTTGCTTCACACAGGGCTGCCACAAACCTTCAATTTGTAAAAAGTGCAGTATCTGCGAAGTACAGTAAAACGAGGTGTGTCTGTACTGTACTTCTCTTGGGATTGTCCTGAGTAAAATGAGACGCAGTCCCTGCCCTCAAGGAGCTTAGTGTCCAGTGCAGTGCTGTCCATCAGAACTCTGTGATAGGGCAGTTCCTGTTCTGAGCCGTCCAGTAGGGTGACCGTGGGTCACATGTGGCTTTGATCGCTTGTGATGTGGATGGTGCATCTAAAGATCAAGTATTATTTGATTTTAATTACTTTAAAGGCGCACTGTCTTGCTGCCACTCTGTTAGACCACGCAAGTCTAGTGGGAGAGATGGGCAATTTAATAATTGATAAAATAAGTGAAATGAATTTTTTCACAAATAAATGAAAAAGTACAGCTTTGCTAAGTGCTAGGTAGGAGAGGTACATGATACTATGACTGTACCACAGGGAGTGGGGGAAGGCTTGTCTTTGGAGGTGATGATGGAGGTAAAATTTACAGAAAGATCAGGACCTTAGAGGATGAAAGAGGGAGGGGTGGGGAAATTAGTTTTTCATGCATGTGTAAAAACTGTGGCAGAAAGCAAGTTCCAGTAACTTAGTTTTTGAAAAGTGTGTGTGTGTGTGTGTGTGTGTGTGTGTGTGTGTGTGTGTGTGTGAGAGAGAGAGAGAGAGAGAGAGAGAGAGGGAGAGGGAGAGAGGGAGGGAGGGAGATTCTAACAGTTATTCCTTAAGAGAGTTTGCCCCATAAGTATCAACAACGAATTTGTTGGAGAGGAGAGGTTTTGGGGGATGATGCTGGCTTGAACTTTTTCTTTAGATAATTCCTAAAATTAGCGTTCTGACTTGAAACTGTCAGCTCTGTGATCTGGCTGACTCTTTAATGAAGAAATAATGACTTTCCCAGTCTTTTAGGGATGTGCAGTGCTTGAGGACAGCTGTGAAGAGGGCTCAGACATTCAGACTGTACTTTGAATTTCTTGTTTCTAAAAGAACAAGCATGTGTCATTACTTGGCCTGGGACCATCGCTCTCCCTTTATTATCTTGTGGAAAAGGCATCCTATTTCCAGTTTCAAATTGGCAGTACTCTGGTTTTGTTTTCCTGATTTTATCCTAAAATAACATATGTTAATTGAGCTATTTCTGTGGCTTTCTTTGGAGAATTGATGTTCATTTATTTGTGTTTCTCTTTAAGTAGAGATGGAATACTACATGTAAACAAGATATAAAAGATGTGTAAGATCCAGAGTGGAAACGTGAGAGCAGCATTTATCAACGCTGCTGGGACCTTTCCTGTTGATCAGTGATCAGTCTTTCTCAAGGCTGGGGGCGGGCGGGGGGCAGGGCCAGGCTTTTGTCTCCACGTCCAGTGCTCCTTTTAAGCACATCGGTTCTGGACAGACAAAGGGAGCACATCTGGGATTTGAGCACGTGTCCTCACATCTCTTTTGTTAAAAAAATTTTTATTGAAGTATAGTTGACTTGTTAATTTCTGCTGTACAGCAAGGTGATTCAGTTATACATACATATACATACATACATATATCTATCTATCTATCTATCTATCTATCTATATATATATATATCTTGTTCATGTTCTTTTCCATCATGGTTTATCACAGGATATTGATATTCCCTGTGCTCTACAGTGTGTCCTCAAGTACCTTAATCCTTCACTTCCTTTGAAGATTTCCAAAGAAAAGAAAGTGCCACTTTTGGGCTCCCATTTCAGGGCTCTGTCGCCAGGTGTCCCTGAGATCCTTTGGCCAAGTGTCACCTGCTTCGGTTTCACTTGTTTCTTTTTTTCTTACCCATCTTTAGAGGGGGAGAAACTCGGTAATGTCCTGAAGCTAAGAGGACCGTCAGATGGTTTAAAAGTCCACTGTAGTTGGCTTCCTGTGTGGCCAGTGACTCAAATGGTGTCACTTTTCGGCAAAGGTGATCATCAGTAACAGGCTCCCAAACAAGATCTCACTGGACACTGGCTCCTGTAGCATGTTGAACACCTTGTCTGCTGTGAAAAAGTATGGATTTCACACTTAGCCTTGGAGGTGACAGCTGGACGTTATTGTGAGAAAGTGTGCCTTGTGCGCACAGCGTTGTGGAACTAGACCTTTGTTTCTTCTCTTACCTGGGACACCAGAAGGAGATCCTACTCTCAGATTTTAGGGCTGCAACTTCACAACACTTTGTCTGTGTGATGCTGCCTCGTTCATAGTATAGGCTTCATGGCAGAATTCCATTCTTCTTTATGACTGAGTAATAGTCCATTGTGTGTAGGCACCACATCTTTATCCATTTGTCTGTTGATGGGCACTTGGGTTGCTTCCATGTCTTGGCTGTTGTGAGAAGCGCTGCTTAAGAACATTGGGGTGCATGTATCTTTTTGAATTAGTGTTTTCGTGTCTTCTGGATATATACCCAGGAGAGTGGAACTGCTGGATCATATGGTAGCTATATTTTTAGGAACCTTGTACTGTTTTCCATAGTGATTGCACCAATTTACACTCCCACCAACAGTGTATGAGGGTTCCTTTTCTTGTTGAGTTCCTTTAGTGAGGATGTGTTGGTGGTAAGTTTGCTCAGCTTTTGTTCTGAAACGTCTTTATGTCACCAGTTATTTCTAAGAATAGGAAGTTCTGCTGTGTACATATTTCTAGATTAGCAGTTAAATTTTCTTAAATACTTTGTGGATGAATTCATACTGTCTAATGGCTTCCATTGCTGTTGAAGTTAGCTGTTGGTGTAATTACTGTTCCTTTGGATACAATCTCCATTTTTCTCCCCCCCAAGTGTTTATATCCTTTAATTAAAAAAAAATTGATACAATTCACATACCATAAATTCACCCATTTAAAGTGTACAATTTAGTAACTTTTAGTATGTTCAGAGTTGTGCAATCAACCAAAATCAGAACATTTTTATCATTCCAAAAAGAAACCCCAAACCCATTAGGAGCCATTCACCATTCTCCCCTCCCCTGGTAACTAGAAATCTACTTTCTGTCTCTATGGATTTACCTATTCTGAACATTTCATATAAATGGAGTCATACAATCTGTGGCCTTTTGTGTCTGGCTTCTTCCGCTTAGCATGATGTTTCAGGGGTCATTGGTGTTGCAACCTGTGTCAGCCCCTCATTCCTTTTTGAGGATGAGTAATAGTCTATTGTATGGACAGACGGTTTTTGTTTATCGGTTCGTCAGTTGATGGATCTTTGAATTGTTTCCATTCTGGCTGCTATGATTAATGCTGTTATGAGAATCGGTGTACACGTTTTTGTGTGGACATGTCCCTGTATGGTTTTTTTTTTTAGAATTTTATTTATTTTTTTACACAGCAGGTTCTTATTAGTTATCCATTTTATACATATTAGTGTATATATATCAATCCCCTGTATGTTTTCAAAAATAACTTTTTCTTTTTTTTCGGTATTCTGCAGGTTTACTGTGTCATTTCTAGGTTTGCGTTTCCTTTTATTGGTCCCGTTGAGCTTTTTTGCGCTTTTTGAATTTGAGGATTCACATTTTTCCATTATGAAAAGTGTTCAGTCTGTCTCTCTTCAGATACCAACTTTCCCCAGTTTACTCTCACCTGCTTCCCTAACTCCTGTTCACCTGTGTAGCCTCTCACTCTTCCATGGCCTCTAATATTCTTTCACATTCCTCATCTTTCTCCATGTGCCACATTGTAGATAATTTCCACTCCTCTTTTTTCCAATTCACTAACTTTTTCTTTTTGCCTAATTTTCTGTTTGGCTCTTTAAGGAGTGTTTAAATTATCCAGTTTGTCTTTCACTTCAAGAGGTGATATTTTGGGAGTTCCCTGGCGGTCCAGTGGTTAGCACTCGGCTCTTTCACTGCCGTGGCCCAGGTTCAGTCCCTGGTCGGGGAACTAAGATCCCCCAAGCCATGTGATGCTGCCAAACAAAACAAAAAACAACCAAAAAACCCCCAAAGAGGTGATATTTGTTCTTAAATTGCCTGCTCAGTTTTTGATAGGCTCATCTTCCTTATTTATTCCTTTGAATTCCTTTTTATTGTTTGCAAGCATATTAACAACTCATTAATAACTTTCTTGGAAAATCAAATATACACTTAGCATATGACCCAGCCAACTTATTCCTGGATATTGAACCAGGAGAACTGACAGCATATGTCCATACAAGGACTTGTACACAGATGTTCAGAGCAGCTTTATTTTTGTAATAACCAGAAACAACCTACGTGTTCATCAGTAGGTGAGTGGAAAAACAAATTGTGTTATATCCACTCACTGGAATACTATTGAGCGATAGAAAGGAGTGAACTGTTGATATGCACAATAACTCAGGATGATTCCGAGATAAGTATGCTGAGTGAAAGAAGCCTGACAGAGAAGCGTAGATTAAGGTACAATGTGTATAATGTGTTAACTTCTGGAAAACGCACCCTCATGTCTGGTGCCAGCAGTGGGTGTCTGGCCAGGAGGGTGGCGGTGAGGATGTGCGAGGGCGCACGGGGAACCTGGCAGTAGGTGGATGTGCTCACCGTCTCAGTTGTGTTGCTTGCTTTAGGGAGTCAGAGCCCCTCCAGCTGTACAGTTCAAACATCTGCAGGTCACGGTACGCTCATTGCGTCTCTGTAACGGCGTTAAAGCGAGAAGCCCTGGTGCTGGGCGAGGGTGCCTGGAATGAGAGTGCGCGGAGGAGGGAGAGGCTGCAGACATCCCGGGAGGCCGTTCGTGGGGCGAGAGCAGTGAGGCACCGATTGGGCCCCGCAGGAGGGGTGCTGCTTCCCCCTACTTTAGCAGGAGGGAAGGCCAGGGGCATGGAGGGAGGGCTGTTTCCGTTTGAATGGTATATGAAGGCCACTGTTTCTACATGAATTATTTTTTCTTCCTAAGCATATCCCAAAGTTTCTGAATGAATAAACACACCACTTTCTCTATGGAAATTGAGGATGAGTATTGTCTAATTTCTGAGCCAAATGCTTCTACTTCTTTGGTTTTCTTGAGGATATGTTATGATAACCAGATGGGCTCTTTGGCACCCAGGGACTTTATGAATAATTGAAAAAACATCTTCAAAATATATTCTACCTGGAGCACCAGACCCCGACCGACTCCCACTGGGAGATGGTTGTCTCCTTTGGCCTTTGTAAATGCATTTTATTCCAGTTTGGTTTATTTTATATACCTGTCACCAGTGAGAAAAGTGTGTATTCAGCCTTCAGCATTTGTGTCTCTTTTGGAAGTGCACAAAAGTGGACACATTTCTGGAGTGGCCCCCTCACCGGAGACAGATGCTGAGCCATTGTGAGTGGCCTCGTGGTAGGTTTCGTGGGATGGTGCACCGCAGAGCAGCCTGGCTGGGGAGGTTTCATAAGCTCAGGTCAGGGCTGAAGCATGTTGTTTGTGCCAGCTTTGCTGGGTCATCACACATCCGACAGTACTGACTTCTAGTTCTGGCTGTGCCTCTGATGAACTACTAAGTTCCTTACCTTCTCGGGACCTCAGCTTCCTCATCTGTAGAACTGATAAAATCGTGCCCGCCTGGCAGGGCGTGACGAGCAGCTACATGACGTGTCCTAAGCGCCCAGTGCTGTGCTGAGCCCGCAGTGAACACGCAGCCTCCAGCCCTTCTTAGTTGCAGTATTTTTATTGCGACTGTGCTTTTTCTTCCCACCACACACATCCCACTTTCAGCTGTCATTTCTACCAGTTGTCACTGTGGCTGTGATGAAGCTGACTTCGAGAGACACGTACTATTTTAGCATATAAAATTGTATTTCTGAATTGCCCACAGAGACGCTCTTAATAGAAGAATTGAGCACTGTAAACAGCAACTGTGAAATTCTCTCTAAAAGCTCACTTTGATTCATGATGATCTACCCGGCTCGTCCCATTCTTAAATACCCTCTGTCCTCCTAAATCCACTCAACTCTGCGGTCTTCCTACGAGGCTGCCTTCGTCTGTTTGTAACTTTTTTGGTCTTGTCTTCCTATTACTTGTCATCCCAATCTGTTCTCTGTTCTATTTGTGGTAGCCTGTGTTGGCAGGAAAATTGGCCGTAATGGTTGAACAGAATTTGCTGCCCTCCATCCGCCCAGCTGGGAGCGGCCTCTTCCCTGCTTGCTCCACTGGCTCCGTCCAGCCTCTTGCCACCCTGTGCGGCGGCCTCCTCCTCTCCAGCCCTGTCCTTATGCGGCTTCCGGCCTTCCCAAGGCTGGCTTCTCCCTCCCACCCCTCTGTCTCCCATGGGGACAGAGCTGCTGATCTTCTGTCCCCATTTATAATTTATACATAGCTTGTCTTTTCCATTCTCAATTGGATTAGGGGACAGAATTCTTTAATCTATAAAGAAGCCGGAGAGTAGCTGTTTTAATATATATTTTTTCCCTGAGCTTGAAGATTACAGGTTTCTGAGGTTTCTTTGAGGCTTTGAAGTCGTTGTCAGAAAAGGAGGCAAATTTCAGATGTAATTTTTAGCCTTTTTTGGTAAGTGCCCACATCCTAGATCCCTCCAGTTCCAAGACACTGCAGATTTGTACTTTTCACTGATTCCCTTGAGCTGGTCCCCATTTTAGAGTCAAGAAAACTGAGCTCACAGGGTTGTGTGACTCACTCACTCTTGCATTGTGGTGGGAGGATGGCTGCAGGAAGACCCAAACCTACAATCTTGAGAACATATGACTCAAAGGAAGATCCACCCCACCTGCTCCACCCTTCATAGATCAAATCTCAGAAGGACTCAGCGAGACCCTTCTGGGGTCTCATGTTCGTCCTGTGGATCACCCACTGTTGATGGGACATTTCCATCTCTCACCACGGCTGGATTAGAGCCACCCCTGATCCCGCCAGAACAACCTGGGGTGGGGCAGGAGCTGTTCCGCAAGGAAGGAGGACAGACCTAGCAGCTGCTCAGGACATTTCCCACTACAGCCCGGAGCCTCTGGACCCCTGCAGAAAGGAGGCCTTGAGCACTGTTACAAGTGTAAAACAGGATCAGTATTTCCAAGGCAGAAAAGGACCTCAGGCCTTTGGGAGCTAGCAGCATTTGCATAATATGCTAATGATGGAAACTTTCTCTAGGGAAGAGTGAAGTACGTGGGGGAAGGAGAGGTGGCACTTAAAATCCGTTGGGCACCTGCCTTAACTCAGCAGGGGTGACCCTGGGGCTCACTTACAGGCTCCACGTGACCTAGTTTCTAGCTGAAGAGTGTGGAGTTTGTGTTTTGCAAATGTCTGTGTTCATAATGCTAGCTCCCTCACGGCAGGTATTGTGGTGTAGTGGAGAGGTTTTACAGATTATGCCCATGATGCTGGGAGAATGAGAAAAGGGAGAGAAAAACCCATTCAAATCTCACAGCTTTGGACTGACTTTTGCAAATGGGTCTTTGCACAGAGACACATGATGAAAGTTCAGTTAACCGTGAGTGAATTGAGTTGATTATTGAACGTGACTTCGGGGTGATGGAATTTTCGTTGACCGTGGCGTGTAAACTACCAAATCTGACCCTGTGATTTATTCATTTACTTAACGTTTACTGTGGGTTTATGATTTGCTAGAGCCTGTGCCAGCTACTGTGGGGGGTGTATGAGAGTGACATTGATAAGAATTCTGCCCTCAATGAGTTTATAGTCATGGAAGGAATCTGGGACGTGCATGTAGGTTGCTATAATAACAATAGCTGTTTTTGCCGAATGTTTGCCAGGTACCAGGTCTTGTGACAAACACTTCATATGCCCTGACCCGTCTGAGTCCCCACCACGGCCCTGCCTCGCAGCCTGTCTTCCTGGATACGGAGCCAGCTGTAGTGATCGCGGGTCTCAGTGTAGACGAGGTGCCCGGACTCGGAGGAAGGGTGGCTGCATGGTGAAGAATTGGGGATATTAAGATCCACAGAGGTGGTTGTCAGAGGCGCACAACGGTGAGAAGACACAGGTCAGAGTAGGGGCGACAGGGAATGTGTTTAGGCAGGAGAATTGCCTCGATCCGGTTGCAGGTACTGACCTGATTCACAGTTGGGCGCCGGTCCCTGGGCGGCGCTTTATTTCCAGTCTATCCTTCACTTAGTGTGTCGTCCTTTCGGGTCCCACCCAAAGCCTCTAGGGCTTACCATCCACTCTTTTTAGGGGACACAGAATGTCACTGCTTTCCCACCTGAGTGTGAAAGGCTCTGCTCAGATTCTCAGCCTCTTGGTCAGTTCTTCAGGGAGCTGCAGGCACCTCTGGGGAAGTTTAATGCCAGGCCCGTGTCCCTGTATCTCCTTTTTCTGCCGGATCGTGGTCCTGGAGTTCTTCCTGCCTTGTTAGCCCTCCAGTGCCTTGTCTGCGTTCTCGAGTTGTTCTCAGCGGCTGGGTTGGTCTGAATTGTCTACCTGCTGTTATCAGAAGTAGGAGCTCCTGAAGTGCATTCGGTAACTATTCAGTGTGAGCTGCTCGTGGGGCTATTGGGGGTTTGTACTCACCTGCTTGCCTGTTCGATGATGCGTGGGCACCTGGTTTACTTGTAACTGAGTTTTGGTGTGGCTCTCTGCCGCTCGGTTGACTTTCTGTTGGGATTCTGAGGGTTGCATAAACTGTCCTCTAGCCACCATCTGGAATTGTATTTTGGGTTTGCATTTTCTCTGCTTAATGCAAGTCATTTAAAAATTAGCTTTTGGGACTTCCCTGGTGGTGCAGTAGATAAGAATCCGCCTGCCAATGCAGGAGATACGGGTTCGAGCCCTGGTCCGGGAAGATCCCACATGCCGCGGAGCAGCTAAGCCCGTGCGCCACAACTACTGAGCCTGCGCTCTAGAGCCCGTGTGCCACAACTACTGAAGCCCGTATGCCTAGAACCCGTGCTGCACAACAAGAGAAGCCACCGCAATGAGAAGCCTGCGCACCGCAATGAAGAGTAGCCCCCGCTCGAGGCAACTAGAGAAAGCCCGTGCGCAGCAAGGAAGACCCAACACAGCCAAAAATAAATAAACAAACAAACAAATAATAAAATTAACTTTTCATGGCGATGTTCCGAACAAATGTTTCTTCATAATTGGTGGGCACCTCCATCTAACTTAGAAGTGGTTCTAGTTGATAATTGAGTCAGTTTCTTTTGGGGTGCAGAAGATACTTACTTACACTGTTGTCAGCAGTTTTTACAGTCTGAAAATGCATTTTTCTTCAACCTCATGCAGCCATTGTGCTGTGCAAAGGGCCCTTGGCATCCTGGGAGGGGCGTGACCTGATTTACATTTCTGTGGATGGAAACGAGCCAGAGCGGCATGTGTGTGTGGGGGCAGCCAGGAGGCCTTGTTCTTAGTGCTGGAGGGGCTGATGGCAACCAGACCAGGCTGGTGGCCTTGAAAGCCATTTCTGGAAATACTCCGAGAGCTAACAAGAGCTCCTTTTGGGTTGGATGTGGCGTGTGAGATAAAGGACTTAGGAGGAGTCCTGGATTAGACTGACAGGTGAGATCACCAGGTAAGAAAAAGAGCAGGTGGCAGGGAGTGCTCTACAGAGGTTTACACACGGTCCTGGACACAGTAGTGGCCTCCTGAAATTGGAAGACGAATGGGCTTTTAGACTAAGTTCAAGTGGCACGGTGAAGCCACCGCGTGAACGGAGGCTGAGGGAGCAGCTCGTACAAAGGCTGGAAGGTAAAGGCGGCTTGGCGCTGTCTGAGCACAGGAAGTTGGGGGCGGGTGCAGGTGATGTGGTGCGGCGGCTGTGCCTCCTGACAGATGGTAGGCACCTGGCATTTTTCAGAAGTGGTACGTCCTCGACTTTGACCTGTGGTAGGTGTGACTCTACGTTCCCGGGAGATTCACCGGGCGGTTGTAGTTAACACGAGGTAGAGTAGTGAGCACACACGGGAGCATTACTCCAGATATTAGCGATTTTTGAATAAAATCTCCTACATTAAAAAAAAAAAATCCGGTTAACTTCTCACTTACAATTTTATTCTCATCTTTCAGACAGCATCAGTGTGAGTGGCTTTCCGCTGTGCAGCCCCTTCCGCCAGGTCGTGAGGCCCCGGGTGGAGAGCAAGCCCGTGAACCCAGCTGAGGGCAGCCGGCCTGGGGACCTGGGTCACGTGAAGGTGAGTCGGCCCCCACAGGGCAGCCCGCCAAGGGGCTTGGCGCTCTGGGTTTCTGCCGAGCCTTTCGGAGGCAAAGTTCTGAGTATTTTTCAGAAAGGAAAGGAAGCGTGTATTTGATAACAGATCTGTGTTTGTGGAAAGCTGGTGTCTCAGTATTTCTCCTTCTGTGTGAGGTTCGGGAAGCGGTTACACTGAAGCTTGAGTGCCTCGTGTGGTGGTGGACTCTTAATTTCCTGAAGTTTCGGGAATTTGTGGGTTGAATCTAGGACTGTACTGATGAAAGTAGAATGTCGCCTGCTTTTTTCTCGTTCATTTAAAACATTTATCTATCGCATCATTATTCTGAGTTCAGATGTTTATCCCGTAGACTTGTCTTAATCCTTAGGCGACTCCTTCCACTTGTTGGTCTTTGAGCACCAGGGCAGCCGGAATGAATATATAAGTCACGAGTGAGTGTTGCTGCACAGGTGCCTTGGGCCTGGAGCCTGAGCAGATATGAGCTGTCTCCTCAGAGCACGAGGGCAGTCGGGGCAGAGCTCTCGGTGGTCAGCGACTTGTCAGCACCTGGAAAGCTTGGCTGGGACGCGCCTGCCCAGGGAGCGTGTGTAGAGCGAGGGGACGAGAGGTCCCAGCAGCTGTGACCGGGGAGCAGGCAGCAAAGTCGCCAAGAATGACTTCAGTAGGCGTGTGTCCGGGCCCAGCCTTTTGGGGCACTGCTTACATTCTTGGCGTTTAACAGGGTCACTGACTGACTAGACCCATCAGAAGAGCTTGGCCAAACTGGCTGTGAGTCAGTGGGACAACAAATTGTGAGCCATCGGGGCTGCGCTTGACGCAAACAAGATGACGGTGGAAGGACCTGGACGCCGTCTGCCATGAGGCCGTGGCGGAGGGAACGCGCCAACCTGGGTTGATAGAGGTCGCGTCGGTGGGCTGAAGTGCTGAGGAGCTGGGTTTTGGGGGAGAGTCTTCTCCATTTAGGGCCCTGTGGGAAAGAGGAAGGTGGCATAGCTGGGAGTCTCCGTCGCTCAGATACAGAAGCTTGATGGCTGTGCGTCAGGGCTGTAGTGTTGGCCAAGGGCCCTGGGATGTGGAAGAAAAGTCCCACCAGAGGGAGCAAAGGCGTAGAGGTTCCGCAAGCATAGATGCTGTTGGGGTGATTGTTGGCAGGGAGCCACGGAGGAGAAGCTGGGAAAGGGACTTCCTTCCAGGCCCCGGATGGCACTTCCCTGCCGTCTCAGGTGTTCCTCCTCCTGGGTCAGGCCCCTCAGCATCGTTACCTTTGCCTCTGCAGTTGGCCTTGTGGCCTCCCCCTCTCCGTCTGCTGTTGGTGCAGCTGTGGCACGATTTTCTTTTTATTTATGTATTTAATTTATTTATTTTTGGCTGCGTTGGGCCTTCGTTGCTGCACACGGGCTTTCTCTAGTTGCGGCGAGCGGGGGCTACTCTTTGTCGCGGTGTGCGGGCTTCTCACTGCGGTGGCTTCTCTTGTTGCGGAGCACGGGCTCTAGGTGCGTGGGCTCAGTAGTTGTAGCACGTGGGCTCAGTAGTGGTGGCTCGTGGGCTCTAGAGCGCAGGCTCAGTAGTTGTGGCGCACGGGCTTAGTTGCTCTGCGGCATGTGGGATCTTCCCGGACCAGGCCTTGAACCCGTGTCCTGTGCATTGACAGGTGGATTCTTTACCACTGTGCCACCAGGGAAGCCCATGATTCTCTTTTATCCACATCCACACACACCAGTCTCCTTTTAGAGCTGTCAGGAATGCTGTCGGGTGGATGTGCTGACCTCGTGGGAGCCTTTGTGCCGAGAGGGAGTCACCCAGTTTGTCTGAGGTCTGTTGGTGAGGGGGGCAGTGAGTCCAAACCTGTGAAATGGCGCACCTCTCCCTGGTCGTCCAGGTGCGTCCTCGCGGTTCGGTTGAACTTGTGAGGTTCGGCACGGGAGTGGCGTCTCTGAGCGGCCCTGTGCTTCTGGTGCTGTCATGTGGGAGCCTCCTGGCACTGCTGAGCCTATTACGTCAGCCTTCTCCCCAGAGCAGGAACGGCTTTAACTGGGAATGTGCTAACCCTGAGGAATGGCGTAGTCATGGAAACAAGTAATTCAGTGAAAGTGGCTTCTGGGGAGCCCCTCAAGAAGTGGGAAAAGGTAACATGTGTTTCTTCGGATTTCCCAGAAAGATTCCTTCCCCCGTTTGGTTCGCTGCATGTCTGTCCGCATTTATTCCCGGCTTTTCTGCACACCCTGAAGAATCTTCTAGGATTGAAAACAGATTGTGTGAAGTGAGTGCACATTAGACATAATATTCCTGTCAGTTAGACTCTGCAGTAGGGCCTCTCTGACCCTCAGTTTCTCCATCCGTAAAATGGAGCAATCACGCTCCCTTCATGGGGTTGTTGGGAGGCTCAAGTAATAGAAGAGCTGGGCAGGGAGGAGAAACAAAGCTGATCAAGTCAAGAACTGGTAATGGACTGGGACTTGATGCCTGTATTTTGGGAGAGAAATGAGACTTGGTGAATGAGCCCCGCTGGCTGTTACGGGGGAGCAGCCCCGGCTAGGCTGGACACTGGGTGGCCGACCTGGAGTCTCTCGACCAGTTTCTTGGCGCTGCTGGGCCAGCTCCCCAGTGACAGCAAGGCTCGGCCCTGCCTTCTGAATTAATACTGTGTGCACGAAATGTGGCCGCGTGCCTGGAACGTGGCAGGGCTGCATTGAGAGCCTGCCCGGGAGGGGCTTAGCTCGGGGACCGCCTGTCCTGGGCTGGGGCTGCAGAAATGGGCACGCATGGACGGACGGGAGGCCTCTCGCCTGTTGGCTGTGCTGTGTCCCGCTCGAGGCTCCCTGCAGTTTTGCCTGATGGAGGCATCCAATTTACAGCCTCCAGGGCCAGACTACCCAGAAAGATGGGAGCTGCATGGGGCCCTGTCCTACTCGGGCCTGGAGCGTAAAGCACTCAGAGAGGCTGGAGGGCCTGCCCCACAGCCAGAGCTAAATCCAGCCGAGGCCCCCGCCGTGTCCGGCTGCTAAATACACCCCAGTTTCCCTCCATCGACAGCAGTGCTCTGTAAACGCATCACAACCGCTGGTAGCCTGCCGAGAAGCACTTGGAAATCCCAGCAAAACCAAAGTTCACCGGGAGGCGGGGCAGCCGGGCCTGCCCTTGGGCTCTGTGCACATGTGGTTCTGGGGAGCTTGCTGGTATGTGCCCACCCTTGTCAACAACACCTTGCCTTTAAAAACATCAGGGAACAGGCCCAACAGCCTCGGCCATCAGGGTAACGGCTCCGTCCACGGGCACCTCCCGTGGGAACCAGTGTCATGTCGGCCGCTTTCCGGATGGTGGGGGTTCGAGCTGAGGCTGTAGGTGCCCCTGCCTCTGCATGTCCTGCCGTCTCCCTGCTGCTCTGACACCTACACAGTCCATCCAGGGGCCTCAACCGAGCCCCAGTTTGATCACCTGCAAGTTGGGGAGAAAGTCCTTTCTCACAGGTTGTTAGTGAAGATCTATTGAAATAATACTTGGGCAGGTGTTTTATTAAAAACAATACACAAGCTGGGGAGGAGGAACAGAACTGGGGGTTGCCTGAACGGATGAGTTGCAGGGTGTGGTGAAGGCGTCCCCTGGTTACAGAGCAGGCAGAGGCCAGGCCTCGTCTCGTCCAGCCGGTGTTGCCCACCCAGCCTGGACCCTGCCTGCCTGTCCCAGATGCGCCACATGGCTGCCTGCGTCCTGTCGCGTGGCCGTGCCGGCGTTGTCTTCCCTCTCCTGCGTGCCTGTTGTGTCAAAATTATAGATGATGACTGTGTCCACTAATACATGCACATATGAAAAAACTCAGGAATCTTCAAAATTAAGTAGTCAATCTTAAATCCAACAAGACTTCTCTAAGTAGATGTTCAGATTGTCTGTGAATAGAAAGGTTTACTTCTTCCTTTCCAAGCAGGCTAACTTATTCCTTTCCCTGCTTTATTGTACTAGCCTTGTTCATGATTGTAGAGATAAACCATTCAGTCTTTCATCGTTAAGTGTGACGGTAGCTGTAGAGTTTTTATACCTGCCCTTTATCATATTAAGGAAGTTCCCTACAACCATTAAAAAAAAAAAAAGTTATAGCAAATAAGCCAACGAAGGAGATAGAAGTTGAAGCATAAATAACATTCAGTTAGTCCAAAAGAAGGAATAAAGGGAGGACAAAGGAAACAAAGGAAAATGGGACAGATAGAAGACACAGCAAGATGATGGGTGATAAACTTAACCATATCAGTAATCAGATCGAAAGTAAGTAGTCTAAATACTCCAATTGCAGGTAGAGAATGTCAGATTGGATAAAAAAAGCAAGACCCAACTCTAGCTACCTCCAAGTAATGAAATTTAAATATAAAGACAAAAATAGGTTGAAACTAAATGGATGGAGGAAGGTATACCATGCTTACACTAATGAAAAATCTGGAGTGGCCTTATGGAGAACAGAGAAAAGTAAACTTCAGAGCAAAGAATATTACCAAGGATAAAAAGGTCTTTTCCTAATGGTAAAGGGCTCAATTCCTCAAGAAAATGTAAGCCATAAATATTTATGTACCTAATAAGAGCTTCAAGATACATGAAGCAAAAACTGGTAGAATGGCAAGAAGACATAAATAAATTGAGAGAGTTCCATATCCTTCAGTAATTGTTAGAAAAAGTAGACAGAAATGAGTAGAGATAGTATTGTTCAGATCTCCTCTGTCAATCAATTTGACGTAATCAACATTTATAGAGCACTCTGCTCAACAACAGTTAGGTACAGAGTACATGTACTTTTCAGGTGCGCATAGAACAATTACCAAAGTAGACCATATTGGGGCTGTGATGGTTAGATTTTGTGTGTCAACGGGGCTAGGCTGTGGTGCCCAGTTGTTTGGTTAAACACAAGTTTAGATGTTGCTGTAAAGTGATTTTGGAGATGTGATTAACATTTACCACCAGTTAAGTTAAAGAGGTTGTTCTTCATAATATGGGTAGGCCTCATCCAACCAGCTGAAGGCCTTTGAGCAAAAATTGAGAATTTTGGGGGGAGAAATTTCCAAAATCCCTTTCTCCAAAAATGGAGAAGGAATTCTGCCTCAAGGCTGTGACGTAGCTCCTGACTGAGTTTCTAGCCCATCAGCCTGCCCTACAAATCTCAAACTTGCCAGCCACCACAATCACACTGGCTAGTTCCTTAAAATAAATCTCTTTGTACATGTGTACACACAAATATTGCCAGCACACGTGCCCTATTGGTTTGTGGTTCTGTTTCTCTGGAGAGCCCTGACTGATACAGAGGGCCACAAAACAAATCTCAAATTTAAAAGGATTCTCATTTTTTTTTTTTTTTTTTTGCGATACGCGGGCATCTCACTGTTGCGGCCTCTCCCATTGCGGAGCACAGGCTCCAGACGCGCAGGCTCAGCGGCCATGGCTCACGGGCCCAGCTGCTCCGCGGCATGTGGGATCCTCCCGGACCGGGGCACGAACCCGCGTTCCCTACATCGGCAGGCGGACTCTCAACCACTGCGCCATCAGGGAAGCCCCAAGGATTCTCATTTTATAAAGTATATTCTGACAGTAATAAAATTAAATTAGAAACCAATAACAAAGATCTTTGAAAAACCCTCAGACATTTGGAAACAAAATGACACTTACAATTAACTCATGGGTCAAAGAAGAAATAAAAAATCAGAAAGAATTTTGAAATGAGTGAAAATGAAAGCACAATATATCATTTGTGGGGTGCCACTGAAGCAGTAGTTTGGGGAAATTTATAATACTTCATGCCTATGTCAGAACAGAAGAATAGCCTTCAATCAATAAACCTCAGCTTCAACTTGAAGAAAGTAGAAAAAAATGTGGAAGTTAAACCTAGACTAGAAAAGGAAATAATAAAGACCAGAACAGAAATCAGTGAAACTGGAAACAAAAAAACCCGATATTGACAAACCAAAAGCTTATTCTTTGAGAAAAATCAGTGAAGTCTACCAACTTCTAGTCAGATGGATCGTAGAGAAAAGACATAAATTAAAAATATTAGGAATGAAAAAGGTGGCATCACTACAGGTTCTACACATATTAAATGCATAACAGATATATCATGAACAACTTTATGCCAATAAATTTGAAAACTGAGGTGAAATGGACAAATTCCTTTTAAAAAACAATTTTATTGAAGTATAGTTGATTTACAATGTTGTGTTAATTTCTGCTGTACAGCAAAGTGACTCAGTTTTACATACATATTTTTTCATATTCTTTTCAATTATGGTTAATCACAGAATATTGACTGTAATTCCCTGTGCTCTACAGTAGAACTTTGCTCATCCATCCTATATGTAATGGTTTGCACCTGCTAATCCCACACTCCCAGTCCTTTCTCCCCACCCTCATCCCCTTGGCAACCACAGGTCTGTTCTCTATATCTGTGAGTCTGTTTTTGTTTTGTAGGTATGTTTATTTGTGTCATATTTTAGATTCCACATATAAATGATATCATGGTGTTTGTCTTTCTCTTTCTGACTTACTGAGCGTAATATGATAATCTCTAGATCCATCCATGTTGCTGCAAATGGCATTATTTCATTCTTTTTAATGGCGACAAATTCACTGAAAGACTCAAAGTATTAAAGCTTACTCATAGAAGGAAGTAGATAATCTGAATAGCCTTATATCCATTAAGGAAACGGAATTTTTTGTTCAAACCATCCCATAGAGAAAATCCAGTCCCAGGTGGCTCACCCATGCAGCTTACCAAACATAAAGGGAGGAATAATACAAATTTTATGTAAGCTTTTCTTGCAGGAAACTTGAGAAAGAAGGAATACTGCTAATTCGTTCTATGAGGTCAGCATTACCCTGATATCAAAACCAGACAAAGATTTTATAAAAACAAAAACAAAGACTCCTGAACATAGATAGGAAAATTTTAAGGGAATTTTTTTACCATAATATTGGCTGAGTGGCATTTCTCTGAGGAATGCAAGGTTGGTTTAACATTAGACAACCAGCAAATGTAATTCTTCATATCAACAAACTAAAAACAGAAAATGATATACGCATCTCAGTAGACGAAGAAAAAGCATCTGACGAAGTACAATATCTATGTCTAATAAAAACTCAGCAAACTTAGAAATAGAGGGGAACTTCCTCAACCTGATGAAGTGCACCCACAAAACTGCTACAGCCCCCTTTGAACTTAAAGGTGAAAAACAGGTTGTGCTTTCCCACACCGGGCCACGCACCCTGGCTCCCCAGGTGTACCCTCTCACTGTACTCTTCATTGGCGCTGGCTGTTCACTTTGGAGGTTCTCTCTCAGTTCCTTTGATTCCCGGCATGTTCTCCGGTCCTCCTCCAGGGCCACGCCCTGATGTTTCCTTGTCTGCCAAGCTGTCAGTGGTGGCCCTGTGCTCATGTCCCCGAGTTCTCCATAGCTGTGAGCTCCTCATGGCCGTGGCCTGGTCCGTGCCTCCTGGCACAGTGCTCGGCCTTTGGGAAATCTTTCTGGACCCAGATATTCCAGATAGCTAGGTCAGATATTCCCTTTCCACAGGAATTCTCCTTTCTCTAAAGACGTTCCCTCCATCAGTGAGGCAAAGCAGGGCAGTGGAGTAAGTTTCTTCTCAGTCAGAGTAAAGTCTAGTTTTCAGATTCTTCAGAAACCCAGCAACATTCATATGCTGTCTTATGCCCTGTTAAATATTTTATTTTACTTTAACCTTTACAGTAAAGAACCATAGGATGTTCATGAAGTTCTTACATGCTTTTACGTTTTAATAATTGTATTTATAAATGGACTCACTGGAAGAATCTGCTAAAAAAACTTAACAGTAAATGTATTTGAGTTAAAAACAAAAAACCTATGTCATGGAATAGCATATTTTCTTAATCAAGCTGTGTTATTAGGGGACAATGGTTTCATGAGCCTTTTGGTGCCTCGGGGCAGCATAGTGAAGGTTCTCATTAGCTTGGAGGAGAAAATGTATCAGACCATTTGTTCATTGATCATTCACACGCTCAAGGATGGCAAGCAGGTGGGCGGCCCAGGCTGGAGACTGTGCTGGCCAGGGAGGCTTGCAACGTGGCAGCAGAGAGATCGAACTTTTTAAACAGTATTTACAGGTTACGTCCCTCATGACTGCAACTTCCCAGTATTTGGGTGGGAGTTACTGAACAGCTCAGAAAGATTAAGCAACATGCCCAAGGTCAAGCAGTTTCAAAGTAGAAGCTAAAATTCAAACCCAGTTATGGCTAAATCCAAAGCTTGTATTGTTTCCACAATGTCATGCTTCCCCTCTATATATACTTTATAAGTTTCCAAACTTATTATGGAATACAAAACATCCTCTATTGATTCAAGCTGTATTTATAGAGCAGCGAATATAAGCTTTTCACCTATCTGACCCTCAGTTTTCAATCTGTGAAATGCAGATCATAAGCCTTCCTCCTGGGCTATTGTAAGGAGGAGAGCATCTGCTATTAGCCCTGGTAGATAAGAAAAGCTTACAAAATGGCAAATCCAATTCAGTTCCAAATTATTTCTAATCTGTCCCGGGAATAGTTACAGAGACAGTTTAAACTCTACAAAGTTTAAGCGTAAAGGCATCAAAAGAATCCTTTAATCTGCTCAACAATTTCAAAACTTAGTAAGAAATGTAGCAGTAAGAGAAGTAGAGAGTCCACTGCATGTGGAATTCTAAACAGATATCAGGGAGAGGGGCCAGAAGAATGCTCCTTGAGGTTCCATGACATGGTGAAGGCTTTTGTCCACCATGATGGTCACTGTTTACCTGAACCCCTGTAACATTTCATCCACTCCACCCATTCGACAAGCCCCTGGTGAGTAACTGTTCAGTGCCCAGTTCTGGGAGCTGGGGCTGTAATAGAGAGCAGGACGACGTCCTGGAGCTCACCTTCTGGCAGAGGAGACGAACAGTGAGCACACACGTGTCAACTAGTGAGAGGTGCTGTGCGGGAAGGTCAAGGAAGGAAGAGGATGGGGCCTGCTTGCTCCATCGGCAGAGGCCTTTCTGCAGAGGCACCACGGCAGTCTGAGATGCATGCGCACACACACAGTCTGTGTCAGATGGTTTCCTGTATTGAGGTAGGACGTGACTTAGAACATCACCGCGGCTGCCGTAACTATTACATAAGCCAGTTTCCCAATAGAGTGTGAGTTGGTCCAAGCTAAGGATGATACCTTACTAATCTTTGCCTTTTCAGCACTTGGTACCAGGGCAGGCACATCACAGGCTCCTGGTAAGTGTTGAATACTGAACAAGAAAGAAAAGGAAATGGCTCCTAAAGGGTTGCTACGCGCTCTCATTCCTTTCCTATTTATCACATGCTACGTTCGATCATGGCAGGACCGTATCACGTTGGTTGGTACACGGTAGCATGCATCCGAATCACCTGGGGGCTTGTGAAACAGAGCGCTGGGCCCCGTCCTCGATTCCTAATTCGGCAGGTCTGGGTCGGGGCTGGGAGTGCATTTCTAACAGGCCTGCAGCTGCTGCAGCTGGCTGTGGGCACCGTGCTTTGAGGACCACTGCCTTAGGGTAGCAGATGTTTTCGGTTTGTTTAACGTCTTCTGCTGTCTGTAGGACGGCAGTGGAAGCAGTTCTGGGCCTTCCTGCTGTGCCTCATGCCCTGTGATGTAACTCTTAGGTTAGCACATGGGAAGCTCTCTAAGTAGCTCAGTTTGAGGTACCTCAGTGACTGATTTATAGCACCTGGATTCCTGGGAAGGCATTTTCATAAACATTTGTGGTAAAATCTTAACATAAACATACAGTTAAAATTAAATCGAGGCATTCAAATGCATATTTTGGGGAAAGTCAAGAGACACCTGTCTAGGAGCCCATAAACCCGCCAGCCCTGCTGCAGCCCAGGGCCTTTCCACGGGATGAGCCTCATGGTGGCACCGTGTGGGGTTCACAGAAGCCCTCAAACCTTTGAGCACCCTGGCCCGTCATGAGAGTGCCTGTTGGTTCACCAGCAGGACTCATGGATTCCCAGGCAGACAGCAGAGGAAAATGGGTACTTTCATTGCATCCTTGCCAAACAAGGAAATTGAGCTAGATCAGCTTTTCAGAATGACTGACAGAAAGCCAATATGTTTGCTTTGGGTAAGGAAATGGAAATTTCACACCACAGACATACGGGGTCCAAGAGTCTTTTACAAAATGTCCTGCCATACAGATTTACGTGATCTCATTAGTCCCTAAAAAACCCAAAACTGTTTAAATAGTGGCCACATTAAACAAAAGAATCCTGCCCCCTCTCCCAACCCGGAAACATCTACACTATTGAAACAAGCAAAATGGGGGAAACAATTACCTGTCATCAAACAGCCACGGATAAACCTCAGCGTTGTCTCAGTGGGTGGGTTACTTCACTTCATCTGTGAACGAGAGATCATCCTTAGTCCTCAGGGGAGTTCTGAGGGTGAAGCAGCTCACAGAACCCAAGTGTGGAGACCCCCCAGCTCCCTCTGCCCTCTGGTTGGCATATCCCTCTGTCATCTCTACATTGCTTGTATGGCGTTGTCGGCAGTAGGCTTGTGTGTCACCCCATGTGACCCCAAGCTCCACGAAGGCAGAAAACGCTCACGTTTACTTATCCACGCTTTACAGGATATCTAGCGCATGCTGGGTGCCCAGTCGATGACCGTTAGACTGGGAGAAACACAGAAAGCTGTGGAGGAGGCAGGCAGAAGGAGGAGCCTTCTTCTTCTTTATTTTTTAACATCTATATTGGAGTATAATTGCTTTACAGTGGTGTGTTAGTTTCTGCTGTATAACAAAGTGAATCAGCTCTACATATACATACATCCTCATATCCCCTCTGTCTTGCGTCTCCCTCCCCCCGTCCCTACCCCACCCCTCTAGGTGGTCACAAAGCACCGAGCTGATCTCCCTGTGCTATGCGGCTGCTTCCCACTAGCTATCTGTTTTACATTTGGTCATATATATAAGTCCATGCCACTCTCTCACTTCGTCCCAGCTTCCCCTTCCCCCTCCCCGTGTCCTTAAGTCCATTCTCTACGTCTGCATCTTTATTCCTGTCCTGCCTCTAGGTTCTTCAGAACCTTTTTTTTTTTTTTATATTCCGTATATATGTGTTAGCATACGGTATTTGTTTTCCACTTTCTGACTTACTTCACTCTGTATGACAGTCTCTAGGTCCATCCACCTCACTACAAATAACTCAATTTCGTTTCTTTTCTTTCTTTCTCTTTTTTTGCGGTACGCAGGCCTCTCACTGCTGTGGCCTCTCCCATTGCGGAGCACAGTCTCCGGACATGCAGGCCCAGCAGCCATGGCTCACGGGCCCAGCCGCTCCGCGGCACGTGGGATCTTCCCGGACCGGGGCATGAACCTGTGTCCCCTGCATCGGCAGGCAGACTCTCAACCACTGCGCCACGAGGGAAGCCCAATTTCGTTTCTTTTTATGGCTGAGTAATATCCCATTATGTATATGTGCCACATCTTCTTTATCCATTCACCTGTCGATGGACACTTAGGTTGTTTCCATGTCCTGGCTATTGTAAATAGAGCTGCAATGAACACTGTGCTACATGACTCTTTTTGAATTATGGTTTTCTCAGGGTATATGCCCAGTAGTGGGATTGCTGGGTCATATGGTAGCTCTATCTTTAGTTTTTAAGGAACCTCCATACTGTTCTCCATAGTGGCTGTATCCATTTACATTCCCACCAACAGTCTAAGAGGGTTCCCTTTTCTCCACACCCTCTCCAACATTTATTGTTTTTAGATTTTTTTTTTTTTTTTTTTTTTTTTTTTTGGCAGTACGCGGGCCTCTCACTGTCGCGGCCTCTCCCATTGCGGAGCACAGGCTCCGGACGCGCAGGCTCAGCAGCCATGGCTCACGGGCCCAGCCGCTCTGCGGCATGTGGGATCTTCCCGGACCGGGGCACGAACCCATGTCCCCTGCATCGGCAGGGGGACTCTCAACCACTGCGCCACCAAGGAAGCCCATTTGTAGATTTTTTGATAATGGCCATTCTGACCGGTGTGAGATGATACCTCATTGTAGTTTTGATTCCCATTTCTCTAATGATTAGTGATGTTGAGCATCCTTTTATGTGTTTGTTGGCCATCTGTATATCTTCTTTGGAGAAATGTCTATTTAGGTCTTCTGCCCATTTTTGGATTGGGTTGTTTATTTTTTTTGATGTTGAGCTGCATGAGCTGCTTGTATATTTTGGAGATTAATCCTTTTTCAGTTTCTTTGTTTGCAAATATTTTTTCCCATTCTGAGGGTTGTCTTTTCGTCTTGTTCATGGTTTCCTTTGCTGTGCAAAAGCTTTTAAGTTTCATTAGGTCCCATTTATTTGTTTTTAGTTCCATTTCTCTAGGAGGTGGGTCAAAAGGATCTTGCTGTGATTTATGTCATAGAGTGTTCTGCCTATGTTTTCCTCTAAGAGTTTGATAGTGTCTGGCCTTCCATTTAGGTCTTTAATCCATTTTGTGTTTATTTTTGTGTATGGTGTTAGGGAGTGTTCTAATTTCACTCTTTTATATGTAGCTGTCCAGTTTTTCCGGCACCACTTATTGAAGAGGCTGTCTTTTCTCCATTGTGTGTTCTTGCCTCGTTTATCAAATATAAGGGGACCATATGTGCATGGGTTTATCTCTGGGCTTTCTATCCTGTTCCATTGATCTATATTTCTGTTTTTGTGCCAGTACCATAGTGTCTTGATTACTGTAGCTTTGTAGTATAGTCTGAAGTCAGGGCGTGTGATTCCTCCATTTCCCTTTTTCTTTCTCAAGATTGCTTTGGCTATTCGGGGTATTTGTGTTTCCATATAGATTGTGACATTTTTTGTTCTAGTTCTGTGAAAAATGCTACTGGTAGTTTGATAGGGATTGCAGTGAACCTGTACATTGCTTTGGGTAGTATAGTCATTTTCACAATGTTGATTCTTCCAATCCAGGAACATGGTATATCTCTCCATCTATTTGTATCATCTTTAATTTCTTTCAACAGTGTCTTATAATTTTCTGCATACAGGTCTTTTGTCTCCTTAGGTAGGTTTATTCCTAGATATTTTATTCTTTTTGTTGCAGTGGTAAATGAGAGTGTTTTCTTAATTTCACTTTCAGATTTTTCATCATTAGTGTATAGGAATGCAAGCGATTTCTGTGTGTTAACTTTGTGTCCTGCTACTGTACCAGGTTCATTGATTAGCTCTAGTAGTTTTCTGGTAGCATCTTTAGGATTCTCTGTGTATAGTATCATGTCACCTGCAAACAGTGACAGCTTTACTTCTTCTTTTCCGATTTGGATTCCTTTTCTTTCTTTTTCTTCTCTGATTGCTGTGGCTAAAACTTCCAGAACTATGTTGAAGGTTAGTGGTGAGAGTGGGCAACCTTGTCTTGTTCCTGATCTTAGTGGAAATGGTTTCAGTTTTTCACCATTGAGAACAATGTTGGCTGTGGGTTTGTCATATATGGCCTTTATTATGTTGAGGAAAGTTCCCTGTATGCCTACTTTCTGGAGGGTTTCTATCATAAATGGGTGTTGAATATTGTTGAAAGCTTTTTCTGCATCTATTGAGATGTTCATATGGTTTTTCTCCTTCAATTTGTTAATATGGTGTATCACATTGACTGATTTGAGTATATTGAAGAATCTTTGCATTCCTGGGTCAAACCCCACTTGATCATGGTGTATGATCCTTTTAATGTGCTGTTGGATTCTGTTAGCTAGTATTTTGTTGAGGATTTTGCATCTATGTTCATCAGTGATATTGGCCTGTAGTTTTCTTTTTTTGTGACATCTTAGTCTGGTTTTGGTATCAGGGTGATGGTGGCCTCGTAGAGTGAGTTTGGGAGTGTTCCTCCCTCTGTTATATTTTGGAAGGGCTTGAGAAGGATAGGTGTTAGGTCTTCTCTAAATGTTAGATAGAATTCGCCTGTGAAGCCATCTGGTCCTGGGCTTTTTTGTTGGAAGATTTTTAATCACGGTTTCAATTTCAGTGCTTGTGATTGGTCTGTTTATATTTCCTGTTTCTTCCTGGTTCAGTCTCAGAAGGTTGTGCTTTTCTAAGAATTTGACCATTTCTTCCGAGTTGTCCATTTTATTGGCATGTAGTTGCTTGCAGTAATCTCTCGTGATCCTTTTTATTTCTGCAGTGTTGGTTGTTACTTCCCCTTTTTCATTTCTAATTCTATTGATTTGAGTCTTCTTCCTTTTTGTCTTGATGAGTCTGGCTAATGGTTTATCAATTTTGTTTATCTTCTCTAAGAACCAGCTTTTAGTTTTATTGATCTTTGCTATTGGTTCCTTCATTTCTTTTTCATTTATTTCCTATCTGATCTTTAAGATTTCTTTCCTTCTGCTAACTTTGGGTTTTTTTATTCATCTTTCTCTAATTGCTTTAGGTGTAAGGTTAGGTTGTTTGAGGTGTTTCTTGTTTCTTGAGGTAGGATTGCATTGCTATAAACTTCCCTCTTAGAACTGCTGTTGCTGCATCCCATAGGTTTTGGGTCGTCGTGTTTTCATTGTCATTTGTTTCTAGGTATTTTTTGATTTCCTCTTTGATTTCTTCACTGATGTCTTGGTTATTTGGTAGTGTATTGTTTAACCTCCATTTGTTTGTATTTTTTACAGATTTTTTCCTGTAATTGATAACTAGTCTCACCGCCTTGTTGTCGGAAAAGATTCTTGATATGATTTCAATTTTCTTGAATTTACCAAGGCTTGATATGTGACCCAAGATATGAGCTATCCTGGAGAATGTTCCATGAGCACTTGAGAAGAAAGTGTATTCTGTTGCTTTTGGATGGAATGTCCTATAGATAGCAGTTAAGTCCATCTTGTTTAATGTGTCACTTAAAGCTTGTGTTTCCCTATTTATTTTCATTTTTGATGATATGTCCGTTGGTGAAAGTGGTGTGTTCAAGTCCCCTACTATGATTGTGTTACTGTTGATTTCCCCTTTTATGGCTGTTAGCATTTGCCTTATGTATTGAGGTGCTCCTATGTTGGGTGCGTAAATATCTACAACTGTTATCTCTTCTTCTTGGATTGATCCCTTGATCATTATGTAGTGTCCTTCTTTGTCTGTTGTAATAGTCTTTATTTTGACATCTGTTTTGTCTGATATGAGAATTGCTACTGCAGCTTTCTTCTGATCTCCATTTGCATGGATTATCTTTTTCCATCCCCTCACTTTCAGTCCGTATGTGTCCCTAGGTCTGAAGTGGGTCCCTTGTAGACAGCAGATATACGGGTCTTGATTTCGTATCCATTCAGCCAGTCTGTGTCTTTTGGTTGGAACATTTAGTCCATTTACATTTAAAGTAGTTATTGATATGTATGTTCCCATTACCGTTTTCTTAATTGTTTTGCTTTTGTTATTGCAGGTCTTTTTCCTTCTCTTGTGTTTCCTGCCTAGAGAAGTTCCTTTAAGCATTTTTGTAAAGCTTGTTTGGTGGTGGTGAATTCTCTTAGCTTTTGCTTGTCTGTAAAGGTGTTAATTTCTCCATCGAACCTGAATGAGATCCTTACTGGGTAGAGTCATCTTGGTTGTAGGTTTTTCCCTTTCATCACTTTAAGTATGTCCTGCCACTCCCTTCTGGCTTGCAGAGTTTCTGCTGAAAGAGCAGCTGTTAACCTTATGGGGATTCCCTTGTATGTTGTTGCTTTTCCATTGCTGCTTTTAATATTTTTTCTTTGTATTTAATTTTTGATAGTTTGATTCATGTGCGTCTTGGTGTGTTTCTCCTTGGATTTATCCTGTATGGGACTCTCTTTTCTTCCTGGACTTGACTCACTATTTCCTTTCTTATATTAGGGAAGTTGTCAACTGTAATCTCTTCAAATATTTTCTCAGTCCCTTTATTTTTCTCTTCTTTTTCTGGGACCCATATAGTTTGAATGTTGGTGCTTTTAATGTTGTCCCTGAGGTCTCCGAGACTGTCCTCAATTCTTTACATTCTTTTCTCTTTATTCCACTCTGTGGTAATTATTTCCACTATTTTATCTTCCAGGTCACTTATCTGTTCTTCTGCCTCAGTTATTCTGCTATTGACTCCTTCTAGAGAATTTTAAATTTCATTTATTGTGTTGTTCATCATTGTTTGTTTGCTCTTTGGTTTTTCTAGGTCCTTGTTAAACGTATCTTGTATTTTCTCCATTCTATTTCCAAGATTTTGGATCATCTTTACTGTCATTACTCTGAATTCCTTTTCAGGTAGGCTGCCTGTTTCCTCTTCATTTGTTAGGTCTGGTGGGTTTTTATCTTGCTCTTTCATCTGCTGTGTGTTTATCTATCTTCTCATGTTGCTTAACTTACTGTGTTTGGGGTCTCCTTTTCGCAGGCTGCAGGTTTGTAGTTCCCGTTGTTTTTGGTGTCTGCCCCCAGTGGGTAAGGTTGGTTCAGTGGGTTGTGTAGGCTTCCTGGTGGAGGGAACTGGTGTCTGTGTTTTGGTGGATGAGGCTAGATCTTGTCTTTCTGGTGGGCAGGACCATGTCCAGTGGTGTGTTTTGGGGTGTCTGTGACCTTATCATGATTTTAGGCAACCCTTCAGAAATGGGTAGGAGTGTGTTCTTGTCTTGCTAGTTGTTTGGCTTGGCGTGTCCAGCACTGTAGCTTGCTGGTCGTTGAGTGGAGCTGGGTCTTAACGTTGAGATGGAGACCTCTGGGAGAGGTTTTACCATTTGAGATTTCGTGGAGCTGGGAGGTCTCTGGTGGACCAGTGTACTGAACTCGGCTCTCCCACCTCAGAGGCTCAGGCCTGACACACGGCCGGAGCACCAATACCCTGTCAGCCACTCGGCTCAGAAGAAAAGAGAGGAAGATATATGAATGAATGAATGAATGAATGTATGTTATTAAAATAAAAAAATATTAAAAATAAAAAGTTAATAGAAAAGAAAAGAAAGAGAGAGCGACCAAATCAAAGAACAAATCCCCCAATGATAACAAGTGCTAAAAACTATACTAAAAAATAAAAAAAGAAAACAAAACAAAAAGAACAGACAGACAGAACCCTAGGAGAAATAGTATAAGTAATGCTATACAAACAAAATCACACAAAGAAGCATACACATACACACTCACAAAAAGAAAATGGAAAAAAAAATATATATAAAAGGAAGAGAGCAACCAAATCAATAAAGAAATGTACCAATGATAATAAGCTCTAAATACTAAATGAAGATAAACATAAAACCAGAAAAAAATAAGATGCAGAAAGCACACCACAAGTCTACAGCTGCTCCCGAAGTCCACCACCTCAATTTTGGGATGATTCGTGGTCTATTCAGGTATTCCACAGATGCAGGTACATCAAGTTGATTGTGGAGATTTAATCCGCTGCTCCTGAGGCTGCTGGGAGAGATTTCCCTCTCTCTTCTTTGTTCGCACAGCTCCCGGGGTTCAGCTTTGGGTTTGGCCCCTCCTCTGCGTGTAGGTCACCTGAGGTTTTCTGTTCCCGCCCAGACAGGAAGGGGCTAAAGGAGCCGCTGATTCGGGGGCTCTGGCTCACTCAGGCCGGGGGGGAGGGAGGGGCACGGAATGCGGGGCGAGCCTGCGGCGGCAGAGGCCGGCGTGACATGGCACCAGCCTGAGGCGTGCCGTGCGTTCCGGGGAAGTTGTCCCTGGATCATGGGACCCTGGCAGTGGCGGGCTGCACAGGCTTCCAGGAGGAGAGGTGTGGAGAGTGACCTGTGCTCGCGCGCTGCAGGTGGCTGCAGCAGCAGCCTTAGCGTTTCATGCCCGTCTCTGGTGTTCACGCTGATAGGTGTGGCTCGCGCCCGTCTCTGGAGATCGTTTAGGCGGTGCTCTGAGTCCCCTCTCCTCGCGCACCCTGAAATAACGGTCTCTTGCCTCTTAGGCAGGTCCAGACTTTTTCCCGGACCTCCTCTTGGCTAGCTGTGGCTCACTAGCCCCCTTCAGGCTGTGTTCGTGCAGCCAACCCCAGTCCTCTCCCTCGAGCATTCTTCTTGAGTGGGAAAAAGGCATTTGAAGCTGAGGGACCAGCCTAGGCAACAGCAAGGAGGAATTAGCTTCTTTTACATGTGTGGAGCAATTCTGCTAAAGTATGGCAATAAGAGATGAGCTAGGAGAAGTTCAGATGAGACGGCGCGGTGATGAGTCCTGAGGCCTCTTGAAACATCCAGCCTGTCTGACGTCGGCAGTGGGAACCACTTTGAGACCATAAGGGAGCCAGCAGTATCACTGCGACCGGCCTCAACCTGAAGTTGCTGGCTTTGTAAACCAAGACTTGACGTTCTAGGTTTTGTTCCTCGCTCTGCCAAGGAGGTCAGTGTGTGGAGAATTATCTGATGTCCACCTCAGAACAGGCATAAGGTGTATATATATATATATATATATATAAACGTAAATAACAGCCCCTGAAGGAAGTTGTGAGAAAAGGAAGCAATGAACAGAGTACAAGACTAGATACTTAAAAATAGTTCTGAGATGCTGTAGAAAAGGCCTTGCCTGACTTTAAAATCGGTTCCATAACTTAGAGGACTATTACTTTACCGTTCTGACCCTTCTTATTCCCATTTTGTTGAGAGTTTTAAAAAAATCAGGACTTTCTCAAATGCTTTTTGTATGTGCTTTGAGTTGAACATACGGTTTTTCTTTTTTAGTTTGTTAATACAGTGACTTACACCGATAAGATTTAGAATGTTAAAGCAACCTTGTGTTCTCGGGATAAGCCCCACCTAGTCTTACCGTAGCATCCTTTTTAGGCTGGAAACACTTGAAATACTTAAGAATAAATCTGGCAGATGGTGTGAAGGACCTGCGCCCTGAAATAGTCAGTAAGGGGGATGATGAAGGTCTGACATCAGAGGAAGTGGAGGCATGCAGGAAGGTGCCTGTGTGTCAGAGGCTCCTCCAGGGGTATCAGTGCTACTCTGTGATAAGAATCAGTGTTGAGAGCGTGAGGTGAAATCACAAGACTGGCTGCGAGGTTTGGGTAGAGGGTGACTTCCCACCTGAGATGGAGCATGTAGGAGGAAAGGGAGCATGTTGTCCAGACCTACCAGAACTGCTGGGCAGGATGGCCATCAGCCAGGATCGGTCAGGACTCCTGGGCTGGGTCTCCTTTTACTCATCTGTATTCTCCCAAAGCTGTTGGAGTTGTTCTCTCTGATTTTTAAGATAGGACATAGAGTGCATTCATGGTTTAAAATCTGTTCTCCAAGTAGGCCGTGAAGTGGCAGTCTTAGAATTTATTTACGTTGAAGTTCTTAATCTTAGACTTCCTCTGATCATGGCGTTTGAACAATATTCTGTATTAATGATATTTACATAGCACTGTCTTTCTAAATGACGCTTTTAGTGACGAATGTTTCCCCTCTTGCTTGCTCGCACGGTCTGGGTTTGTTTTCTTGCAGGGCTAAAAATAAAGGAGCGTATTTGCTGGAGCCTTCAGGCTGTGACTTCGTGTGTTGTGTGATACAGCTTTTGCTTTTCAAGTGACTTACTCATGTTTATGATGAGCTTTGTGTCTTCTGAGTACCAGTGATGTCTGATTTAACCCCTGGTGACACTAAGAATTTCTAGGCCGGATAGTTTCGACATTAGAGTCGTAGGTGACAGACTCCAGGATTGCTCCTCAGTGGGATCTCACTTCTGCATCTGGTTTGGGTTTCCTGCATACTGACGTCTCTCTTTTCCTTTCTTTCTTTTTTGGTTAAACTGGCATCTGCATAGATGATTTTTGATTTCTTTAAGCAAGCTCTTCCTGTTCATTAGTTTTGTTCAGTTTCTTCTCCCTGAACTTAACCTTCTAGCATCTGGCTTAAATTCTCAGCATGTTGATGAAATAGCTTTCTCTGGGATTCTCTGAATTTTTTTTTCTGTTAATGGAATCTAATTTCTTTTCACTGCCCTCATTCCTCTTCTGTCTTTTCACCAGACTTGACACTACTGGACACTGTAATTTCCTTTGTGTACCTCCTGTCATTTCTACTTTGTGTGTGATAGAGGTCTTCTGATTTCCCTTTTTGTTCTTAGTCTTTGAAGCTTAATACCCTGGCCTTGCAAGTGATGCTTCCATTACCCCCAGTACCCAGTGGCCAGGAAGTCCTACAGAGTCTTCTTGATCAATGTCTCTTAGGCCTGTGTGGTCTTTTCATGACCACAAGCACCCACCACCTTAGCTGAGCCCTTCTTGCCTCCAGCCGAATCCTTTGGTCTTTTCCAAATGGGCTTGTCTGTTTCTTTGACTCTACCTTGCTCTCACCTGGTGGCTCAGCCTTCCCCCAAGCACTGATTGAGAGCCTAACATTCTTCAAACGAAGTCCAAAGTCATTGGCACGATTTGTGATGGGCCCTCACAGAGGTGTGAGCGTTTAGCACTGTTGCTGTTCTGCAACACAGTGCTGACCAGCGCTGGGAGGTCATTGGAACACGGGGACATTTCCGAATGACAGATATACGTTATCATTAGAGAAGCAGTACCAGCAAAAACTGATTCAATAATACAGTTTACACAAGCAAAAATGAAAGTGAAATTTCACTTTCCCACCGCCCAGAGGTTACCACCAGGAAACCAGAGTGAATGTTCATTCTGGGTCCCCTAGATCGAAACAGTACTGTAAATATTGTTTTATAACTTGCTTTGTTCAGTTAGTGCTCTCCAATTTTATACTTCGGTAAATTTTTATTGCCTTGAATATGCAGATGACACTAAAATTTCTCCCATTTGACCCCCAAATTCTATTATGACAACTAGTCCGCCTAGAGGGGTGGGATAGGGAGAGTGGGAGACACAAGAGGGAGGGGATATGTGGATATATGTATACGTATAGCTGATTCACTTTGTTATACAGCAGAAACTAACACACCATTGTAAAGCAATTATACTCCAATAAAGATGTTGAAAAAAACAAAACCAAAACAACCCCCCCCCCCAAAATAAAACCAACAACAAAAAAAAATTTAGTCGGAATCAGTATATGATCTAGGACCACTCATTGCATCTGGGCAGTGTGCCACTTAAGTTTGTTTTAATCTAGCACCATCCTTTGTTTTTTTGTGTTTTTGTTTTTTGACTCTAACTTGAGGAGACCAGGCCAGTTGTCCTGTAGAATGTCTTATCTTCTGGATCTCCCTAGTTTCTGCCTCACAGTGTTATTTGTTTCTTCATCCACTGATTTCACTTAAACTGCAGATTGTATGTAAAGACTTGATGGATTCAGATGAAAGGTTTTGTCTGGAATGCTTAAGAGATGAAGTTGGTATTCTAGTTTCATCACATTAAAGATGCCTGATGTCTAGCTGTCCCATCATCAGTGAGGTTAAGATTGACTGTTGGATAGGGTGGTGATGGTCTGAGCCCACTGTGCTTTTCCCCTTGCAACTAGAGACTATTCCACATGTCAGTACTTGAGCAGTATTACAGAGGCATCAATAATGCATCTAATGTTTTTTAAATCAGTTGATAATCCGGATTGCCTGATTCAAGTGTCATTAGAATTTTATGAAATGATTTTCTATGTCTATTATGTCTTCTGCATTTATAAAGTGGCCTTCTCCCGTAAAGTAGCACTTATAGCTCAACTGCTGGGGCTATTTGATTACCCACAATTACAACACCTACTAGAAAAACAGAAACAATGCTCTTTTTCCTTTTAATTTCTAACTTTGCATTAAGGAACTGTTTAAAAACTTCAAATGGTGAGAAATTAGGGCTGTTTTCCCTCTTCTTTTTTGAGTCCCATTATAGTCTCGGGTTTTTATTGATTCGGTGTGTTTTGATCCCTTAAAATCGTTATTCTGGTTGCTCCACTTGTCACAGCTTTGGCCAGTGATAGCTTTCTTGTGCCCTTTTGACATGACTCATTAATCATTGAAAGATTGATTGCTTTTTGTTACAGGGAGTTGTCCCAGAGCCGGGGGATTGGACCTGTTTTATTCTTTGGGAAAATGGGACTGAGGGAGTTGAATGACCCCCTGGAGCGGTTCTGTCGGGCGGTGACAGCGGGGACACTCACATCCCAGACTCTGTGCCCAGTGGGCTCTCCACTCAGCCCGTCTGTGTTTAGCCCTGATTGGACTAGTCAGTTGTCACTGCTCCCAGTCTGAATTCACTCCTTCATTTGGACCAGTTACCTGCTCCCACCTTATTCCACGTCGTTCCCTAAACACGCAAACAACTGGAGTGTCATTTCTTCTCCTTGGCAAGCATGTCTGACACCAAAATCTATGTCTACCTTCCCAGGTGCTGCACTGGCTGCCACAGGGGAAGACAAAGACGATGAGGTGTGTTTCTGGCCCTTTGAGAGCTGACAGTCTTGTAGGGGAGGCAGACAGACACACAGGTCACCAGAATGCAGACCAGAGAAGGGAGGCGGAGGAGAGCTGTGGTATTGGCTGATGGTGGCATCAGCTTTGAGGTTCCAGACCAGAACCCTGAGGTCAAGGGGGGCATACATTTCAGATATTAATTAAATTAAATTAATTAAATTTGATAGAGTGGAAAGAGTAGGGTTTTGGGGGTCGAAAGCTGGTGTGGGTACAGGTCTTGTTCCTTATGCTTTGTGATCTTAGACATACTACTTTACCTCTCTCTTTCTTTAAACTTCAGTAGGGGAATCATAATATCTTCCCTTCTTTTTTCCTCCTGGTATAGTTTTGAGAATGAAGTGATATGAGAGAACTTTTAGTTTAAGGTCCCACCAAATGTAATTAGTTGTTATTCTATTTGTTATTAATACAAACCTCATTGGGCTACAGAGAAGCAGTGGTTAGGAGCATGGCCTTTGGCTCCGTAACTTATTAGCTGTGCCACCTAGGGCAAGTTACTTAATCTCTCTGTGCCTCTGTCCTCATCTATAAAAGGGGGACAGCAGTAGCACCAGTCTGGTAGGATGACTGTGAGTTAAATGGAGAGCAGCGCTGAGCCTGGCACTTAGAAGTAGGACGTGCTCAGCCTACTCTTATTACTCTGAAACTCAGTGGCAACTCTGTCTCATATGCAGCCTTATCCCTTTGCTCACCTCACCTCTCTCGGTAATTCCATTTCATTTAAAAACTCTCCCAGAAGACAGCATCCGTGCTCACTCTGCTGGGCAACTCTCGGCGCCCAGAGCACTAGACGGGTGTGTGCGTTTGTGTCTGTGTGAAGAAATGCTGCTCCCACACTAGCGGAGTCTCTCTCAGCTGTGTGGCTCCGGACACCAGTTTGCATCTCCCTAGAAGTTAGCTTAAAAGTGAGAATACAAGTGAAATTTAGAATTTCTTATGGCAACAATAGAGAACGGAAGAACCGAGACACGTCAGTGTTTTGGCGTGCTCTGGCAGCCGGTACAAACCAGCTCTCTGACGTTTCCAAACACCTAGGAGCTCAGTGGAGAAAAGGTACCCTCTTTGAAACTTGTTCAAATTGTCGTTTCCCCTGGGGAACTATTAGCTGCTAAGGCTGTGGGAATTTGTTAGGCAGCAGTGGAAAATTAATCCAGCAAAGATGGTGCTACGTGCGTCACACGGAATGCGCTCTTGACATCTTGCCAACAACCTGTAATCTGTCAGTATCTCCATTTGAAATGGGGAAACTGAGGCTTAGAGCACACGCTTCCCAACAGTTGATACAGCTGATAAATCGTGTCAGTGCAGGCTGGTCCACACCAGGCTTGTCTGAGTCCACAGTCTTTACCCCCAGTGTTTTGTCCTCAGTGCCCTCCCCGCTCCACCAGCTGTGGTGGTGTCATGTTGGGTTAGGTGTGTGGACTCCCACTGGACCCAGAGCTCTGCTGTGGGCCTGCGTGCTGGTGTCCCTGGGGGATGTGTGGCCTCACCACGCGAGGCCATCGTCCCCTGAGCCTCACCCCATCCATGGCTGCTGCCTTTTTTCTCTTCTTCTCCTTGGATAAGCTCTTGAGTGGGAGTCAAATGCAATGAGGAAAAATGTCACCAGCATCCAAATGACTCAGAGTATGACTGTATTTTCACAAATAAATATCAAGACCCGTCATCTGACAGAATGCATAAATGACGAGATACAATGTTTGAAATTAGAACTGTTCTGGGGAATCAGAGATCCTCTGTAACAGTATCCACAGTGGGCATTGAACAAGTGAATGGAAACTAAGTCTGATATATTTTCTGGAAGAGGTGTAAAATAAGATTTGTCAAATATCAAGTGAGTGTTCATGGGGAAAAAAGAAAATCAATGGGAGGCATTCTTACAGGAATCCAGGAGCAGTTTTGTTTTACATCAAGCCCGATTGGTAGGTCAGCAGTGTTTACCTAGAGAATGGGAGGCAGGAGACTAATGAAACTTAGTCCTCAGTTCTCCTCCAGTTTGTGACCATTTCTCAATCTTTCCTTGTTTTGCATGACCTTCACAGTTTCTTTTTTTTTTTTTGCGGTACTTGGGTGGCCTCTCCCGTTACGGAGCACAGGCTCCTGACACGCAGGCTCAGCGGCCGTGGCTCACGGGCCCAGCCGCTCCTCCGCGGCATGTGGGATCTTCCCGGACCGCGGCATGAACCCGTGTCCCCTGCATCGGCAGGCGGACTCTCAACCACTGCGCCACCAGGGAAGCCCGACCTTGACAGTTTTGAGGAGTGCTGGTCAGATATTTTGTAGACTGTTCCTTAATTTGGGTTCCTTTGATCTTTTTCTTATAATGAGACAGAGTTGACTGGCCCGTCTCGTTGCATGTGTCACTGATGATGTTGACCTCGGTCGCCTGGCTGCTGTAGCGTTTGCCAGGATAGTCTCCATACTCAGTTCTCTGGAAGCAAGTCACCGAGTGCAGCCGATGATCTAGGGGTGGAGTGGGGGGAAGGCAGGGTGGGAATTAAGCTCCACCTTCTGTTGGGGGAGTCGCTCTAGAAATGATCTGGAATCCTCTGTAAGGAGGACCTCCCCTGGCATGGCCTTGCTTCTAGGCCCCTTCAGCCAACAGAGCAAGGAAATGTGTGTGTGGAGCCACCCACATATCTGCATATGTCCGTAATTACTTATGTATTTATCCAGCTGTTTAAGTTAACATCTATTTAAGTTAAACAAGAGTTCTTACCAATGTCTGACTTAACCCAGCCCCACTGAGTTTGTTCTAGCTTTCTTCTTGTTTATCTGCAGCTTCCCCCCCCAGCAGTGAAACATCTGGCCACACTACCATTTACTGATTTGTTTGGCCCCAGTATAGGTGTAAAGCAGTTAAAGCAGTTTCAAAATTGTTAACTTACACTCGTGAGAAACAGTACTCCCAGCTAGAGTTCCTGTGCGGTTCCCTCTGTCTGTAGCCCTACAGTTTCCAGTCAGAACAGTGTCTTCCAAAGTTACTGTCTCATCTTTTGAATACTTTTTCTTTGGACATTTAGGTTGTTTCCATGTCCTGGCTATTGTCAATGGTGCTGCAGTGAACACTGGGATACATGTGTCCTTTTGAAGTATGGTTTTCTCAGGGTATATGCCCAGTAGTGAGATTGCTAGGTCGTATGCTAGTTCTATTTTTAGTTTTTTAAGGACCCTCCATACTGTTCTCCATAGTGGCTGTATCAATTTGAAAGACTTTTAAATAGTCCTGTTTGAAATGAACAGGATGTTATTGGAAGAAATGAAACCACAAGTATGAAACGAAAGCAGGCAGATGTGCAAAAGAACCAAATACATATTATGAAAATTTTAAGATTAAAAAAACATAACTATTGAAGTAAAAAAAACAAAAAACCGAAGCACAGAGGGGACTAGATGCAACTGAAGGCTGAAGAGAGAATAAGTAAATTGGAAGATAGATCTTAAAGAACCTCCCAGAATGTGTCCCCATAAGAAAAATGGAAAATGTGAAAGAGGAGTTAAGAGTCTCCAGTATACATCCAGTAGGAGTTCCAGGAATAGAGAACAGGGAAAAATCCTGGAGAGAAAAATATTCAGAGATTATGAGTGACAATTAGCTTAAGAAGCACTGAGCCCTTGATCGAACAAGTACGTCGAGTTTTTAGTTTTCAAGCTTAATGAGAATGATAAATCTTCAGATCCAAGAAGCTTAACAAACACAGGATAAACACAAAGAAAATCATATCGTAATCAAATTGCTGTAAACTGGTTGTGCTGAGAGGAATCTTTAAGGCAGTTGGAGAAAAAACATACATTCCATGGAAACAAAAGTAATGATTGTAGACATTTTGTAGTGTACTTAATGTAGACATTAAGTAATGATTGTCAGAAAAGAATGCAGCCAGAGACAGTGGAATTTTATCTTTCACTTGGCAAAAGAAAATAACGGTTAACTTAGGATTTTATATCCAGCAAAAATATCCTCAAAGAAAGAAGATGAAATAAAGATGCAGAGACAAATGTTGAGAGAGCTTATCTCTATTTAAGACTTGCTCTGCAAGAGTGCTTAAAGGAAGTTCTCAAGGTGGAAGAAATCAGTGATTCAGATCTTGAAATGTGTTGGAAAGAGTAGAAATATTGGTAAATGTAACAGTAAATATAAAATGCTTATTCCTAGGAATTTAAAAATTTCCTTAAAATTAACCACGTTTTAAACAAAAGCATCCGTTTTATTGTTTCAAAACATATATAAAATATGACAGAAATAGAGTGGAAGGGAGAAATGGGAATGTATGGTGGTAAATTCTTACACTGTGTATACAAATACATAATATTATTTGAAGATGGATTATGGTAAGTTCAGGATGCACATTGTAACCATAGAAAAACCACACAGCAAAACTAAACAGTACAAAGGGTTATAGCTAAGTCAATAATGAAGACAAAATAGAACCCTAAGAAAAATATTCAATCCTAAAATACAGCAGGAAAAGAGAAGAAAAGGAACAAAAAAGAGATGAGACAAATAGCAAGATGGTAGAACTAAACCCAGTCACATCCATAATTACATTAAATATAAAGAGTCAAAAAATTTCAGTTTAATGGTAGAGACTGCCATATTGGACAAAAAAAAAAAAAGAGACCGAGCTATGTGCTTCTTACAGAAGATTCATTTTAAATATAAAAACAGAGTAAATATGAAAGGATTGCAGGAGATAGATATACCATGAAAACACTTATAAGAAAGCAGCAACAACTATATTAATAAGACAATGTAGACCAAGAATGTTATCAGGAATAAAGAGGGACATTTCGTAATGAATGGGTAAATTCTTTAGGAAGATGTAACATTTCTAAACGTGTAGGCACCTAATAACAGAGCTTCTAAATATAGGAAGCAAAGAACTGACAAAATTGAAATGATAAATGGACAAATCCATAATTAAACTTGGAGATTCTACCACTCCTATCTTGGTAACTGATAGATCAACTAGAAAGAATATCAGTAAAGATACACAAGACTTCAATAATGCAACCAACTTGATCGAGCTGATGTTTGTAGCTCATTCCACGCAGCAACAAAATAATTCACATTCTTTTCAAGTACATGTTGAACATTTAGCAAGGTAGACTTTATGCAGGGCCATAAATCAAGTCTCAAATTTAAAAATATTTAAATCATACAAAGCATGTTCTCTGACAACAAAATTAAATTAGAAATAAATAACAATAAGATGTCTTGATTAACCCCAACATTTGGAAATTAAGTAACACATTTCTAAATAACCCCTGAGTTACATGAAGAAATTACAAGGGCGATTTGAAAACATGGTGAACTGAGTAAAAATAAAAACACTATCATAATTTCTGGATGCACCTAAAGGATTGCCTTGAGGGAAACTTGTAGCCCCCATTAGGAAAGGAAAATTGTTTGATTAATGAACTATACTCTATCTGAAGAAACTAAAAGAGAAGAAAAGAAGAATGAATTAAAGCCAAAGTAACCAGAAGGGAGAAAGTGAAGACTAGAAATCAGTGAAATTAAAGACAAACAATAGAGAAAAACCAATGAAACCAAGAGCTTGTTCTTTGAAAAGATCAATAAAATGCATAAACCTCTAGCCAGACTGATCAAGAAATAGAACATAAATTATCAGTATCGGGAACGAGAGCGGGACATCAGTTTTCCCTACAGACATTACTAGGATAATAAAGGATTTTAATGTATATCTTCATGCGACTGAATTTGATAATTTAGATGAAATGGAAAAATTTCTTGAAAGACACACTACCCAAACTGGTTCAAGATAAAACAGAATACTTAAATAGGCTCTGCCTATTAAAGAAAGTCAATTCATTGTTTTAAAATATTCCCCCAAAGAAAATGTTGGCCAGGCATCATCACTGGTCAATTTTATCACATTGTAATGAAGAAATAGCAATTTTTCCAAAAACTCTCTCAGAAAATTAGAGGAGGGAACACTTCCCAATTTATTTTATGAGAATAGCATTATCCTGATACCCAAATCAGGCAGAGACATTACAAGAAAACTACAGACTAATACCCTTCGTGAACACACATACAGGACCCTTAAAATTATTAGCAAATAGAATCCAGTGATGTACTTATTAAAAGATAAAAAATCCAGCAATATATAAAATAGGTAATCATGATCTGGTGGGATTTATTCTAAGAATGCAAGGTTAGTTACATATCCAAAGTCCAATTAGTTTAATTCACTATATTAACAGAATAAAAACCATGATCATATCAATAGAAATATTAAAAGAGCATTTATAAAAATCACACATTTATGGTACAAAAACACCCAGTAAGCTGGATGTTAAAAATGATGGACTCTTGTTCAATTTGCTAATGGGCATCCACAGAAAAATCTGTCCTTAATGTGATACAAAATGGTGAATGTTTTCCTCCTCAGGTTAGTAAGGAGGCAGGAATGCTTATTCTTACTGCTTTTATCTAACATTGTACTGAAAAGTCTAGCTTGTGCCATAAAGAGTGAAGAAGAACTAAAAGTCCATAGACTGGAAATGAGGAAATAAAACTCTTTATTTCCCTGAAACATTTTTACGTACACAGAAAATCCTAAGGAATTTATAGAAGGTATACTAGAATAGTTAATTTAACAGGGTAATAGGATACAAAGTCAATATACAAAAATCAATTTTATTTCTATATATTATTAGGCATTCAGAAAATGAAATTAAAAATACCATACCATTTACAAAAACCACAAAAAAAATCATATACCTAGGAATGTATTTAAGAAAAGATGTGTAAGAACCGCACATTGAAAATTGTAAGATTTATTTTCTTTCAGAAAAACACTCAAATAGAAAGATATTGAGCTGTGCATATTCGTGGGTAGTAATACCTAGTATTAAGATCACAGTTCTTTCCAAATTGATCTTTAGAATAAGATCCAGCAGGCTTATTTTACGAAGAAATTGATAACTGGATTCTAAAATCTATGTGGAAGTGCGTTGGACCTGACACACCCCAGACAACAAAGCTGCAATAATCAAGACAGTGTGGTGTTGGCATAAGGATAAATGCATAGATTAATGGGGACGACATGAGTCTAGCAATAGACCTATATATATATGTAAATTCACTTGATTTTGGATCAATGTGCCAAGGTAATTGAAAGGGGGAAAGGATAAACTTTTTCAGCAAATGATGCTGGAACAATTAATTATCAGTAAGCAAAAAAGTAACTTCCCCCACACATGCATAAAAATTAAATCGAAATGGATCATGGACCTGGACTATAAATGGTAAAGTGGTAAAGTTCATCGAAGAAAACATTGGAGAAAAGTCTTGGTCTTGGGGTGTGCAAAAATTTCTTAGGACACAAAGCATGAAATGTAAAGGACAAAATTATAAATTAGACTTTGTGAAAATCAAAAACTCATGCTCTTCAAAAGTCACTTTTATGGAAATGGAAACATAAGCTTTAGTCTTGGAGTAAGTATTTGCGAAACATACATCTGTTAAAGCACCTGTATCCAGAATATATTAAAAAACTTTTACAACTCAACAATAAGGAGACAAAGAACCTGATTTTAAAATAGGCAAGAGGCTGACCCGCTAATTCATCAAAGAAGACACGTGGATGGCACATGAGCACACGGGAAGCTCAGTGTCATTTGTCAGTAGGGAAATGCCACCTAGAACCATGATGAGATACCATTATACACCTATTAGATGGCTGAAATTGAGAAAATTGATTATTCCCAGTGTTGGTGAGGATGTAGGGGAGCCGGAACTCTCCTCCATTGTTAATGAGAATGTAAGCTAGTACAAGTACTCCGGAGAACGATTTAGCCACTTCTTACAAAGTTACCTTTAGGACTCGGCAATTCTACTTCTAGGTATTTACCCTCGAAAAGTGAAAACATAGGTCTGCACAGAGACTTGACTGTGTTCAGAGCAGCTCTATTCATAATAGCCCCAAGCTGGAAAAAACACAACTGTCCGTGATCAGGTAAATGAATGAACAAACTCTGACATATCTGTACAATGGACCTATCACTTGACTACAGGAGGTGTAAGCTACCGATAGGCCCAACAAGACGGATGAATCTCAGAAACCCTCTGCTGATGAAGCCAAACACAAGAACGCATACTGTATGATTAAGGAATTCGGAGATGTGTGAAACTAAGCTGTAATGACAGGAAGCGGATCTTTGGTTGCTGAGGACTGTGGGTGGGACAGACCCTGGCATTGACAGGGAGGAGACGAGAGCTTTGAGGAGACGTGGAAGTATCCTCCGTGTTACTTGTGCTGGTGGCTACGCCAGTAAATTCGTTTATTAAAGCTGTAGTTCTGTCTGCTTAATGTGGCAGCATTGTACTGCATGTTAATTATTCTCCGTAAAATTGATTAGAACAACTTTGCTGCGCTCAGAGGAGTCGTCTTTGACTTTGTTTCCTCGCCGTTCATCCCGCTGTTGTGTTCGGTAGCACCCTGCATTTTTATTTATGGAATCACTCAGCTCACACTGAGTTGTAATTGCCTCCTTTCCTGCCTCCCCCACCAGGCTTTCAGCTTCTTCAGAGCAAGGAATGACTTTTATGCGTGTGCCTCCAGAGCGTAGCCCGACAGTGTTTGGCATAGGTACTCGCTGCTTCATTGAAGTGCGTATTTAGTATAATAGTGTTAGTTTATTGAATGCCTCCCATGTGCCAACGATAGTGCTAAATGCCTTTCACTTATTATTTCCCATCTGTAGTATATGTTTGTTGTGCAAATGAAGAATCATCAATACATTCCAGAAGTTATAGTAGCATGGTTGCACACTATCGCAAAGTATATTCTCACTAAAAGGCCGAAGTCAAATGATTTAAATATTTGTTTAAGTTCCTTCAGTTGTTTAATGGCAGTGTCATGATTAAAACCCAGGGAAGTCATTTGATTCTGTTTTTTCACATATAGATCTTCAACTATTGTCTGCATGTATTTAAGACTCCAGCTACCTCTCTGTTTCTTAGAATTGGTCTTACCAGCAAGTGGAATTTACTTTGGAGATGCGAACCTTAAATTTTCTAATCTCTTTAACATCAGTTTCTTCTGTTTGGGTGATGGATTTAAAGTAGGAGATATGCTGGAACCAACTTACCTTCAGAGGCTAGCCAGGCATTTAAGTTGAGCAGCATTATTGCTCGCTTAATTGCATAAGAAATGAATTAATTATGCTTTATAAGCCTAAAAACCACTCGTGACAACTCTGGTGCCAATTTCTGTTTGCTCCCTTTCCCTCAAGGAAAAAAATCCCTTACTCTCAGCATAATAGAAATTCATAATTCAGAAACCAGTTATTTTGGAAACTATTGGATCAGTTTTCTTTGGCACCCTTTGGTTGGCTGATTCTCCTGTTAGCTGCGCGCTGTTTTTCCATAGGCGTGTGGAAAGTGGTTATATCTGCTGGAAATTAATCGTGTTGGGTGGACTCTGAGATTTGATGATTGAAACCAGGCAGCGCCAGAACTACTACTGCCACGTTTTTCTTCTTCTGTTAAATTCTAAAGAGATTTAAAAATGTCACTGACTTTAGATTACAGTCAAAACCAACCCCTAGCTGCACTGGAAAACGGTTTGGCAGTTCCTCAAAAAACCAAACATAAAGTTATCGTATGACCCAGCAGTTCCACCCCAAGGTGTATGCCCAAGAGAATTGGAAACATGCATCTGCACAGAGACTTGTCCCCAAATGTTCACAGCAGCGTTGTTCATGATAGCCGAATAGTGGAGACAACCCAAATGTCCATCAGGTGATGAGCAGAGAACCGAACTGCCGGGGGTCCATGCGATGGAATATTACTCAGCCACAAGAGAAATGAAGTTCTGATGCATGCTGTGACATGATGAATCTTGAAAATATTTGCTAAGTGAAAGAAGCTAGTCACAGAAGGTCCCATGTTGTATGATTTCATTTATAGGAAATATCCAGACTAGGCAAATCCTTAGAGACAGATTTGTGGTTGTCAGGGGTTTGGGGAAGGGAGAGGCAATTTGGGGGGACTGCTTCATGGGTACAGGATTTCTTTTGGGGGTGGTGACAATACCCTGAAATTAGGTAGTGGTGATGGTTGCACAATTCTGTGAATACACTAAAAGCCCCTGAACTGGACAGCGCTTTTTTTTTTTAGTTTTTTGTACAGCACTTTTGAAGG